>NC_089794.1:16087602-16132602 GCF_040412425.1 Macrobrachium rosenbergii | reverse complement strand
AGACCACCGAAAGATAGATCTATTTTCGGTGGCTTAGATTATACACTGTATAGAAAACCTGATTGCACCAAAGAAACTTCGTACCATTTTTTACTTGTTTTTTAATAGATGTTCAAATCTTTTGGGTAATGTTACGTTGTTTGGGACTATTTGATCAAAAAGTATCACAGGTGATATTATTATCATTATTATTACATATTCTTCTCCCTTTGATCCATTCATCCATTCATAATTTGCTGTCCAGCTTCTTTAACTGTACATTGATTCATTTTATTATATTGCTTTTAGGAATATATATATCCTGTGAGTCAAGATGTGACTTAGTGGTCCTCTTAAGCGAATTCATAATAATAATAATAATAATAATAATAATAATAATAATAATAATAATAATAATAATAATTATTATTATTATAACTATAACAATAATAATAGTAATAATAATGGTCTTATTAAGCGACTTAATAATATAATAATAATAATGTCTGAACCTTTATACGTAATATCACTTAAATGCCATTCATTCATATTACCATAAAATAATTAATAAGCCAAATCTCGGCTGAATTCTAACACAGCATTACTGAATTTTCTTTCAGTACAATTGCCAGTCGAATGCCCCAAGTGGGACAGTGGGGCATGGTGTCCAAACAAGAGGATTTGGGGCTACTGTCATTCTGGGGTAAGTAGTCCCGGGAATGTATGGACAGACTGACTGACAGGAAGGTATACAGACGGATACACATACACACACACACATATGTGTATATATATGTATATATAAATATATATATAATATACTGTATATATATATATATAATATATATATGTATATATATATATATATATATATATATATATATATATATATATATATATATATATATATATATATATATATAGAGAGAGAGAGAGAGAGAGAGAGAGAGAGAGAGAGAGAGAGAGAGAGAGAGAGAGAGAGAGAGAGTATAAACATACATATAGAAAGGGAGTTATGACAAGATACAAAGATAGATAGGCAGATAGGTGGACAGATCTGAATGAGATAACACTTTCCAGAAGGTCATAATTTCCTATAATCTAAAGTAAAATGTCAGATACATAATTACTGTTTAGAAGATAGACCCCTATTCATACGGGACAAGCCTACCGAGGGGTCACTGACTTGGAATTCAAGCTTCCAAAGAACGTGGTGTTCTTTTGAAAGAAGTTACAGAAGATATGTAATACAGAAAGAAGAGATCAGCTATTAGAAAAGCAAAAAGATATAATAAATTAGTAAATATAAATAAGTGATTAAAATACAAGGTGAACTGCTTTCGGGTGGTAAAGTTGATGAAACGATAAGCAATCTAAAACAGCATTCAGTTTTCGTAAATGGCAAAACAAAAATTAACTAAATCATAATTTGCATCACTACAAACGAATTAAGTATTTCAGTTACTATGAAGCCAATACACGAATGGATAATTACACATAACAAAAATTGAAAGAGATCTCTAATAAATTTCTTAAACACAAAGTGCGTCCCTTTACAAAAACCCTCTAATTTTTGCCTCTGTTTTTCAGATTTGGACGGTTCAATTATACAGGGAACCAGTAACCCAAGTCAACAGTTATACATCTTCAATGTAAACTTGACAGACTTAAAAAAGTAAGTAACTCCATTTCTCTACACTTATTTGAGAAAGACATCAAATATTTGTAAAAGATAAAAAAAAAAAAACATACAAAATAAACAATCAAATAACAGTGGCATATTGGTAGCAACTGATTGTCACACTGTCGTCTAACCTAAACAACTCTCTTCTCTGCCTCTTTCAGCCAACCAAAGGATCTCAAGAATGAATCATCCAGTAGCTGGAATACCCCGAATATCATCACCATCATCCTCAGCGGGATGGACCCTTCGGGTTCCGTTGCAACGTCCTGCGGAACACCAGCCTCGAAGCAGACATCCACGATGCGACGTTGGTTAGCTGGCGTGTGTGGGGCAGACGATTACTTCTGAACTCGTGTGGAGAGTCTACTGCAGGATGTGTGGAATGTTACAGGTCCCTGGATAATGGACGGAAACACTGGACCCGGTTATAATATCCAAAATGAGACGATGGATAAGTGGCCCTTAGAAATCGGCTGTTTATGCTTGGACCCGCGTTAAGACCGCCATAAGCCTTTGGCTACCAAGTCCCCAAACCGTCTGAGAGTGGAATCCCTTTCAACCTCTTGCTATGTAACAGAATTCAAGTCAGGCAGAGTATCATACTGAGTCCATTAATGTGCCATAATGTGACTTTGGCATGAGACTCAGGACAAACTAAGCTGGGCAAGAGTGTCCTAAATGTAGTTAAGGGGCAGTAGGGCTTCCATCAACAATCAGGTCTGGGGATTGAATAGTGGCACATGCGGAGTACCAGACTATTGAATAACCTTTCTTGGAATCTTTTACTCAGCGAAGGTCGGTTTCACAGGGTTGCAGATATGTTCAGACCACAAGAGATTAGCTAATTTATAACTATAGTCAACTGAAGACGTGGCAAAGAAACTTCCAGATCAAGAAGTGGAAAAGGAATACCAAAAAAGAATATTACTGCAAAAGTAAACAGGTTTCAAGTTTATGTCCATGTTTCACGGCCAGATACTCAGGACCATGTAGAAGACTGACTAAAGAACTGTAATTGGCTTGTAAAGCCAAACCAATTACAACAGCCATCAGTTACCAGACCAGTGTCAGAGCTACGGAAGAAATAACCTACCTCTGCCTTCTAGTAGTTTCCAATCTTAACCGAAGAGGCCCCTAATGACTACCAATTCCACAAGTGAGCAATGCTTCAACTGTTACAGCATTCAGGCCATTAAGTGTACCATAATGAGACTTTGGCGCAGGGCTCTGTAGATATGGCAGTCAGAGCAACCTCACTCTT
The DNA here is from genome assembly GCF_040412425.1 of Macrobrachium rosenbergii. NCBI lineage: Eukaryota > Metazoa > Arthropoda > Malacostraca > Decapoda > Palaemonidae > Macrobrachium > Macrobrachium rosenbergii. The sequence continues at coordinate 16,129,678 of NC_089794.1, read as the reverse complement.
GTAAGAGGCAGTCAGAAAGGGTCTCTGATAATTATATGGCTGTGGACACAAATTCACACACATCTGCAGTAGATTTTTTTTTTACCACACACGGAGATACACTTAAAAATCTGCCACCAAGACCAACAACAGCTATGAACGAACGAAAACAGAACCAGAAGATTATTTGACTAAACATACTGTACAAATCAGAAGCTGATCAATGGAGTCACTCTGGATAAACATCAACCAGTAATGTAAAGCGGGCAACTTGTATTTAAAAACATACCTGAATTACATGTGGTCTGTCACTTTTCAATGAACTGAAGAATGAGGAAAAAATACAATTATATTTTTTAAGAATTGAACAATTAATCAATAAACGTTAATAGCTTATTAAAAACTATCTTTTTTAATACCTAGACTCAGGTTTTAAGTAAATTAAGGACTTTATTAGCTTAATAAAAAAAAACTATCATTTTTAATACCTAGACTCAGGTTTTTAAGAAAATTACGGGCAGTCTTTCAACAGATGCTTGAGGATATGCAACGAGCTAAAATTGTTGATAGTTAAGGGAAGAAATAATGGTAATTTTTCTTTCCAAGTTTCCTATGACTGCTGTGAACGACTAGAACAGGGCAATATTTTAGGAATATATTAAACAAAAAATTAACAGATTCATCAAGTGTACTTAAGAGTGAGGGCATTTTTTTCTGAACATTATTGTGCCCAAAGAAGTAATTTCATCTTTCACTTTTAGCTTTCTGTAAAAGAAAACTACTGAGATGGCTTTGTCTGTCCGTCCTCACCTTTTCTGTCCGCCCTCAGATCTTAAAAACTATTGAGGCTAGAGGGCTGCAAATTGGTATGTTGATCATCCACCCTCCAATCATCAAACATACCGAATTGCAGTCCTCTAGCCTCAGTAGTTTTTATTTTATTTGAGGTTAAAATTAGCCATAATTATACGTCTGGTACATATAGCAACAACACAGGCCACCACCGGACCGTGGCTGAAAGTTTCATGGGACGCGGCTAAGAGTTTCAAGGCCGTGGCTGAGAGTTTCACACAGCATTATACGCTGTACAGAAAACTCGACTGCGCCGAAGAAACTTCGATGCATTTTTCACTTGTTTAAAAAACGATGCAGGTATTACGTCCATTTAAAACACTTTGGGAAAGCGGACACTCCCAACGGCCACTCGAACTGAATGATAAAATTTTACTAATCTATTCGAAGGGAAAGACTTAAACAGCCTTAACCTTGTATTCCTTAACATGACGTACCCAGAGATTGACACTTAACTAACTTGTCCCATGGGCCTTCAAATGTTTACCATGTTTGGTTCGCCATATGCATACCCTAGCCTGCCCCAAATATCCTTGGGGCACCATCGGTTTAGTCACACCTGTGAATGTCATCTAGTAAAGTTTTATATAGCATCAGAATTAATATTTTTTATATAGCATCAGAATTAATATTTTTTATATGGCATCAGAATTAGTCCTTTTTTTTTAAGCATCAGAATTAGTCATTTTATATAGCATCATATTTTTTATATATCATCAGAATTAATCTTTTTTCATAGAGCATCAGAATTAATCTTTTCTTATAGAGCATCATAATTAATCTTTTTTATATAGCATCAGAATTAATATTTCTTATATAGCATCAGAATTAATATTTCTTATTTAGAATCAGAATTCATATTTTTTATACAGAATCAGTATTAATATTTTTTATGTAGCAACAGAATTAATCTTTTTTATATAGCATCATAATTAATATTTTTTATTTAGCATCAGAATTAATATCTTTTATGCAGCACCAGAATTAATATTTTTTATATAGCAACAGAATTAATCCTTTATATATAGCATCAGAATTAATTTTCCCAGTAATATCCCCAAGGTACACGTTACAGTGGGAATATTATTTAGAAAATTAGAATTTCATACGATTAACACCTCAATGTACAAATGTTTAATTTTTAGATGCTCAGAAAGACTATCATGCTGTCAAGAAGTACCGGAAACCATTGCCCAATTTCCCCCCACCCCGAGGCAAATCCCAGCAATGATGGTAAAACTCTACGGAATTAAACAGCCCGGTTTCGCCACAACTCGACTACAGTACTCATGAATTTTAATTGAAAAGTCATTTACCCAGAGAGAGAGAGAGAGAGAGAGAGAGAGAGAGAGAGAGAGAGAGAGAGAGAGAGAGAGAGCTTCCCCAACATAAACACTGAATATTCTGATGGCTGTAACACGACACCATGTACTTACTATGTTCAAAAAAGAGAGAGAGAGAGAGAGAGAGAGAGAGAGAGAGAGAGAGAGAGAGAGAGAGAGAGAGCTTCCCCAGCATAAACACTGAATATTCTGATGGCTGCAACACGACACCAGAGTACTTACTATGTCTAAAAAAAAGTCTAAAAGAGAGAGAGAGAGAGAGAGAGAGAGAGAGAGAGAGAGAGAGAGAGAGAGAGAGAGAGAGAGAGACAGAGCTTCCGCAAAATAAACAATGAATATTCTGATGGCTGACACACGACACCATGTACTTACTATGTTCAAAAAAAGTTTTTACCCAGAGAGAGAGAGAGAGAGAGAGAGAGAGAGAGAGAGAGAGAGAGAGAGAGAGAGAGAGAGAGAGAGCTTCCCCAACATAAACACTGAATATTCTGATGGCTGTAACACGACACCATGTACTTACTGTGTTCAAAAAAAGTTTTTACCCAGAGAAAGAGAGAGAGAGAGAGAGAGAGAGAGAGAGAGAGAGAGAGCTTCCCCAACATAAACACTGAATATTCTGATGGCTGCAACACGACACCAGAGTACTTACTATGTCTAAAAAAAGTTTTACCCAGAGAGAGAGAGAGAGAGAGAGAGAGAGAGAGAGAGAGAGAGAGAGAGAGAGAGAGAGAGCTTCCGCAAAATAAACGATTAATAATCTGATGGCTGACACACGACACCATGTACTTACTATGTTTAAAATAAGTTTTTAGAGAGAGAGAGAGAGAGAGAGAGAGAGAGAGAGAGAGAGAGAGAGAGAGAGAGAGAGAGAGAGAGAGAGAGAGAGAGCTTCCCCAAAATAAACACTGAATATTCTGAGGCCTAAAACACGACACCATTTTACCCGCTTCCTAGTGGCCTCTAAAAAAAGAAGAAGTAAATATAAATAAAAATAAAAATATGCAAGATGTAAGACTCTTATCCTTCCCGTGGCCAAACAGAAGTTTTGGGAATCCCACAGTTCGTTCATATTTAATGATGTTTTCACTTAGGTAAATATACGCGGGTTTTCTAAAGCTAGTATTACTAACATTACTTCTTTTTGTTATTTTACACACTTCGTTATTACTATCAGTAACAATAATAATAATAATAATAATAATAATAATAATAATAATAATAATAATAATAATAATAATAATAATAATATTATTATTATTATTATTATTATTATTATTATTATTATTATTATTATTATTATTATTATTAACCAAAACAGCCTTCACAAACAACGGCACTCATAGGCTACTAACTTGCAAAAAAAGTGTCCAAGGCTTTTGAAAACTTCACGTGAACAAGAAAAACAAGAAAATGACAAATAAATAAATAACAAAAAACAAAAGACGATTCAATCAACAGATACCTGAACAAGTCACAAAGGCAACAACGCCTCAGAGAGTTGCAAGGCGCGCTCCTGGCTGTGATCGATCCACCTCAGTCGACTAACTCTCAGGAGAGAGTTCAATACTTAGGTTAACTGTGCAGAATTTTTTTTTTTTATAGAAACTGGAACTTAGCCCTATTCACCTAAACCCCAAAACCTTGAAGCGATCTCGGAACTTTGTTTAGAGAGGAGGCTGGTAACCACTGCATCACGGAAGCCATCATAATAATAATAATAATAATAATAATAATAATAATAATAATAATAATAATAATAATAATAATAATAATAATAATACCTTCCTGTTATTATTACCATCACATTGCTAAGAAATTCACGATGCTTTGTATAAACTGTTGTATGATAAAAATCCACAATCATATAAATAAGTTGCATTATTTATTATCTAGCTCTTACAAGTAATACAACTTATTTATACAATTGTGGACTTTTATTGTGCACTAACATTATTATTATTATCATTACCATTGTTATTGATATTAATGCTATTTATTTTACAACACACTGAAGTCAAAGACAGTCTACGCCGGAGTAAAAAGAGCAACCGTAATGAATCAGATATAATAAAGAAGAAGAAGAAGAAGAAGTGGGGGTGGGGGGTTAGGGGACAAGGAAGGGGAGGGGCGAGACAAGGGAAGTGGAGAGATTTCTTTGAAAGTGCTGATAAAGAAAAGAAGCATTTGGAGGGTGACAGCGGATGTTATAACACACACACACACACACCTACACACACACACACACATATATATATATATATATATATATATATATATATATATATATATATATATATATATATATATATATATATATATATATATATATATACATACCTTATTGTATTTCGAGATTAAAACAAAAGTTTTATAATGTTGCAGAGGGCTAAATAGGCCTATATAATTTCTTGTTGAGCCTATCTTTATTACCACGTGGGTACCATATGTAAATTTTTACCAAGAATTTTATCACAGCAGGTTATTGCAAAACCGCCTTTAAAACATGGGCAAGTTGAGTTTAACTAGATTTTTTATCATCATATACTTTAGGCATGTTGGTGAATATACAGGTTTTACTAAGCAATGTCTGACAAACAGCCTTAGGAAAAGCAAATTTAATCTCGAATCTTATCAGGAATACCTCAAGCACGCCATGAATTAACTGTTAAGAAATTTCATCACCACAGGGCTGAGTAGTGAGCACCTACTTCAGAGCTCAGCGTCCCAACAAGACAGCACAAGTTGTAGTGGGTACTCTCGCCGGGTGTTGTTCAACGCTGACGCAATGCGGCCGTAGTCTATCTCGACTGCAACTTCTTCTTCCAAAACATAGAAGAACACCGGGTCTATACGAGGACGCCCCAAACGTATCATTTACGAAACGAATAGTGAATGTCAGCTGTTTTGGTTTTGACAGACTTGTCGGGAGACCTCACTCGAGACGTTATTTTCGGTCACGTGGTGACAAAACGTAGCGGGAAACGTTTGTAATTGGGAGAGAGTGGACCGAGCCTATATCAAGAGGCGACGCTCGGCCACTTGCGTCAGTGTGTACAGAGCAAACGGTGTCAAGCAACCTCCCCTCCCGGCTTTCTTCACTTGTATCTCACTGAAATTATTACTGCATTCGGTTGAACGGATTTATATAAATTGAAGCGAAGATTCTGCTTGTACTTATAGAGGATAAAAGGACGGTAAGTATTTACATTCATTTTAAGATTGATTATCAAGGTTTTTGAATGAAAATCTTTTTCAGAGTCTTGTGAAATGCCTAATGAATCTCTCGTACTAAAAGCATATAGTTATTCACTTAATTGTAAGCATAATATGAAACAGTTTTATATGAATAGGAAACTTAATAAGAATATACATATACTTTCTTTTATACTTCACGGTAGTCGTAATTTGAAAGTAATATAAAGGTTACACTTCTAAGAAACTTAGACTTAGAGAAAAAATACATGTCCTTTTCACTTCATCACAAGAAAATAAAAAATTACATAAAATCTGATATTATATGGAAATAATAATTTTTCTTTTTCACTTCGTGGTAAACCTAATTTAAATACATAATTTATTTCCACTTGAAGTTTAATAAACTATTTTCTTCTCTTCCAAACAGGCCTCTTCTGACTACTTGTGAAAAACCAAAGAAAAAAAAAAGAGTAAAGACAAAAATACATATAAAAAATGAAACGGTACAAGAATCTCGAACGCGTCCCAAAATCTTGCTCAGTTCCGGAGCGACTCTTCTTCTCTCCAAAGTCTGTCGTGACAGCATCCAAGATGAGACATTGGATGGACAGACCTACGAGGCAGAGGAGAAGAAAACGGAAGAAGGGTATTTGGAGCCTGACCTCATTCGAAATACCCACAATGCGACGCTGGGTAAAGAGGTCATTGTCTGCAGACCCTGTGCCAGGAAGCAAGAAGAACCATGCGGGTTCCAAACGGAAGACAACGTACGGTCATTTCAGGTTCCATACTTGAATGGGTGTCGATGATAATCGCTGATTCTAATCAACTTGAAGCAATGTCGAGCTTCACATACTCTGCTCTGGAACCAATGTCGATTATTACGAAGTTTGTTCTTGAACCAATGTCGATCAATACAGAATCTGTTCTTGAACCAAGGTCGATTATCACAGACTGTTCTAGCACCAGTGTCGATCACTAGAGAATCTGTTCTCGAACCAATGTCGATCACAGAGTCTACCCTCCAAGGAAAGACGTTCCAGCAACTTTTCAAGGACACGCTGAGGAGAGAGGGCCAACTCGCCAGTCTCCCAAATAGAAGCGACACGATGCGACGATGTGGCAGGGACATTGGTCAGAGTGCGTCTGACTTCCGGCAAGCGAGCGCCTTTGGAAAGAGGACCATCGGAAGACTTCTGGAAGGTGTCTCCACCCCCCAAAAATCTCCCAGTGGACAACGACGCCCCGTGAGGTGACTACGGGGCAGCCATTTTTGGGAGAGTGATCGCCAAGGTATCGACGAATGGAAAACTGCGGTTTCGTAGGAAATGGTCGTACGATTGTTTTCCAAAACATGAATACGTTCGTGCAATGTCAACTGAGTCATAAGGGAAGACAAATTATGTACAACAATAAATAAATGAAAGTTTTTTTCAATTGAATGTCGCTCTTTCCTTCCACCTTGAGAAATGTAATGACCAATAACCTTTCTCACTACTCAGAGAGTTATAAAGGAAAAATGAAGTAGGCTTCTCTCTAAGAACACAGGTCAATGGCAAGGTCGTCCTGATGCCCTATTGTAGGTCACGCCCGAAGAAAGCAAGAAAAAAGAGAAATGAAGGAAAATTGGTGACTTTAACTCCAAAGGAATGTTATATTAAATGTAAATTTAATATAAGGAAACTGAATATTAAAATTAATAATAAAAAAACTACTAAATGAATTTAAAAGCAGCAACATGAAAAAAAAGACTTCAAAATGTGATGAATAAAAATAAAAAAAAGCTGAACACAGAAGTTAGAGGAAAAAAAATGGTTTAAATCACAGAAAGCTCAAGCGGTAAACGAAAGAAAAAATCTGATATACCAAACTGATGATCAATATTCAACTTTGCGAGGTTTATTACATAACACTGCTCTCTCTCTCACTCTATATATATATATATATATAGAGAGAGAGAGAGAGAGAGAGAGAGAGAGAGAGAGAGAGAGAGAGAGAGAGAGAGAGAGAGAGAGAGAGATCCCACTTCAAAAATAGGGGGGAAACGTAAAGAAACGAGCAGCAAAGAAAAGGTGGAGCGAACGAATATAATTTTCGTATATATGTCTGACTGAGTCACGTCAAAACCGGCGAGTGTTTTTCCCCAAGTGAACCTTTCAGAGCCAATATCATATCCGCTTGAGAACAGTTTCACAGCCCGCCCGCATCTCCTCTTATTCTTACTGTGCAGAATGCTGTTGCTGCTCTTACGCTGCGTTTCAGGCCTCATTGTCACCCAATGCTGTCCCTTACAAACGGTTTTATCGTTATTGTTATTATTATTTGACTACCACTGCTCCTGTTATTATTATTTTATTAGTTCCTCCGACCATCCATAGAAAACGACGGTAATGGAAGAGGCACTAAGCTAAGTGTTCTCATATTATTATTATTGGACAACCACTGCTTCTGTTATCATTATTATTTTATCAGTTCCTTCATACCATAGAAACGACGGGAATGTAAGTGAGGGTCGAGAAGTTATGTCCTGACCATAGGGACTTTACGTATTGTCTCAAAGCTAGGGCAAAGGTTCTTTGATCTGCAGGCACTTATAATATACAGTGTCTAGTGGTGAAAGAGAGGCTGCCACGGGCTGGATAACGGCAAGTATAAAGGTGGAGTTCGCTAACTATAGACTGTCCCTGTTACACACAGAGAACAGAGAAAATGAATAAAAGATATAAGTTGCTGTAAGAACATACAGATTAATAAAGTATATATATATATATATATATATATATATATATATATATATATATATATATATATATACACAGTATATATGTGTATGTATATGTGTGTGTGATTCTTTGTTTATACATATTACCTGACCAAACTGTCACTTAATCCATACGCTTTTAGTATACGCACACCTGAGTGAACATTATAATTATCCTGCACATTAATACGTTACAAGTTTTACAATGCCCTTCTAGGTCTCCTGAAGATGTTCTGCAGTAAATGAACAGTGCACAGACAGCACCAATTGTCAGAACTCTTCTGCGGCAATTGCAGGTCGTTGCATAATGTTGCGTCAGTTTTCGAATGGGAATTTTCTTTCAGCTGCTCAATTTTCTTATTAATGCTAAGAGGATTATATATACTGTATGGTCTCTTTGTTGAATTGGGATCTTTCTTAGATAGTGACCCCCAGCAAAGTTCGGGGGTCGTTATCTAGGACTAATATTTCTTGGGGGTCATTATCTTTATGATATTTACAGTCTTTTGCTTACGTTTTTACGGACATCCTCAAAGGGATTGTACTAAACACGCCACAAAGGTGGATACACACCGGGTTAAAACCCTTGGGGGTCACTATCTAGGAAAGATCCTTGGATTTTGACGAAACTTGGTGACAAAATTTCACTGACTCTCTACAAATGCTTAACTTTTTGTCGGATTGGAACTGGAATATAATATTTAGGCCAAGGGCCAAGCACTGGGGCCTATGAGGTCATTCGGCGCTGAAAGGGAAATTGTGAGTAAAAAGGTCTGAAAGGTGTAACAGGAGGAAAACCTCAAAGCAGTTCCACTATGAAACGATTGTTAAGAGAAGGTGGAAAGTAAGATGGAAGAAAGAGAATAACAACGGAGGTGCAGTAAAAGGAATGAATAGGGTTGCAGCTAGGGGTCGAAGAGACGCTGCAAAGAACCTCAAATAATGTCTACAGTGTGCCATGTGATGTACACTAACAGCACTATGCCCCTACGGGGATTTTTCTTTTTAGTGTCAATGCGTAAAACGCCGGTTCTTTAATGATACCAGCCAGAAGTATATCATCTAGAGAGAGTCACCCAATAAAGGTTTCCGCGAAATTTCATCAAACTTCGTTCATTCGTTCTTGAGATATTTTGCTGAAACAGATTCTTGCCAACACTGCATGTTACTTGGTGGAAGTCTGCAATCTCCAAATGTTCTTATTACTCTCCACTGTGATTTGTTTCATCCACGCTTGTGTAATCATTTCCAAGGAAAACAAGTAATAAATGCGCAGAAGTTCCTTCGGCGCAATCGAGTTTTCTGTACAGCGTATAATGCTGTATGAGCCGCGGCCCATGAAACTTTCAGCCACGGCCAGGTGGTGGCCTGTCCTATAGCGTTGCCAGACGGACGATCCATGGATAACCTTAACCTTAAATGAAATAAAAAGTACTGAGGCTAGAGGGCTGGAATTTGGTATGTTTGATGATTGGAGGGTGGATGATCAACATACCAATTTGCAGCCCTCTAGCCTCAGTAGTTATTAAGATCTGAGTGCGGACGGACAGACAAAGCCATCTATATTTTTTTTTGCAGGAAACTAAAAATATAGAAGGATTTCATACTATTCCTCGATTTCCAACGTCATTCGAAGAACAATGAAGTTACTGAATTCAAACACGATATAAACGCATAATACATTGCAACACTTCAAAAGGCGCGTATACGTTTTTTCCACGAATTGTCATCCTTTCGCAAATGTCAGAATGTTTAACCTCGTCATTTACTGACGAAGAAAATTTTGTCCCTGTAATGTTATGACCATTCGAACCTATTTATTCTTTTCCTAATATAATTACGCATGCATGTGCTGACTAACCATACGCTTTGATATTTTTTTAACGTAACCGAATTGGAAGTCGAAGGTTTGAAGATTGCTTTTTTTTTTATGGACAGAAATCGATATCTGAAATATATATATATATATATATATATATATATATATATATATATATAATGTACATAAAGCATGGTAAGCTTTACTCTATATATATATATATATATATATATATATATATATATATATATATATATATATATATATATATATATTAACTTTATCACATACACAATTGTTCTGTGCATTAGTAGAATTACTAAAAGGACCTCATTCAAACTGGATGGTATCTAATGGAGTTTTTATTCAAAAAGTTACAAGCTTTCTTGGACAAACAGTCCACATTATCAAGTATCCGTACAATGAGAAAACGCATAGTCCGGCTGTATTTATATCTGTGTGCTGGGTACTTTTAATCCTATAATCGCCTAGCTCTTCCTGTGTGACCTCCACCCTCTCTTGACCTTGGTCTTTCTCTGATCCCTGGTTCCAGATGTCCGTTTTCCGTGCGTTCTCTTGCGTTTTTTCTTCGTTTCCTTGCTACTGTGGAGTATACGATTTTTCTAGATATGCTGTCTTCAAAGCCGTTTCCGGTGTTCCCTGCCATCGTGTTGTTGGCGCAAGTTATGAAGGCGTTCTCTACAACCAGTCTAGATGTTTTGTTGGTGTTCCTGTACAGAAAACTCATATTTTCCCAGTCTATTCTGTGATCATTTTCCCAACAGTGTTTGGCAACTGCCGACGTCTGATTATAATGCCTTATGTTCTGCAGATGTTGTTTGCTTCGCTCTTTACATGATTTGTCAGTTTCGCCATGGTACCCTTCTTCACAGTCTAGACACGCTGCCATATAAACCTCCCCCTCTAATCTCTTCCCCCTCTACCGACTTTTTGTTTCTAACTATTTTATTCCTAATGGTGTTTTTGTAGCTGCCTATCAATTTGAAATTATTTAGCTTCCTGTTGATGGGTGCAATAGAGTTGTTGTCCGGAACTGTAATTATTTTCTTTCCTACCAAATGTTCCTTTTCAATCCTTTCCCTCTCCCCAAAATAGTTTTTCCTTGCTTTGATATGTGTAGGAAAGAAAATAATTACAGTTCCGGACAACAACTCTATTGCACCCATCAACAGGAAGCTAAATAATTTCAAATTGATAGGCAGCTACAAAAACACCATTAGGAATAAAATAGTTAGAAACAAAAGTCGGTAGAGGGGGGAAGAGATTAGAGGGGGGTTTATATGGCAGCGTGTCTAGACTGTGAAGAAGGGTACCATGGCGAAACTGGCAAATCATGTAAAGAGCGAAGCAAACAACATCTGCAGAACATAAGGCATTATAATCAGACGTCGGCAGTTGCCAAACACTGTTGGGAAAATGATCACAGAATAGACTGGGAAAATATGAGTTTTCTGTACAGGAACACCAACAAAACATCTAGACTGGTTGTAGAGAACGCCTTCATAACTTGCGCCAACAACACGATGGCAGGGAACACCGGAAACGGCTTTGAAGACAGCATATCTAGAAAAATCGTATACTCCACAGTAGCAAGGAAACGAAGAAAAAACGCAAGAGAACGCACGGAAAACGGACATCTGGAACCAGGGATCAGAGAAAGACCAAGGTCAAGAGAGGGTGGAGGTCACACAGGAAGAGCTAGGCGATTATAGGATTAAAAGTACCCAGCACACAGATATAAATACAGCCGGACTATGCGTTTGCTCATTGTACGGATACTTGATAATGTGGACTGTTTGTCCAAGAAAGCTTGTAACTTTTTGAATAAAACTCCATTAGATACCATCCAGTTTGAATGAGGTCCTTTAGTAATATATATATATATATATATATATATATATATATATATATATATATATATATATATATATATATGGTAAGCTACCGTGTTTTATTATGTATGTACAGTACATCACCACGTGTTTCTCAATATATACAAATAAAAGATCAAATTTGACGCCTTCGTATTCTTCATACAAAATTAATGAAGCCGCTGTAAATTCGTAAAAGAATAATACAATTACTTATTGCCAGTTATTGCAGTGAGGGGGGGGGGTGGTTGGCGCGCGGGTTAGGAGAGCGGAGTCTTATACCTCTCTATAGTCTTTCCACTTTCTAAGGTCGCTATACGGTGGCGACAGGAAAAGGATACAGCGTTGCCATATCTATTTAACCCTTTGAATCTCACCCTCTTGATTACTCCTTTGTTTGTGGCTTTACCTGGGATCTGTCATTTGCAGAGCTTCGTTTTCTAAACTAGCGTTGAGTAAATTTTGGTTGTTCTTAGTGAGTTTTCTTTGTTTAAGCGCTTTATGAAATAATAATCATAGTTCTTATGATGATTTCATAATGTGTTTAATGCATTAACACTTACACTTTGTGAGGGTGGTTCGGTAGTAATATGTTTTCAAGCCATTTGATTACTGTATTGTCCGTATTCTATTTATCAGCTATTTACTGGTTACGTGGTTAGATTTTTTCTAGTGTCTATGCAGGTTAAATATACTATTCATCATTTAGGAGAGAAAAATAATTTACCATTAATAACACAGGCCCCTTGTTGTTTCTGAGAGTGGAGATGCTGGCGGTGGAGAGATTTGTTCCGATTTGGCTATTCCTCGGGTTATTCATACTGTCCAGTGACCCTCACTGGCTGCTTGAAGTGATCACCGTTGTTGTTTTTGACAGAGCTGGCCTTTTAGACGCCCTCGCTGACCACGTGTCAGCGAAATTGAGGTTTGGCAGCGGCGGCCAAAAATTTTGCCTTACCTCTGTTTTTAAGAAAATAAATGAGGTTTTTACGGAAAATATGTGAAGTTAAATATGTTTTCGTTGTTACCTTGAAATGAATAGCATTTTTTTTTTTTATTTCGTTTGAGCAGGCTCTGACAAGGCAAAATTTTTAATCATAAGTGAGATGTTTGACACCGCAGGAATTCCTTACTCGCCCGCCCAACCCTAGTGATCTTAGATTGCTGGAAAGACTATAGCCAATTGGAGATCAAAGTATTATATACAGCCATTTCTATATTGTGTGGTCGACGAATTATATTAATATACGATATCTTCGTGCGGCTGTCTACTTTACTTAGCATGAGTTTACCATGGACTTTGACAAAAGTTAATACCTTACGTCACTTCCTTATCATTCCAGATCTGTTCAGTTAGCGGGAACCACATCACACATTTTGGGGAGGGAATAAAATCAAGAAGAGCAGCATCATCTGCATACTAATAGTTATATATTATCTTATTTTATAGACCGACAAACATATAAAGACTGAAAACAACAAAGGTCCCAAGCCACTACCCTCTGGAACACCAGATAAGACAGGTCTCAGTTCATTAAGCTGAGGGCTTAAGAAACTGTGGATGAGATCAAGAATGTAGCCACTGACAACTATGATATGAAGGCAAAGAGAGCGCTATAATCAATTTAAACAAGTCGAGATTCCCAGCACTAAAAGACCAAAACAGTTTCCCATGCATATACCGGCTATAAATTATCGTTAAGCTTACTTGTAAAAACCTACATAATTATTTCCCAGTTGGCATAATCTGGCCTTAATTTTTTCTCAGTAGCGTGTAGGGAATATGAAAATTAGCCTGAATGTACCAGATTTCCGGCCTCAGCTATAGCTGAACCATCGAAAATCAAGCACGGAACAGGAAATATGGGTGGGCTTTTTCTATCAGTTGAACACGGGCATATGATAACAGAGTTCCAGATAGGGATTATATGCAAAGCACGTTTATTTTATAGAACCCTGATGGTGTACGTTACAGCACTTGCAATAAAACGTGAAACACAAAATGTAATGTCATTCCCATTCATACTTTCCTTTTAATCTTAAGATAAAATCCAACCCTGGTAATAAGAAAGACGAGCAAAACCTCAAAATGAGATATGACGCCGATACCATTAAAGTTTCTCATATACTTAAGATTTTGTTGACGTTTTCTATAGCAACATATGCGTTTTCTTTAATAAGTAATTTTGGGTAACCATAACAAATGACAGTCATGTTATTCACTCTTACCTCCAGATCTGTGAAGTCAAGTCCACGCCTTCCAAGGTCAAAGCCGAGTCTGAGTCTAAGTCCACACCATCCGAGGTCGAGGTCGAGTCTAATCCACCTGTGGGTGTCGACACCGTACGTTTATATTCCAGGTTTTGGATGTCTACTACAATTAATGAATCAACAATCAATGGGACTTTTAATGCGAAAAACATCACCCAGATCAAAGGGTTGAATATAACAAATGTTGCAGAAATTACAGCTTTGTGAATATAACACTGTTGTGCCATATTCTCTGTATTGCCGCTTTGTGAAAATAATCATAATGATAAACTGGATAGGTAATATATTAATTTGTATGACTGTTCAACTGTTTTCATTAATACACTGAATACGGAGGCAAGAAAGGAAACAAAAATTGGTTAAATGTCCATACCTGTGGTATTACAAGTTGCAGATTTTGTAAATTATGCAACATAACTATGACAGTTACTTCATAAAAATACGGTACGAGTTTAATCTTTAAAATGTACAAAACACAAATGCCCTATATTAAGTAAAATCTTAAATATAATGCAATAACGAACTGGCCCCCTGTGTTTCGTGTAGCAGCTGTTTGCACCATTTATATCTTGCAAATTTACATCCCTAAAACTAAAATGATGCAAGTACTGCATGTTTCACCCTTCATGTAACAGACAGAAATGAATTGTGACATCTGAAGCCTTTTACAGCTGTGTTCAGTCAGGCGCATTCAGTTCTCGTTCACTTACATTTAAGTATCTTAAAATTCACAAACACATATTTCTTAAGCAACACAAACTGAGCCAAGAGACATTTGTAGTCTTTGAATGATAATACAGATGCTATTTCAATTTGTCCCTTCAAATTAAAAGTCAAATGCCTTCAATCACGATGCATATCAAGCAAGAATCCTCCACCCTGTATCTTAAAATCTGATGCAAAGTTTTCAGACGATGATATTTCAGAAAAACTGTAGAACTGTAACTGTTTGTCTTTCATGTAAGATGTGAGATTTGCTTCTATAAATTATGAAATGAGCGGGTGTGATATTTATCATTATACTCATAACTCGTGGCACAAGTACTTAAGCAATATAGATTATTCCTGTCGTTTGTGTAAAGGAAAGACATAATCCCAGAACTCAGAGTAGAATTGCCACCACACGCATGGAAACATTACTTTTACTTTTTTTGGGCTCAATTCTAGTTTCAGTATTATGTAGGGCTTTGGACTAAAAAGTATTACATTTTGATATTTGTAAAGCCAGACAGAAGTATTAGACATAATACTTTCATTTCATTTAAATGTGATAGTCTAATCCCTATACTGCTAAACTTTGATTCACCTCCTGCTTCCATTTTCTCTATCACATCCTCTAGGGTTAATCCCAACTCCTCTGTTTTTTTTTTTTATCTCTTCATTTTTGGGCTTGCCTAGATAAGGGCATGAAGGCGTGTCTCTCAATGGCCTCTGCCTTAGAAAAATGTCTACTAAACTACCTAATTCTTTAGACAAACTATAATAAGGAAGGGTCTGGACAACCAACTGAGTTAACCAACATATTTCATTTGCCACTAACTGCCTAAATCAACTGAGCTGAACTGCAAAGAAAAAAAAAAGTCAAACATTACAATTTGCAAAAAAAATTTAAGGATTCTGTTATGGCTTGACCAGTCATCACTAACTCCCTGCCTTCAGTCTTAGTGAATTTGACCTAATGGTAGGAAATTCCAACAGATACTTATCATTAAACACTACACGATGTTTATGTAAGTTAAGTTAGGTTAGGTTAGGATCGGACTATATTTGGTACAATGGGTTAGGTTCGGTTATCTGTAGCCATCTTAGTCAGATCACATTAGGCATACAAAGCTTCAGATTTGGCATATCATATATTGTAAATTATCATATGATACACATACAACAGCCGCAGCCTAAGCTTAATCAGAACAATACACCTAACATACGTCATACACCGAGTCGACTCAGGATAAGTGTAGCAGCTGTAGCCTAGTTATTTTAGACCAAGCCTACTGAACAATGTGCAACTCATGAAAAAGTTTACTGGTATCTATGTTATTTGCCCTAAGATATTTAAATAATTGAAATAACATTAATTATTTGGGTAGGCAAATTCAGTTGGCGTTGGGTGTAATGTGATTCACCAGAGATGTCTTAACTCACGTTTTCAGCCCTAGAAATGACCTTCTTCGAACACAGAGACATAAACTCAGAATTATTTAAAAAATTTCGTACCTGGAAAATAAAGTTACAGCAACTGTATCCTTAGCTTCTTCATCTTCGTCTTCTTAAAATTCACGTTAAATTGGACAACCTCCGAACCCAAAAAATCAAAACAATCCATTAGAGAAATTTACTGATACTCGAATTGATCCAGTTATTTTTTTAAGTATAATTTTAACGGTTTTTTTAAGTCTTCTATTTCTGTTTTCTGTTCTCTCGCTCTACATATTTATGTAACAGAGTGAAAGGCAAACAAGAACAATACGAACAATCGACTTTTTCATATTGCATTCATGTAACAGTAAACCATTTCTTCCAGGATATCTAGTTACATTTTAGCATATTTCTTTCTCTTTTCCGTATCTTTATTACCTTTCTTTGTTAAATTAATGAAACAAATATAAATTAGATTAAAATACCGTCAGTCTCTTTCTTCAGGTTCCTTGGATGTTTTTGTGCTAAAAACAAACGAACGAATTTGGTAAACACTGAGAGTTTGTTCTTTGATCAAATGTAATATGCAATTCAAGATCAATTTTGTTCCTGTGTGGATAATTATCCTGTTCGATTATGTAAGTTTGGATGTAATAAGTTAATTTTTGTTTTTGTTTATAACAGGGAAAGCTAATTTAATTTGTATTTTCTCCTGAGTTGTCAAGAAGCTGAGAAATGGACACATTATGCTACTAATCTTTCTCATATATATATGTCGTAAGTTAAAAGCTTAGTAAAGGTTGATGAGACTCAAAGATTAATATGAAATATATGATGATAAAGTATATGATTTAAAGAGGTACAGCGTAGTTTAAGCTCTGATGTATTTATTACTGGAGAAAACCAAAACTATTGAATTGCACAAACATAAAAGGTAAAAAATGCATAAATCACAAGATGAGCATTCATAAAAGTAAATGGCATATGTGTGAGTAATATCAGTTATGAAACTCCTTATCAAGATATAGGCTAGGTGCACCCTCAACTTACCTTCCAAAACAAAATCTAATCTAACCTAGGATGCTGGGTTCTACCTGACCAGAATGATTTGCCTCTGATGTAAAACCCTCTTCGTTTCCAAAGTTGACTTGCAGTGCTTCAAGTCACGTAGTAAATTACGTGGATGCATTCTAACCTACCGTAACCTAACCTAAGCCACTGTGCCAGAATCTACCGTTTTTGAGCGTATCCCTAATAGGCTAATCCTCTTCCTAACTGGACCTTGAATGGCATAAATCATACAACTTAAGAACAGATATTTAACACAGCCCAACCTTGCACTTGGAATCAATCTGGTAAGGAGGCTTGCCCATCTTCCCCCTCCCCCCCCCTTAGCATTGCACCCAGCACGTTTCTTACCTTAAGGCTGGAAGGTTCAGCTAGAAGACATACATTTGTTCCTTTTATCTCAATCCTTGCACACCAGATCAGCCATTGTTAAAATGAGTAAATAAGGTAACAAAATGAAAATGTAAATAAAAAAACAAAGACTACTTGAGTGCTCTTTTATAATATATATGCTGCAAGTGGCCAAGTCTTCCCAAACAGTATCCAAGAAGTAACAGGATTTTTTCAAATGAACAACAGTGGAATTAGAATATAATGTTAGTCAACAGATATTTATTGGTAAATAAGTAGATTATTATTCACTTGCTCCTTATATTTCCTTTGTAAAAATCACAAAATGGCCATAATTTGAGAATTTATGGTATTTGATTCTTGTTGGCAAGGAACTAAAGTACCTAGCTTATAGATTTTGTCATGTAAATCACTATTGAAAGCTGCAGAGCAAATTCAGAATTCAGTTTTGTTGCATGGGATGAGTATTTCTTAGTGTGAAATTATAAAGTCTAAAGTTTTTGTAGTGTCAGGCAAGACCTATACACACTAACGGATCCAGAAAAATTTCATGGGGTGTCACCAATTTTGTATACATCATATATATATATATATATTATATATATATATATATATATATATATATATATATATATATATATATATATATATATATATATATATATATAAATACATACATATAACATTTTCTAAAAATTTTATTATGCTATGATAGATTTTAAATTTTTTTTCCCAGTTTTATATTTCTCATTTATGTTATTATTATCTAAATCTTCAATATTATTATTTTGTCATTATTTTTCATGGGGGACCATGTGCCCAGGTGCCCCCTCCCCTGGCTCCGCTAATGACAGTGCAGATTATCATGTACAAAGGCAAGCTGTGTTACTTGTTTTTAAGAACGTCCAATTCTTATTTACTCTGCATTCAGGTCTTCAGTTCTTTGGTCCATAATTTAATGGATTTTATACACTACATGGTTAGGATGGCTATTTATTTTTATCTTACTTGCGATATTGGTATCATGACAGTAAAATGTTAAAGTCTTGGCAGTACAGTGCATTTAGAGCAGGTACTCTAGAAAAATATGCAATCCCCAAAATTTACATAAAATTTTGATGATATCTTGAAGGTAGTATGTAAAGAATTGTAAGATACTGGGAGCAGAATAAAACTTGATTTATGCCGCTCTGTTATCACCACTTTCTTTTTATATGTTCATTCTGAAATCCTTCCAGTGTTTTAGTTTTTATTTGTGGTTATTGCAAAATTGCAAATATGATTCTGTCCAGAATAAAGGGAATGTATAGCTTTTTAAGAGTTGTTAGGGACTGTGTGTGAAATTACTTTATAGAATCTTTTGCCAAAAATAGAGAATTCGGTCTTGTTTTCAGTTTCATCTTTGCAGTTTTTGAAGACGGATTTTATCCATTGTATATTACAGACTGTATATAAACACAAGTCAAGTATGCCAGACAGAAATGAGCTGAGTGTTTATTCTCAAAATCTTTTCAGGTTTCATCATTACAGCTTATCCTCCGTCCTGTTGGTGTGGGAAGGAATAACTTAGTGGTTTTTGATGCGGAAAACAGCCAGACATTTTGCTATCCAGATTTGGAAGAGGTAAGACCTCATGTCTTATTCTTATATCTTATATAGATATTGTTTTAGGTAATCATACTTTGATGGGGTGTCCAGAACAGCTGGTATTTTAAGTGGGACTAATTAGGACTCATAACAAAAAACATATTGGTAATACTGTAATAGCTGTTTTTTGAAAGTAATGGATGTTGTGTTGCAACTTTACTGCTAATAAATCAGCAAGGACTCAAACCTATTTTTAACGAAGACCAGTTGAAATTTAGAAGCATCCTGTAACATGTTAGAGATATCTCTAGTTATTTTCATGGCTCTTCTTTTTAGGTTGCACGAGGGGATTGTGTTGCTTGTCCCATTGACCTTAGTACAAGGATTCAAAGAAAGCTTGTGTAGCTTAAGTGTTCAATAGTGAACTGTTTTTCTGATAGTTCAAGAACAATTGTGAATACTTCATAAGGGCCTTGTTTAATCCCTAAGCCAGTAACACTAACATTTTCTAGCATTTCCTTTCCTGCTCATCTGAAACCAAAAGGAGGGTTTAATAAATTAAACACCCTGCCAGCCACTGATAAAGATAAGGAAATGTCTTTCAGGTAGTGAATGCGCATCACGAACACATGCCCGCCCGAGACAGGGACCATGGACTTGATCCCCACCATGAAGAAACTCAGCTAAGGAACAATGCGAGAGTCATCTGCAAGGAGGTCAGCGGCTTCACACACCTTGAGAAGTAGGTTTTTTTTTCTTTGGCAATGAGAGTATTATATCTGTTTTTTGACAGTGAGAGTAGTATTTACAGTAAGTCAAATAAGGTTCTTATTTTTGGGCAGCAGCTATATTTAATTCCAGAAGTTAGTCAAGTTTTTGATGAGTGCATTTTTTCACTTTCTGTATTTGTAAACTTCATTCTGTTGTAAAGACAGAATGGTTAATGTTAACATATATACTTAAGTTTAATTTGCTGTAAATGAAATAAGGTAGTTAAAAGGGACAAGTAACTTTCCTTACTCTGTATTGAGAAGTAGGGCTTTTCCTAAAATAATTCAGAAGCTAATATTTTACAAATGATTTAAGTGCATTTTACTATTACATTTTCTTAGAGTTCATGCACTTCAACATTTTAGTAGCAACTAAATAATGATACAGTCATCCGTGACCATTGATGTTAAGAATCCATGACCATTGATGTTAAGGTGCCAGATAACCATCACTCATTCAGTGAGTTGGCCAAACCATCACTCATTCACTGAGCCGGTTACTAGGAGAGTTTTTGTGCTTTTGAAAGCTCAAACTTCTCTATTTACAGTATGTAATGGTAATAAAAGACCTCTTCAAATACTGTAGAGAGCTGTGGTTTTCATAAACTCTCCAGATATTTTTATATCTAAACAAGGCTTCTTTTGTTAACATTTAAGTTATTTTAATTGCATTCTAATCATAAATTAGAGGTCAGATTTTACTCATCATAACTGCTTCATGTGTTCAAAACAGTTGTGAACTATGATGTATATCAGTGGTCCTCCTGATGTTTAACTAAATATGATATGAGAGTAATTTCCATTTTATACTAAGCAAAAATGTTTTGAAATTCTCCAAAGGGTTTATCCAGTGCCAGCACCGAAAGACCTCCCTAAGAAGAACAAGAGAGTAAAATGGCTGGCTGAGTGCATGGGATATGAGCCTCTCTTGTCTCACTGTTTCACTTTCAACGTCTCCAATGTTGATGCAAAGTGTGAAAGCCTCCTGGGAATTAAATGCGGATATTGTTCAAAGGTAAGTAGTAAAACTAGGAGAAAGGATGGAAGAAATATCTCAGAATCAACTCGATATTATATTGTAGAAGGTGAAGTACAGTATGTCATATGCTATATTTTTATGTGACTAATTGAATTGATGGTATATTTAGGAAGGCACTGTCTTCATTTCATGTGCCTGGAGTATTTCATCAGTATAAATGTGTGTGTGTGTGTGTGTGTGTGTATTGGACAGTATAATAAGTTTTTAAAAGACGAAATCTTTTTTGTAATAGTGACATTATTATTATTATTATTATTATTATTATTATTATTATTATTATTATTATTGCTAAAAGATTCACAGTTTCGTGAGGAACAATCTGAATAATAAAAATCCACACTTATATAGTAAATATATTACTATGTAAAAAGAACCAAAGACTTTCGAACACCTGATGAGGAACACCGTTCACATTATTATTATTAATATTATTATTTGATTTATTCAGACCACAGAGTCAGATCTGTATGCCTTTTGGATGGATACCCCAAAGGATTAAACTCTCAACAAGAGGAAAACAAATTGTTGTTTGAAAAGGATGGAGTTGGACAGTTAAATGCAAAGAGAACGTAGAAAACAGGTGAAAAGCAAAGTAGGGGACTTAGGAGGATACTGCAAGGGACTTGAGATGGTTATCATTATGAAGTACTCAGACAAGAACAATATAGTTAAACAAGTAAGACAGCTGGATGATAATGGACCAGAGGGAACAAGAGAGCAATATGTCAGTACAGTAAACCCCCTGCATTCGCGTTCTCACAATTCGCAGACTCGCGCATTCGCGAGTTTCTCTGTGGAACGTAGCTACCCATTTTTCGCGGAAAATTCGCCCATTCGCCGTATTTTTCACTGAGAAATATTCATTAATTACTGTATTTTCATATAATTTTCATGAATAAATGCACTTTTTGTGATAAAACTATTAAAATGCTTAGGTTTAAGCATTTTTTCAGGGTTTTTCTTGTGTTTAAACTATCAAAATAGGCAGCTCTAAGTGTTTTTAGAGGGGTTGCAAGTATTCGCGGATTTTAGCTATTCGTGGGGGGGTGAGGTATGTATCCCCCGCGAATACTCGTGGTTCACTGTAGTCAAAGGACTCTGCAAAGTTGAGTGTACCTTTAGTACTGTTTACATGTACTGCAAAAGACCCACTGTAAGTTGTACCCCCTGAAGGAGTACATTTGATAACCTAATGCTTGTTAGAAGTATGCTGCTATTAGGAACACCAGGGGATACAGCAAGGTACTCCAAAAGCTGTCTTCTAGAGCAAGTCATAAGCATTGATCTGTGTATTTAGCATATTAGAAGAAGGTCATATATATCTGTCTATTAGCAAAAGTTTGTAAGAGCTAGGTACATGTTTCCATAATTTTGTATAAGAATTTAGGTATCCATACAGCAGTTATATAATGATAAAATCTGTCAGATATTTGTGGAGAATGGTTTTCAATTGTTTAATCATAACTCTGTCAGTATGCCAGTGAGGTTTACTGCTTATATTGTACTCCACACTATAAAGAATACTGAAGGCTCTTTGCCACATCCTTATAGCTCCCAGCTGCATTGATTTTTACCTTATACTTTTAATGCATTACCTTTGATCTCTTTCAACCTAGCTTTCCAACTTCTAGAGTTCTGCTTTTCTCCAGTTTTTGCCTCGTTTAAGAAAAAATCAAGCAAGAACCTAGAAATGAAATGTACTGGTCTTGTTGAACTTCTTCATATTGATAATGATATTACTTGCATTAGAGACTATAATGATGATAATGCCTTGTTTAGAGACTACATGGCTTATTGTAAAGTAGATTACGGTAAAATACCATGCCCTGCTAAACAAATTTTCTTGTGTTTTTTGTTCTATTTATTTTGACATTGCTAGATGTTCTGTTATGACTATTTTTTTTTTTTTTTTTTTTTTTTTTTTTTTTTTTTTTTTTTTTGACAGAAAATCTTACTCGGCATTGGTAAGAGAGTTATTATTTCAAACCCGGAATACCCACATTACCTTGATGACGTCATCTGCGAATGGATAGTCGAAACGCCAGCTCCATCTGAATTAGAAGTCGATTTTGAAAATTTCAATCTACCCCGCCGCAATGAGAAAGGTAAAAGATTGGCAACAGATTAATGAAAGTTAACTTCAGTTAGCAAGCGTTTCTGAAGTTATCACACTTCTGCTTAGTCCAGTTAAGTACAGATGACATATTTTCATAGGTTTGGGATTAGATTTACAGCATAAAATGTCCTCGAGGAAAATTCATGTTTCTACCCTCTCTTATCTTTTAGACCAGTGTCATCGAGGCTCATTGAGTATTGGTGAGATGCAGAAAGGTGAGAAAGGAAAGCCCAAGATGAAGATCATTGAAACTTTTTGTGGTAGTGGTCTTCCAGATCCTATTAACTTTATTGCCAAAGGAGCCATTATTAGGTAGGTGTGTGAACATACTTTTTTTTTATAATTTACATTTCATAGGTGAACATTTTGGACCCAGAAACAGGCTCCAAGTGTCAGAGTACATAATTTTTTAAAATTACCAATACAGATCCATCACTTTATTGTAGCCTATTTTATGCTTCACATGAAATTCCCAGACACCTAATTTCACTGCTTAAATAAAAATAAGAGGATGAGCTTGATCTAGAATTAATTAACTTAGGTCTTTCACTGTACCACTGAAAAGGGGAGTGAAAGGTATGATTACCAAAAGCATGGTATCTAACACAGATATCCAATATAACAGAAAGGTTCATGGAATCCCAGTTGTGGAGGGGTCTCTTGCAACTTGAACAAGAATAACGAAAAGTCTTGCGGAGGGGAGCCATGAAAAATACAGTTTTTAAGAAGAGGACTGAAGGGAGCTTCGAGTGAAAGACTCAACCAAGATAATCAGACTCAGAATCAAGGGAGATCACCTCCAGGCAGCTGAAAGACCCAAGGAGCACTTCCTAATTGATTGCTGCCACAAAATTCCTAGATGACTGAAGCACTGATAATAAACTTATGTATGGACAGAAAATTTTAATAAAGGGGAATCAACACGTCTGAAAATGGTCCCTACTGTCTTGAAAGAAACTTCATACTTGTAGAGTACTCACCTGAAGATCCTTAAATGTGAAGGCTGCATATCTTTCAAGTTCTGATGGAGTCTTGAAAGTGACTGATACTGTAGTCTCCCACATCTGAAGAGGCTCCAGATTGCATGAAAACATTGATTCTCGAGGCTGCTAGGTTTACTATTGTTGAGCAATATAGTATTGGCATAAGTTGTAGGCTGGTTGCACAAGAAGGTTCACAAAGACTTTGCCCAACAACAGCTATAGTGTCTGCACATTTGAAGTTTTATCCATACTGTATGGCAGGCGTGGGCTCACATGCCAGGGGAGTATTCTACTATGAATAACAAAACTGGAATAAAATTTGGGCCAGCTGGGTTCTGGTCCCTTCAGTCAAATTGTAATAGCTGACAAGCCTAATTTCATGACTAAACTAAGTACCTTCTTAACTAGATGCAGGAGAGGGGGAGGGTAGACAGCTGGTTGGCAAGAAGATTGGAGCAAGAGGAACAGCAGATGTGGGACATAGTAGGATTTTTTGGTGGCCTAGGTAAGGCCAAGCGCATTGTATACATGTACAGTACTGTATTAGTTCCATTTTGCAGGAACCTGCATCCCCCTTGCATCTGTTTGAGTGCATAATAAAGAAGTTAATGCACTGTATAAGTTAACTGGAAGATGCTGCCAGACACCAAAATATTTGACAAGTGGGATCATAGTGGCACAAATGGATCATTACAGGTGGAGTCAATTTTGAATAGTACCACATACCATGTAGTAGGCATATGTCTCATATTTAATAAGAGTTTAGGATCTGACAGGCATTATTACTCCTCATGAATCAGTTTTTAAGATTCAGATTCCCATTTTTGGATAGTGTACAGTACAGTATTGTGAGTAAAAGGCCTTCAAGTTCATATCCTTTTAGATATTTTGCATACAGTATTTTGTTTAGACTGAGTTGAACCAGATTATGATATACATATATATACTGTTACGGGAAAAAATATAAAAGAAAAAAAATCATGATTTTACAGTGCTGGTCTGTTTTGCTACAGCCTTTTGATTAGTGTAGTTAAAATACTTCATAATATTTAATAATAAAGAGAAAAATAATTGAATATCTTTGTAGCCATACAAAGCTTCTTATGTTTAATAACTTACTCTTGGAAGCTAGCTCATTGATGGGTACTATTTGTTAATGCAATTAAAAATTATTGCCCCTGTGTGGATGAAAAAAGTGAATTTGAAGTTTAGTTGTATATTGTATTTATATACAAAATAAAGGAAAATGATTATATTTTGTATTTATATACAAAATAAAGGAAAATGATTAATGGAGTGCTTAAATTTCTACTCCTCCCAACTACACCTTTCTCCTATTTTTGAAAAAATGTGCAGCAAGGACTGTAGTCAAGTGTTATATTAAGATTTTCATCAAAAGCCCTGTACTATATGGTAATTGTAGTGCATTAATGATTTTGATTCAACAGGTTTTCCTCTGGCTTGTTCTTCCCAAGACCCATTGGAGAATATGCTGGTTTCAACTTAACAGTTACATCTTTAGGTAAAATCTACTGTAGAGTTTTATTTATTGTCTTGTTTTCATGAATACTCTGCTCCATCCTTTCACTTATGCTAACATTTAACCACTTTCTGTATGTGTCCCCACATTCATCACCCTATTAGTAATTTATATGCCATATATACTGCACAAGCAGTTCATCTCAATAGCTTTGACCTTATATCTTTCATGTACATCCAACATTTACACTTTCAGTAACTTACCTTCTGTACAGTACATCCTCAACAGCCCCAAATTGCCTCTGTTAATTCAAATGTAAGCTTTTTCTAGGTCCATGTATGCCACATATAGCTTTTCCCCTTTATTTTCAAACAAACACTAGATCTCTACGCCCTGTTCTTTGTCTAAGCTCGCTCTGTTCTTCTCAATCCACATCCTACCATGCACCCATGGTATACTAATTAACATTATGTCTCCACAATTTTTGTGGTCGCCTCTGTCGCCTGTGGCTTTGTAACCATTCTCTCATTCGCCTTACAAATCCCAGTCAGCCACTCAGTTAAACTCACTACCTTACAATAGTCTCTTATTTGTAATCCAGTTAATTCTAGGTGCCTGTCCATTCCCCTTTTACTTCACTGTCCTCATTCCATCCTTAGCAGTCACCTCCACAAGCATTATCAACCTTACATTAACCCCTTCTACTCTTGGGTTATTCAGTACCTGTCAGTTTTCGTACACATTCAACAGCTCTTCAAAATATTCACTTCATTGATCCAGGACTGCGCTCGCTTCTTACAGCATCTCTGCATTTGCATCTTTTATTCAGAGACAATCCATCAACATCCAGCATTTGATGATGTTTATATTATTGTGCTGTAATTAAAGCCATTATTTGATTCTCCATGCCAGGGGCTGCAGCCATTCCCAAGCCAGTGGTGAAAGACCCAGAACTTCTGGGTCATGGAGAAATTATGGCAATTCTGTTTGGGTGTATACTCATAGTTGTTGTTGCCCTCTTTGTGTGTTATCTGTGAGTATATTCATTTTTTATTTTGGACATTCAGTATTGTAGTTTTTTCAAATGCTGTTCTTATAACTCAAAAGTTTTTCCATACAATCCCAATAATCATGTATTTTACAATATCATGGTCCCACAATGTTATCAGGATCACCAGTCTTTTGTCTGTCAGACAGAATAAGAAAAATAATTACAAGGACTGGAAATCAGCAAAGCAGGAAAAGAACAAGGCAACAAAACTGTAATAGCAATTTATTACAGTATATTTTGCTATATTTAACAAATATGCTATGAACTTATGAGGACGAGGACTTGGGACTAGTTTAAGGGCTTTGACAAGCTCACATTCACCAAAGGTTGTTGTCTTGTCTTCGTACAATCAGATTGGGGGGAAACTGAGAGCAGAACTAAAAGCATGGACAATGAGGGACCCAGTGTGGGCAAAATTGCGCATTCATTTGCTCTTCCATTCTGGTGCACGTTTTTATATTCTTAGACCAACCAGATGATCAGTGTCTTAACCATCTGAATAGGAAATTTTAATTACTGTATACTGTATAGATTTAGATGTTAACATAGTGCAATATGATAGAGTAAATATAATTTTTTTTATAGAAGCTTTACTATGTTGCATTAAAACTTTCATGTTATAAGCCCTTCATATACAGTACTCATATAAAAGCTTCCAAAGGTCACAGCTTTCTTAAATAGATCTTTATATTTTTTACAAAATATTTAAGATACTCTAGTCATACATAATAAAGGAGAAATCTTAATTCTTGTTTCAAACCCAGTTTGTTAATTGTAAGGCCATTCTTATAACAAAATTTAACAAATTTCATCATTCTACAAGGGGGGAAAACCATTTAGGAGCCTTTTATTACAAAAAGCTGTCAGCTATGTATATACTGCATTGTATAAAGCCATATTGTTTCATGTAAACATTAGCAATTGCTCAAATTTGTCAACAAATGACACCAAAAGTAATAACTTATATATTAAATGAAAGTGCTGGGAATCGTTATATCTACAGTATATATGAATTTGCAAAATTATGGAACCCTTTTAGCTCATATTTTTGTCAGTTTCATGTTATGTCTGTACTGTACTTTAAAGGTGCTTGCATGTTTGAGCTGAAATAAATTGATATCGCATGTAATAATGTGGAGGCAGAGTGCTGAACTACTAGCCCTCTTAGGCCAGGTTTGAATCTCCATATGGAGGGAATTTTCTGTATATTGTACCCAAATTCAGAATTAATATTTTCAGTTATTAGGGAATGTGCTGAGTAACTTGTCATCTGCCTAATTGCATGTGTCTCTGTACCACTCGAACTAATACGTGTTTCATGTTACAGGGTTAGGCGTTACATAAAAGATCACCAGGCTGCCATGCAGCAGCATGTAATGCAAGAGAGGCTTGTATCTCAGAGACGAGGAAGACAAGAAGGTTGGTACTACCCTGTACGAGACTTTGGTATTTTATTGCAGAGGCTGATTGATAAATACTGTGTCCTTATAGAGTACAGCACAGATTTGATGGATATAAAAAAAAATTGCGGTATACTGTATATGTTATGTATTGTAACTGCACCTTAAATGAGAGTTATGGCCTTGGACCCCTCATACATTTTGAAAATACTTGTAGTCAAAATACAGTTAAAAAATCTATTTGTAGCCCCTTAGAAACATTTTAAACCTTGTTGACAACTTTATAAAAACGTTTAGAGGAAATAACGGTAGCTGATGCAGTGTCTAACTTTCATGATAATTTATTCATGTGTAGTTTACATTTGAAAGGCAAGTAATGTTCACCAAGTGTATTTTAGCTAAGCTGAGGCACTCCTTAACAGGTGATAATTAGCCTGGCATTACAGTTTATCATCCAAACTAACTGCACATGTAACATTTTGGCAACAGTGAAATAGTACAGTTAAATTAAGTCAGAATTAGAAATTAATTGATACTTTGCCACCACTGGTAGTATACTGACATTGTAAAACAACTTGTTCTAATGCTTAAACTGCCTTCTGAATATATCAGCTATTACCTTCTTACTAGTTTAAAAAACCCTAACATAATAAGCAACATAAAAACAAACAGACGGTGCTCTCACATTGATATTAATTGAATATGGGTACACACCAAAAAGTAGTGGATATAAGCAGATGAACAGACATAGCTAACACATGGGCTTACATTGTGTGATAGCTGACGATGCAGAGGTGAGTGCAAAGATGAACTTTCTTAGGTCTATGCTTAGAAAGTGGATAAGGGGAGCTTAAGAAGCACTGCATACTTGCTCTTCATGAATTAACATACTATATGCCTTTATAATATTCATGTTTGTGTAATGTTTGTGTACCCCCTATTACCCCAAAGTGGTATGAGATTTTACCCTATACAGTACTCTGTGTAAAGTTGGAATCCAAAATTCCCAAGCATTCTAGTGTTAGGCTAGTCTGTATAATGGATTAGAACATTTTGTTAAATTCATTAGTTTCTTAATACATGTACCTGTACTGTATAAGTTTTTAACATACAAAGTAGTATGTTAGGCCATAATGTAAAATGTGTATACTCTCAAAAATTAATACCAGAGAAATAATACATACTAATGGACTGTAATGGTGGCCAGTAAAGTAGGTAGAAATACTCCTCAAAAAATTGGGGCTGTGATTTGCGCGCTCATCAAAGTTAATATGATGTAAAGATTTACAGTAACGTGAAATACTGTGAGGGGATATAACATTTGTATGTAATTTAAAGTGATAAGTACTGTAATGATGGAAAATAAACTTGGAAGAAATACATACAATATATCATACCATTACAAGAACTACATCAAACATTAAATTATTGTAGTTACCTACTTATCAAAGTGATATTTAAGACTGTTCAAGATTTTGACACAAAGTACTATGATAGAGTGGAATATATAATACACTATGTGCATTGTAAAATAAATACCAAGAAAATAATGATAGTTGGGAACAGAATAATGATGTTATACTTGTTCCCATCATACTGTATTTAAACTTGGTTGTAATTGTAATGATAATGTAATGATACAGGTTTGTTGAAATTACTTACGCATAATAAAAGTTTCCCATTATAATCTCTTATTATTGCTTTCTCTTTCTTAATTTTAACTTCCTTTTCTTCAAGATTGAACACTATCATTTCTTGATATAGAACGTACATGGTATTTTCATCTGTTTATTTTGAACAATTTTCAGTTGCCCTTACTGCTATGTTAGCTGCAAGTCTTCACACAATAGGAGCTGATAGCCAGCAGGATCACAGACACCACCCAGCCACTGGAGGCCAACCAATGGACCATTGTCACAGAACGAGCCACGATGTCAGTCAGAAGAGTGTGTCCTTTCGGACGTTAAGCGGAATGTCTCAGGGTCAGTTGTCTTATCTGAAGTGTCCTCCAGCACGGCCCTGTGCCACCCCTCCTCCCCCTCCAGCTTCCCCCAAGAAGGAGCAGGTGACTTCTGCACAGCGGACTTCAGGCTCGGTGAGGTGGCTGTTCTATTATAGTATGTTCTCACATGAATAAACTTTTTATTCAATATTTTTTTTGATGCAGACACTGCCAATACCAGTAAGCTGTTCCAGAGTTGGTGAAAAAAATGGAAATTGATGAGACTAAACCCATAGACCCTTTAGGGGGATATCACATATAGGTAATCTTTCTTGGTGCACTGTAGAGAATGCTAAAGGATCTTTGTAATGTCTGTTTGACCCAAGTTAGTTGTCCAGTTCCTTAACTTTGTGTTGCTTAAAATTAATGTAATTTACTTAGGTATGAGGAATGTTGCGACAGTCTCCAGCTTTATGTATCTTACTTTTCACCCATTTTATTAGAAATCATCTTTCTTAGCTCTACAGCTTCATTTATTTAGTCATCCCTTCAGGAATTAAAGTTCTCCCCTCCCAGCCTCCCTCCAATCCTTATTTGTCTTGAAATGACAAATTGGTGTGGGTATGTTACATGTGACGCTAGAAAAATACTATCATTGATTTGTATGATGAGTTGCAGTTTAATTTCAGAATTGCCTGGAGAGTTCTGGAGAGCCATTGTACATGGAGCCCGAGGCATTTAATGAGTCCATGTCATATTTGCAATTAGGTAAGATATATCCTAGAAGCTAGGGATATAAATATAAAGGTAGATGAAAGAGAAAGAGATGATGACACTGATAAGCCACAAGTTCCTGAAGTGAATGGAATTGGGGAAGGTCTTGTGAGAATTTGTTTAAGAATGGTTCTCATTGTTGGGAACAATGGTTTCAAAAGAATATTCATACTTATACTTGTTAATGAGGAAATGTTAAAAAAATAGGTTGGTAGATTATGAAGAAATAGAGTGGTAACTTAGGTGTTAGCACTGAGTAGATGGAAGGGCATGTTGATGTGCATATAGGTAAGAAGATAGAAGAGTTCTGAAACTCTTTAACTTTTAACCATCCTGCAGCCCTGCCACCATCCAGTGATGCAGTGCTTCAGAATTTTCTGATACCATTTTGATTCTAAGCACAAAACCTAAATTTGACAGGAATACTTATACAGCAGAGTCAAAATCCGTAAAATTATATTGTTTCATTACAACTTCATTACTAATATATACCCACATTTGTGGTGTTGAAATCCCATTAGATGTGGCATGTATCACCCAGACTCTTGGGCAGTCATCATTCTCCTTTTCACACTTTTCTTGAGTCAACGGCACTGTGTCCAGAATTTCCCAAATTATTTCCAAACTGGAGGGTATCTGTTATTCAGTGCTATTCTGATCATTATCTCTTTATTCATTATTCTGTACCTGATTCTTTTCCAGCCATTTTCACATCTTTCTTTTGGTGGGCTAACTTTGAGTAGTTACACATTTTAATTATCCCAAGTATTACCATTTTTTTGCAGTCATTAATAATATTCTAGTGTTTAACTCAGTGATTTGTTCATATTTGATGCACCTCTATAGTTAATGGTAGTCTTGGCAGACCAGGTTTTACCCTTGAAGGAGTACGTCAGGGTTCATCTTTTTCCTCTTTCTAATGCTTTTTTCTTATCATTCATTCATTGTTGGGATCCCAAAGACATAGACTTCTGGGGTTATCACGTTTAGTCTCTTAGTCCCCTACCCAGTATTCATTGGGTGACGGGGAGTTATAAAATTAACTGTTTTTATCATGGATAATTAGTTTTCCCTACAAACCCATAAATCATATAGTGACTTCACATCTCATAGCCAGTATGATTTTTCTGGGCTTCATGAAAAATGAGAAAGGTATTTTATAGCCCCCTAGGGGCCTGGTTGACCCAGGCACTGTTCTTCTACTGCTATTACTGATCATCTTTCAAAAGACCGAAGAGTTTGGGGAAAGTCGAAGGCCATGAATATAAGCAAATATATGGGTGATGCGTTTGCATGAAAACTATTTTTACATTTTATAAATTTAGTTTTTATATAAGTTATGTACACACATTATTAGCTTTGATGTTTCAACATGGACTTTTAAAACCATTTACTGATAATAATAATTTTGTCAGAGCAAATTTTTAAATGTGTATATCATTGCAAGTTGAACATTTGCTTTGCCATGTATCTTATTATTGCAAATACTGAGGTCCAGTAAGTCTCTCTCTCTCTCTCTCTCTCTCTCTCTCTCTCTCTCTCTCTCTCTCTCTCTCTCTCTCTCTCTCTCTCTCTCTCCTGAAAGAAAATAATGTACAAGATGCATTAATCGTCATAATGTCTCTTTTAACTTATGACTTATATTATTTTCTTAATTTTGATTCTTGTTAGATGACATCAGTTGCAAAAAATCTCCATCAGGAAAATCAGAAGGAAGCAAGCAGTGAGATCTTCAGTTCTGGGTTCAAAATCAAGTCTTGAAGAATTATTAATGTACTGAAAAGTCTAAATGTTTTTATTTTCTGTTACTCCAACTAACTTTAAATCTTTTTTTTGTCCAAGCTATCTTTTTAAATTTTGTTTTGTGTTTAATTTTGGACCCAAAATATAGTAAAGTGTTGGCTTATTCAAATTAACTTCCAAATTTGTTAGATTGCTAAGTTTTGGAGTGGGCCAAATTAAGGCTTTGGTAACTTCAAGTGACTGCTAAATATTGTAAAATGTAATGTATCTTTTATAGTTTATTATGCCAAAATTTTATGTAAATTTGTAAATACTTATGAAAGGATGCATTAAACTCTTATACAGAACCAGAAGTTTCTTTTCCCCTCTTTCGCTTACAGAGGTTTTTTAAAGTATTTAAAGTAATAAGTGAAGTTCGTTATTGAAAATTATCATTATTTGAGTAGCGATATATGTTCTATAGCTACACAGGACAGCAATGTAAAAGTGAACTTTTATTGCAGTTTGAAGTATGTTGTAATGTTCTTTTTTTCACCTGAAAACTATGATATGTCTGCTCTGTTCCAGCTGTCTAACTTCCTTTCGATCTCTTACCACCTATCTGTCCAAGTTCTTTACCTTTACCTTACTCCGATTTTCACTTCTCATTTCCAAACATATCCTGTGGTCAAGTATCGTGAGAGTCCAGAATGGGGCTTATTGGTCTTGTTAAACTTTTATAACAATACAGTAATGCAATAGAAATATTAAATACCTCTTAAACAGTTGTTCAGGATGTACTTTCTGCCACTTCATTCTGATCTAAGGAAGGGCTTAAGCTCTTGTTTTTCAACGTATGGCTTACACTTCATATTGTGCTGCCAATAGTAAATGTTGATCTTGCAAATGTACTTCTCTGTTTGTATGCATACACTTTTGTAAATGATAATTTTAATAAATATATAGTTATGCATTTAACACTATAACTTTGTGTAAGATTAATTAATATTAATTTAAAAGAGAATATTGTCTTTATTCATATCATTACATATGCACTGCAGTTGAAAGGGCACACCTTGTTCTTTCTCCAGAATCGATGCACTTTTTCTTGGAGGATACCCAAGTACAGTACTTGTAAGGTATGAGCAAGGAGGGTTTGGGTTACCATACGAAGGTTTCAAGATTACCTTGGAAGGTAAGTGAACTTGGAGGACATTAGAATTTTTTTTAAATGAATAGCTTTAGTTTTTATTTTTTATATACAATATTTGTTGATGCCTGCATGATGCTTATTGATTTGTGCTTGCACACACTATCTCTCTCTTTCTTGACTCCTATTATACAGTACTCTCTCCCTACATACAATTCTCTCACTGTTGATTGAATTTATTCTCTCTCTCTCTCTCTCTCTCTCTCTCTCTCTCTCTCTCTCTCTCTCTCTCTCTCTCTCTCTCTCTCTCTCTCAGTCTGC
This sequence comes from Macrobrachium rosenbergii, assembly GCF_040412425.1. Lineage (NCBI taxonomy): Eukaryota > Metazoa > Arthropoda > Malacostraca > Decapoda > Palaemonidae > Macrobrachium > Macrobrachium rosenbergii. The sequence goes on along the minus strand of NC_089794.1, from coordinate 16,095,673 downwards.
ATGACAAAGCTGGGTAAGCAGTATTTACATGGACCTTTCTGTAGATGTTTTATGAATGGGCAGTACTAAGATAAGAATAGGGAAGGGTTGGGGTAGGAGATGTGTATAGGATAGTTGGTAGGTTTAAATGCGAGTGCAGCTATGAAAAGAGGGGAGTTTATGATTATGATTGCTAGAAAAGAGTAAAAAAGAATTAACTCTATGTCCTGAAGATGCCAGCAGGCACCTCGTACATCAAGGTAGAGCCTTTGGAACCTTTGTAAATAAATCCCTTTAACACCTGAAGGTACCAAGAAGCTGGGCTGGAGGGATGCACGGGTGAAGAGGACACAAGATTTAAACATTGATTTGGCGCCTCATTTTACGTGTGTCAACATATGATGCATACCGTACATCCCCCGCCCACCCCCCAACTCACAGGTGTTTCTGGCTTAGCTAATCTAGAATGACTGTTTTTGTGCTTTGTTAGATTCTTAGTCAAAGCACCACATGCTGTCTCTAGGTAAAATTTGAGTGACATCCGGGAGAACCAAAGAATCTTGCCAATGAGCTTGTGCCGCTTATTTAGGATGTTCAGCACTACTGTATTACGGTCCGTCCAGGATTGTTGAGACCTTCTGTTGGTATGCCCACATCAGTGGAGGAAAAGAGGAAATAGAGTTCCAAGCAGTAAGTGGGAGGAAAGTAAGACTCCACCCTTTACTGGAAGATATAATGTGAAATTACATTAAAAATAAAGGTTCTAGGTGAAGAGATTTCAGAAAAAATGGAGAACTGGGAAATGTTTGTTATTCAAATGAAATGTGAGTTTTGTTTATGTGACTTGAAAAGATAACTCAGACGCTCCTCTACTTATGAACTTTCATCCTACGAACTTTCAGAGATATGAACAACTGTGATTGTAAATTAAAACTGTACTTTACTGTATTATTATCATTTACTTAATGTATTTCATTTACTTAATGTATTTAATGTATTTAGTTTTATAAATAATTTGTATTAATAGATACTCTATACAGTATAATGCAGTACAGTACCAGTATTGTGTTTTTGTACGAAAAAAACATAAATAATACCGTATGTATTGACTCTGAGCATATCAAGTTGGACTTATGAACAAATCAAGATACAAACAACCGTTCGGAACATAACTTGTTCGTAAGTAGAGGAGCATCTGCTATTAAATATCAAAACTATCAAATATTAAATAATTGAGGTAAAAATGAATAATTACTATATACGATATAGGTTGAAAACTTGCAGCCCCCTGCTGGCCTAAGCTCAAGTCACCAAGGTCAAAATAAATGAGAACCTGAGTCCAAGTCACGACATTTTAAGGCCAAGGCCAGGGAATCTTACTGTCAGTTCAGAAATAATACCTTACATTTGGTATTGCCCAAATAAGGCAATACCAAACTTAGCAAAAAAAAAAAAAATGAGAAAAGCTACGACAACACAGTATTATTATATTTAAAATAGGAACATCCTTTTCATAGGTAGAAAAAAAAAATCCTCAAACCTAAACTGTCAAAAAGCAAACTGGAGGTTTGTAAAGTAAAAAAAAGAAAACTGTGCCTAGAATGGCACGGCAATAAAACCGTTGCAAGAGGACCTGGGGGAAATAGGTGAATGGTTTGTAAAATGGGTGATACCATTCGAGTTAGCAAAATTCAGTCGTGCATGTAAATTATGAAAAAAACAGTGGCAACTACATTCCATCCAAGATGTGTATATAAAGTGGAGAAAGACCCAGGAATACTAAGATACATTATTAAGTGTTAGTGTTCTTTTAGTGCAAAGGAGACAATAATGAGCACGCAGTCCCAGGGTATCATCCCAAAGGGAGAACAAATTATTCAAAGTTAATGTTGGAAATTATTGTTTATATTCAAGAAAAGTTGTTTAAAGATTTTTTTGAGGATTGTTTGAACTTAATAACTTCAAATATGGTAGGTTAAAATGATTGTTTGATGGTAACTGTTTGAACAATATATATATATATATATATATATATATATATATATATATATATATATATATATATATATATATATATATATATATATATATATATATATATATATATATATAAAGTACAGCAGTTGTTCAAATACACTTTAAGAGTAGTTATTTTCCAATAATTACTGTACTCAAAAATATTTACCATAACGAATTCTTCATGTCCAAAAACAGTTGTTAGGAATTTAGTTCTTTGAAAACAGTTATTAAAATTTCACTTCTTGTAAACAATTATTCATAAACCAATCATTCATCAATACTGAATAACTTTCTGATATTTCCTTTTTGCTTCCAAATAAGTCCAGTTACTTTTTATGTGAGTTTCTTTCAAGGCTTGATTTTGGCATTCATGGAAAATTCATAGCTATATACTTCATGTGAAAATGCACTTGTCACATCACGAAATATTGTAGGCCTGCCTATTGTAAGTTTGTAACTTCATAAAGTGTTGAAGTGTTAATCTTTTGAATCAGCCTTTTTTTTTTTTACTTGCTTGACTATGTAGGTTAAGAATCAGTTAAGTGACAGTTTTACTTTCCATTTCTTACTTTGAACACAACTGAGGTTTTTTTTTAATAGTCATATGGAATGGCCATGAATATTGGTGTCTTTGGCAGGTACTAGGGAAAACTATTTTGAATATTTTTTGCTTGGGACTAATGATTTTTTTAATAATGCTTTTTTCAAAGACGGTCTAACGACCGTTTTTAACCTACTGATCAAAACCTAGGCATAATTAAATGTGCTCATTAATAAGTACACATACTTATTATAACTATGGGAAGAAATAATGCATTGTATGAATTTTAAGTACATGTTTATACTGTGATTCAAAGAAAGTCTCTTAAGAGAATTATATATTTCCTGGGGGCGTTAGAAAATCATTGAATTACTGACCGTTAGCCAATTTACATACTGAATTAGCTGAAGAGTCTAGATATCAGGGGAGACAGGATGAAGCCAGTTGCCAGATTGTTGTGTGTATGTGTGTGTGTGTGTTTTCGAGAATGAGACTATCAGCTTCGGTCTAAATGTTGACATAAGAAAGGGAGAGGCAGTAAAGTGCCAAAGAGGAGAAAAAGAGGGGGCATACCCATTAATAATTTGTTGTGATCACATACAAACACGGAGAGAAACAATTTCCTTTTTCACTCTCCAGCTGTATCGGGTCTCATTGTGAGCCATTCCTCCTTATACCATCCTTCATAGGTCTGTTGCTAGGTCTAAACATTGCTTTGTGGAGTGGGGTTGCAAGTCCCTTGCTTATATCCGGCATTCATTAGTGGACACCCATCCAGTTGCTGGCCAGATTATATTTTGGTTAGCTTCGTTAATTGAGGACCCAGTGCTGTGGTAAATATGAGCAAAGAGATGTCCATTTTCATTGGTCTTGTTTATTTGCTTTTAAAAATATTGATTTGCTCACGTATATGGGGATTATTTAGTACCAATTTGCGTTGATTTAATCCCAATCTTACTGTGCTCCTTCCATTTTTACTTAGAACATTACATTTTGTAGAAGCTTTGAGGAATTTCTAATTAAGTTCTCCAAGACATTCTGTTGTATGGAAGCTCCCTAGGCAAGCTCTCTCTCTCTCTCTCTCTCTCTCTCTCTCTCTCTCTCTCTCTCTCTCTCTCTCTCTCTCTCTCTCTCTGGGCAAGTTTTCCAAGACATTCTATTTTGTGGAAACGTTTAAAGTAAGTTCTCCAAGACATTCTGCTCTTTGGAAGTTCATCAACCATTCTATTTTGTTGTGGAAGCTGGCTTAGCTAGTTTTCCAAGAATTTCTTTTCTGTGGAAGCTCTCTAAGCAAGTTTTTTTTAAATATTCTGTTCTACTAAAGTTGTCTAAGCAAGTTCTATAAGATACTGTTATGCGGAAGCCCTCAAAGCCAGTTTTTGGCAACCCTAAACAGGTTTTCCAATACATTCTCCTCTGTGGAAACTTTCAGAGCAAGTTCTCTGAGGTCTCCGAGCAAGGGTCTCAAATACATTCTGCTCTGTTGATGTTCACTACGCAAATTCGTAGCCTTTTGGCTTGTTTTTATAAGAACGTACATTCACAATACGAAAAATGATGAAAATAGTTTTGTTCACAGAGGTTCAACACTGATTCAACTTGCAGGTGAACGTGGCATTGATTTATGTTTTTTTTTTTTTGTTTTGTGAGGGAGAACGGTCCAGTGACAGAGCAGTAATAAGAGTGAATGAAGTTGTAGTACATTAAGGACTTGGCTAAAAACTACTTTTTATATGAGTATTGAAATGTTGTACAGTTTATAACTTTATAGTAAAGTTAGTTGTAAAAACTGATAGTAAGAATACATTAACTCATGAAGTCAAATTATGGTAGGATCCGTCACATTCCTTTATAATTTACTAATATAATCGTTTTGTAAAATAATCAAAGTTGGTGTAAACTATTAAATGACAAATGAGTGGGCTATATAATTTCTTTTTTAGTAAATATTTGAACTCTACTTCTCTCCATTTTTTCTGTACACCTATCAGATAGTCACAAAAAAGGACCAATAATTAACATTAAGAGAAAAAAAATAAATAAAAAATGGGTCTGTCTTCCAGACAGACTCTGAAAATCAGCACGTAATACAGCCTAAATAATCTTGAAAGGATAATGGCATAAGCTAGAAAAACGTCTCTCTCTCTCTCTCGGGTCCGAATGCTAATGCTAAACCTTTTTTGTAGGAAAATACCCTACCAGGGCATGCAATTATCTTATAAGGTGGCCATACCTGTTAGCCTAGGCAATGGAGCCAAGCATTAGGCTCATGAATTTTCGCGTCTTTTTATATAACTACAACGATTTTGCTCTCGGTACCCGCCGAGGACACTTGCCCGCTGCAGTTACGTCAGACTCTCTCTCTCTCTCTCTCTCTCTCTCTCTCTCTCTCTCTCTCTCTCTCTCTCTCTCTCTCTGCTTTGGCTTACATGTTGTAAAGACAACCTCATAAATCTAGTTTTTCTATTGGTAACTAGCTACTTCACACTTATGCTCGCTAGGCGTTCCGCCTTAGTCTAGTTTTCTGTTAAGCAATTCTTATAAGATTTTATTTTTACCCTTAGTAATTTAAAATGGAAGCAAAAATCCTAACTCTACAAAGAGCCCAGTTCAGTTACAAGGGATATTCTTTACAACGGCACATCCTCGTATACGGTAGAAGTAGAGAAGATCTGATCTGGGCTGAGAGTAGACATACACCTACAAATGACGGAAAATTGACCGTACTTTACGCCGGAAGGGGCGGGTAGAAACTCCTATTTTCAGTAGATGTGAAGGCCTCATACACGTGCACTGCCACTGCACAAGTACACTGCATAAACCGGTTTGTGCATTGCGGTATTGTGTGTACATGGGAGTAGTTTGTGGAAGTGCGCATGCCCACGAGAGCACTGTGCTAATCCGGTCTTTTCTTGATAAACCAAGCACGTCAGAGAACAGTGACCTGATGTGCATTGTATATGTACTTGCGCAGAACACAAGCTGCGTCTTATGTTCATATAAAAACCTTAATGATGATGCAAGAAACATCAATAGGCCTGCTGGTGAGGAAGCTAAGCTAATTGTACAGTAGAAATTTTTCTGACATATTTCCACCTGATATCATAGGTAATATTATCCGGCAAAAAAAAAAAAAACCTGCATCATGATTTATTAATCTTAATACCAGGCAAACTTAAACTCCGAGAGAGAGAGAGAGAGAGAGAGAGAGAGAGAGAGAGAGAGAGAGAGAGAGAGAGAGAGAGAGGTTTTTAGCAAAGATTGTCTCAGACCATAATTGATTCAACTAATTTTGAGTGATGAGGGACAGTTGGTAATGTTCGTCTCCGAGAGAGGTGTTAAAATGGCTAAAAAAAAAAAAGGATCTAAGTTCTGCATTTGTACGACAATGATTGGGAATAGTGACGAAAAACTGCAGAAACTATTTTAGTGAATGAGTTTGAAAGTGTACGCAAGAGGAGAAAATGAGAGTAAATGTGAACAAAAGTGTTATGGATGATGAGAGAAAAGAATTACTTGATTCTTATAGGTATTTGGAGTAAATATAACAGATGATGGAGCAATGAGTCTAGAGGTTGTAAAAAGAAGTTGCAAGCGCTGAAGATCCGAGAGAGTGAGAAATTTGGAGGTGTGTAAAAAAAAGTAGCAAAAGTATTAGTTCCAATGAAAGACTGGCTTGGAGCCTTCTGAATGGCTCGGTCATGTGGAAAGATTAGGTGATTATAGACTAATGAAACGTGTATATGTATATATAATTCTGAAGGGTTAGGAGATATAAGATGAAGACCCAGAAATAGTAGAGGTAAATGGTACAGCGTTTGTGTGTGTGTGTGTGTGTGTAAGGGGTTTGCCACATTGCTGATGAACTTTCAGTGCAAAAGTGCCAGGGTTCGAATCCCAGGTGAGGCAGAGAGAGTTAAGTATGTTCAAGTAAAACTCCATTGTGCCTCTTTGTTTAAGAGTGACCAATACAATACCTGGGAGTTAACTGACTGTTGAGAGGCACAGCCAAAGTGGAGAAGTGCAAAGGGGCTAGCAACCTCATCCCAGGATATAATAACAATAATAATAATAATAATAGTAATAATAATAATAATCAGTGCATAAGTAGAATGCCTAAGAAGCTGTAGACCAAGTGACCTGTTAGTTGTTTTGAGCCTATACGAGCACCTCTAATCTCATAGTGGCCGAACCTACGCACAAACTACGCCACATTATCAGCCTCCATTACGCAAATAACCGCGAAAGTGCGTACCCATGTAAATAACGACGTAAATACATACTGTAAATAAGTATTATCATAATTTCTCTTCGCAGCTTCCGTTGGCGTGAGTTCACCAAGATAGCAGCGTGCACGTGTCTACTTAGACTGGTCTCTTGGCCTTCGATCGTACTTTTTTTGTATATATATTTTTTTCTCATCGTTCTGAAATCTACTGCGGGATACGTGTATCCTTGAATTGTCCTTTCGTGTTGTTTTTCGCAGTGAAGTCTAATGAGGTTGTCCGTCCTTGTTGCTTCTAACTTGCAACGCCGAGTATCGAGTAAAACATGTGGACCAAGCTTTTACCTCGACGAGAATTCTCGGCCTAATGTTTTTGTTTATTCATTTATTTCGTCGTTGTTTTAGAATCTTAGTTCGTTATTTATTCAAAGTAATTTAGTTTAAAAGTGGGTTGCTTCGTTTGATAATTCGTTGATCAGTTAATTTTTGTATTTATGTAACTATTTAATGTCAGCAGATCGACTTTCTATAACGGTAGAAACTGCTGTACTGTTCTCACTGAAGTCTATCAAAGCCCATGCTTAGAAACGTTGGCCAGAAAGAAAACTGAACTATTCTTCACTTCTTTTACGTCCTCCTGTTTGTATTACGCTTGCAACTTTCTAGAAATCAACATTTTCCTGACAATATACATGAGCCATTTGATAGGTATATCCCAATTAGACTACTAGCACTATAAGTTTATGTTTTTACGTTGAGCAATCTGAGCAAAGGATATTATATGCGCTCCCCTTCGTGACGTGATCGTCCAAAGACTTCTCATACTGTGAAAATGCACAAAACATAAAGGGAACTTCATTAGCCATTTACAGTAACATGTTGCAGCTCAGAGCTCGAGAACCCTGACAGGGAAAAGGCGGACCTTGGGAGTATCTTGAGGAACCCTGGTCGATGCCGGGGCCCCTGGGAGGGTACTAGGGAACCAGGGCTCTTTTTTGCGAGTACCAGAATCTTGCTGCTTCTTTCAGTGCAAAGACGACCGCTTCATTTTTTGTTTCCTTTTTTTATGACATGCAGTTTTTCAGGGACCTGGTTTTTCTTTAGGTACCTGGTCATTGACCTGTTTTTGTAGTTTCTAGGGGTGAGACGTTTTGGACAAGGCTAGATAAGTTGGGGTGTGGCGTCTGTCTGCACGATACTGAGCGTGGTCGGACTTGGTTCACAAATGAGCAGACCTGTATCCGATCCCAATGTATCTCTGTTTACCTAAGCAGTGAATCGTGTAACATGGTTGTTAGTTGACGGCT
>NC_089794.1:15955102-16080102 GCF_040412425.1 Macrobrachium rosenbergii | reverse complement strand
GGCTCGTGAAACACTAATACACAAGGTACTGCAGTTTCAGAATGATTCTTCAATGCTTTATTTAGATGGGTCCCATTTGCAGTATCTGCAAAATCAGTAGTAAGGCAAGGTAAAACTGCAGTATATACAATTTTTCTCAGTTTTGTATTTTTGCAGATACTACAGTCTTCCATTTTAGGGCAGAATAGTATCCAACTGTTCACCCCTTTTTGACCTGGTATTAGGAAGATATGACAACGTTTTGCCACATCTTCATTACATCCCAGCTTAGGTCTAGGGTTTATGAATCAAGTCTGGGAAGAGCGGCAGCGCCTGAATAGGAGTGCTTATCGGTAGCAAACCCTCAAAAAAAAAAAAAAAAAAAAAAAAAAAAATAATATATATACCTTATGATGCAGAATAAAACAAATTCGAGAGTAATTTCTAGGTACACAACAAATGAAATGTCGGTGACGTAGCGTGTAGAAAGCGAACAAATAGAAAACACGAAAAGAGAAACGGCTCCAATATTGCAAGCACTGGCGCGAAGATGGTGCAAAGAACACCTGCTTGAACGAGGTGGTGTATGTGATGAAGTGGCTAATGCTAGTCGACTGCTTCGGGTCGCTAAAGGTGAAAAGAGAAAGAGAAAGAATCGTAGCCGTGAATGATTAGTACTGTCAAAATGTCAACCATTATGCGGTTCGAACATAGTTGCTACCTGGACAAAGTAACCCTTTAAAACCACGGATAAAATACTCTCTCTCTCTCTCTCTCTCTCTCTCTCTCTCTCTCTCTCTCTCTCTCTCTCTCTCTGAACAATTTATTTTCCATTTATAACGACGCATGTATGAATAATATAAATGTGGATAGGCCTATACTGATATCGACCCCAGTGACCCAGTCTTCTACAAATATCGATACTGATAAGATTAAATTGCGATACGTAATCTACACGTTTGTTCCTTTTAAGTTCAATATTTATCTATTTATCTATTTATCAGGACTAATTTGCTGAATAGCTTGCACGCATGCTAATCTTTAACTTCGTAATTAATACTATTACTAAATATTTATTATAATGTATTAAGCGCTCACAAAGGGAATGATAATATATAATATAATTAATAGTAATAATAATCTAAACATTCAACGGTATCAGGAACGCGGTTAATACTCCCGGCCCACCCAGTAGGTAAATATTAACTTGACTGCACCCTGGTTTCGGCAAATACTGTGTAGATGAGTAAGTTTAATTATTCACACACATACACAAACGCGCGCGCCCACACACACACGCACGCATACACACACTGTATAAATAAATTTGGAAACCTGTCTCTTAACGGCTGCCACAAACTTGACCTTTTTCAATGGCTGGCCAGTTAAATGAAGGCAAGAAAAAAATGAAAAAGATAAAAAAGACAAAAGAAGAAGAATGAAATCGTAAACGGCCGGGAGAGCATGCCCGTGACTTGCGCTTCTGAGGGAAAGGGGGTGGGAGATGTTCGAGGGTAAATGACCGGCTGAAATCTCTTCCGTTAAACCCAATATTCGTTTTTTCGAGGCAAATCTCTTTTATTATAGACCTGTGGTAAGAGAAATTTTCCTATTCAGTAATAAACTACGGATAACAGGAATAATAATGAGTTGACAGCACTGCAACGCATCTTAAATCCCTAACGTCAAGTGTTCGGCGATATCAGTACAATGTTCAGTGTTAAGGCTACATTTAGCCAACAGATAGTGCGAGTATGAAGGCAACGAAATATCAGTTGTTCTTTAATTAAATATTTGGTTTCGTTAGTTACATTCACCTTGGCATTTTGTCTAGCAACTAGCGTTTAGGTTATTCTTAAGGTCGTGGAAGACTGGATAAAAAAATGCAATGCATCCTGCGTTTGGGATGTAGCTCCATGGCCGATTCCCGCCCAATTAGCAGGCAACACATATATACCCAGTGGAATTGTGTTGCTAAGGTAACCTAGAAGTGGCCAATGCTCCTTTGACCTTTAGGCCAATGTTAATGATTCACCCTTGTGTCCAAACATTGAGCTTTGTGTTTATTTTTGTTGTGGTTTATTTAATTAGCCCGCTCACATACGAACAGATTGTCTCTATGACGTGATTACTAACTCACTGCTTACAAGATACTGTTGTGATTTATATACGTAAACCTAAATTTTCTTATACCAGAATTAATCAGTAGCTATGGAAGTATTTTTAATTTTATCCTGATATAGTCGCAAGACTGATTTTCGAAGTCGTCGCCCAAATTCTCCGAATATGGACATTACCGTCATTCCGTCTAACCTTTACAGAGCGAATGAAATATAGAACAATATTAGACTCATCGGGAGGCACAATTCATCCTAATTAATTGCGTAACTTATTTGACATCCTTCTTCATTACAAATTCCTTTCTTATTATTCGCATAGCGAAAATGTCCTTACATAGGCCTGTTAATAGAAGTTTCCTTTTTTATCATTACTATTGACAGCTTTCTTTTCGGTTCACTGTTTCATGTATGTTGACCTCGTAGACTGAGTTGTTATAGATTAGACTGAGTTTCCTATCTATAAACGTCTTAATTTCTTTCCGAATCAAGCGCTCAATGCCCAGTTTCGTACTTTATTAGTCACCATATTACCCATCAGATTCAATTTAAGCTAATAATAGCAATAATTCTGTACCACAGCACAACACAACATCTTAACATTAGTTATGGTACTACAAGGCACACTCATATAAGAGCACTGACGCTAGCCTTTCATAATCTGTGCATATGGCCTGCTACGGCCAAGGCACGGAGCCATACGAGAAGTATGTGATATGAATATTAATATGTAGCTGCTGTGCCATACACAAATAATAAGGACTTAATCACGTCATTCCCAGTTAATAATTAATGGTGTATTGCTTCTTAGCAATTGGCCCACGATTTCGTTACCATCGCATATTTATCTTTATTTGTTATTGTAATGATTTTGTTTGCGTAACTGGCACAGAATATTTATTTTGCGTTCATTGTTACGTGTTGGTTTTTGCTGTATAAGAGAGGGTCGAGATGGCTAGTCCCGATGCTAGGGTTGTTACGTAGCCTACCATTCTGAAGCTAAGATGTCGGCTAGTCCTACAGGGATGTTTGCTAATTCACACACACACACACACACACACACACACACACACACACACACACACACACACACACACATATAAATATATATATATATATATATATATATATATATATATATATATATATATATATATATATATATATATATATATATGCAGAATATCTGCGCACACGTCGCTCTGTTTTGCACAATCTTACTTTTGGGATGGGGGAAGGGAAGGGAGCAGATCCAGGGGGCGAGGCTCCCTTCCCTGCCACATTAGGTATGGCACCCCTAGGAAAGGTTAGATTAGGATACATCCTTGTAAAAATAAATCTTTGATCCGCTTTAAGAACTGTTGAAGGTATGCTCAGTGTCGTTCATTTGAGGAAGGCCAAGGAACTCATCCGCCTTCTTGACCCACAAGGAGAGAAGAAGAAGAAAAAAATAGACTGGTGCAATAAAAACGGCCAAGCACCGTTTGAACCCGCTGGTTTTTGTCACTTTTTTTTATACTCACACGTTCCCTGGGGGCGTCTCTCTCCCTCTCTCTTTTTTTCTCTCTTTCTCTCCCTCGAGTACTTTGACGCACAGCTGATTCATGGGCAAGAAGCTCAACTCGGCTGGAATTAGTGATACGGGAAATAGAAAACGAAGCTATTGTGAAGTCATGGTAGACTACATAGTGACTTTTATGCTTACCGAATGACTTTCCAGAATAATTGTTGGTTCACTGCTGTTCTTTTGATAACAGATGTGATTTGTCACATTATTCTCTTACATTCGTGTTAATAAAGGCATTTTGATTCAATGACTGCCGTTTATATGTAAGTTAAACTTTTATTAGCTTTTAAGAACAGTTTTTCTTCCAGCTGGTTAAGGCTCAAATACCAGAACACAGGATGACTGCTACAAGTCCACACTTGTGTGCAAGTTTTATATCCCATCTTTTGCTTACCAGGGATTTCACTGTATACTGCCTCTTTCTCACTGTAATTTAGGTCTTCCTGTCACATTTCTGTATTCATTTAATAACAGTATCTCAAACTTATTTGTTTGATCTTTTTTCTTTGTCTGCTATCAGCTGTTGGCAAGACTTTTTCCGCCGTACTACTCACTGCCCCATATTGATTTATAAAACTAGAACATAATTTCGTTTTTAGTGACCCGTTTAAACCATTCGAATTTAGCTCCCGGTGACTGACCTTACCCTGTTGAAGGTCAGTGGTTAGTTAGGTAATGTGTTGTATTGTGAAGGGTATATTTTTTTAGGTCTAGCATTTTCCCTCATACTGGGAATTTTCTATAGACAAACAGGCTAAAGTTTACATATAGTTTAATTCATGTTTTTCATTTGCAGTTCCATTTAATATTCATGTTTTTGCTAATAATAGCAACTTTAAATTTTTATTCCGACACGTACACACAACAGTAGCTTGTGTTCGGTTTTAAAACACACGCACACATACACAATACACACACACACACACACACACACGCCATCAGACTAAAATTGTCAGCACGTTTTCCAGGATGCGGTAAGAGAAAGAAAGTGGTACAAGTTTTTCCCGAGATCGGAGCAAGGAACCATGACAAGTTGTCCTTAAACTTTTTATAGTGTTTTCGTGGGCAGCCCCCATAGAAAACAAAGGGCATCTAGTCAAGGGATCTTTTACTACTACTACTACTGCTAGGAAGAAGTTTTTTTTCCGTGATCGTTCAGAGATACCTCTTGTACACACAAGAGGTCTTTATTTTATGTATATATGAAACTGCTACTGCTGTAAAGTTCGCTGCACAGGTTATTCATTTTGATTCAATAATCAATCAAAATATGAACCTGGTGTAGGCTGTTTTGTTTTCTTTCGAGTCACGCACGTCTGTAAAAGAAAAATAATAATAATAATAATAATAATAATAATAATAATAATAATAATAATAATAATAATAATAATAATAATAATAATAATAAAGGCTGAAAGATGTGCCTACAAAAACAAAAAAGATGATGGAAACATTCCATTTCAAGATTGCTTGAAACATGAGGAAGTAAAACTTGACCCTCCAAAAAAACCGAATCTGTTTTTAATCAAAGGGCAGGTGAAATGAAAACAGGAAACAAATGCTGACCACCTTTTTTTTTTATTGAGACAATGCATTGCCCATTGTATGGTAAAGAAGCTGTCTATGGCCGTGAGTTGCACATACCTCCGTAAAGAAAAAGAAAGAAAAAATAAGTATCGACGACGGTGAGCGGTCTAGAATTGAGACGCCATCTAGGAACGCGAGTTGTAAGAATGAATAATCCCCTTCCGCCTCCCCCCCTCACCGATTCCGTTGATAAAATAGGACAAAATACGTAATTTCAATCGTTTTTTATATTAAAAGAATGCATTGCCATATGATAACGAAGATTTCTAGGACCATAAAGAAAGGAAGGAAAAAATAACTATTGACAGCGAGCGGTGTAGAATTGAGCCGCCATCTATGAATGAGAGTTGCAACAGAGGGTCCTCTCTTGACCCCATTCACCCCACCCCCCAAAAAAGTGGTTCCCGTTGACGGAAAGTTGCCGATCTGCGTATTGCAGGACCTTCACCATAGTGGCAAATAAACACTGCAGTGAGATAGAGTAGAGACGATGACTGAAGGAGTCCCATGACACCTGCCACTCCACTTCAGTGCGAATGCCTCCTTCGTCGTGCTCACTAGTCTGATCTGGAATATTCTCATGGATCTTTAATGTGAATTCTTCTGCTTTTACTCTCTGGATAGTGTGAGTGGTCTGTGCGCTTTATTTTAATGCCACGGTAATTCATTTTTCAAATTTATTCTGGCAAGTATAATTGCTGTTCAGTGAAAGGAATTTTGCTGCATAGGCCTAGTCTCATCCGGAATTCTCGTGGATTTTTAATGTGAGGTCGTCTGTTTTTCTCTTCTTATAGTGCGAGTGGTCGATGCGGCCCGTATTAATTCCGTATTAAATATTTCTCAATATTCTTTGGGCTAGTAATAGTGGGTCAGTGAAAGGAGTTTTGCTGCATAGGCCTAGAGCGGTGTGCGACCTATCGGAGTGAAGGGCTTGCACACGAGCGTGTCAATCTGAGGCCTAGTTCTTTTTCTGCGAATTCACGCCCTGGGCAATTCTGAATAGTCTACTGTGAATTATGGATAATGTTTGCCATGGAACATTTACCTAATTGTGTTATGGGGACGAAGGGAATGTTTCCTGTGAAGTTGGTTTGTTGATAGAGATTCCCGTAGGCCGATGAAAAGGTAGGCCTAGTTATGATCGTAATTATTGTCATATTTAGAATGTAGTTTTGGCATAAGGAAAGTCAAAATGCCTGCCACAACTAAAGTAGATTAATTAACCTAGAGACGGTTGCGTGGGAATGAGGTTAAGCCATAAGGAAATAGGCCTAGTTATAGGCTGCATTAGTGGATGGAGCAGTTTTTCAAATTCGTACGTACAGAACAAGTAAAAAAATTGCCCGGCTCACTTTCACCAAGAGCGACCAGGTACAAGAAGCTGTCAACTGTAGGCTATGCAGAGGCTTACTGTGAATGTTCAATTTCCAAATGCTGTCCACTGTCGTTTTAACATTGCCTACCTGCTGTTTCAGTAGCATAGGTCTAGGCGTAGCTGGTGTTCAAGGTAGGCCGCAGAACATAATACTGCGACTTGGATCCCACCAATCACCGTCTGTAGTTTATGTTTACTAATATTTACCTTGTGTTTATTTGTAGTTTATGTTTACTAATATTTACCTTGTGTTTATTTGTAGTTTGTGTTTACTAATATTCACCGTCTTGTTTACGTTATGAGGAGTTGGGGTAATTCTGTATATTAGCTCCTCGCCTGTTTTTACCTTTTCGACTGGTTTTTTCTACACTTTTAGTGGTTCTGATACTGGCGGTGCATCTGTTTGTTGTCGGCCAAATGGAATGTCCCTTCGCCGTGTTTAGTACTGGCCCGGGGGGGCTTGGGTACCCATATGTTAACAAGTTATTGCACTTGCCGGACGGGATATGAACCGTTCGAAACAGACGTACCCGTGCTCTGTCTTGTGAAGATCGCGGATGGAAACTCCTTGTTGGATGGACTTCACGGGTTAATTACAGGTTAATTACACTCAAGTGCCAAAAATTAAAGGTAAATTCATGATTAGCAACCAAAAAATTGTAGAAGAAGTTAAGTTACAAGGCAGTCGCCGACGCGGAGTTACTATATAGTTCTGCCGGAGTTGGTACTAATCACAGTGCCCTTTTTGTGTGTAAACTAGTACTCTCTGAACTGTGGGGGTGGGGTAGTAGTCATTAGTTTGGTAATTCTAAGCCGTAGTTCCGCGGTGAGCTAGGCTATGGCTATTGACGGTTTCCTGTTATTTTACTTGCTTGGTGGATCTAAGCCGACATTCCGCAGCAAGCCTCCCACCCCTCTCCATAGCTAATACGGCAAAGTTGTAACCAGTAAACACCCCTAGGGTACGTTAGGTTGGTATTTTTAGGGTTGTTTACTGGTTACAATTTTGCTGTATTAGCTATGGAGGGGGGTGGGGGGCTTGCCGCGGAATGCCGGCTTAGATCTACCCAGTCGATAGTGTAGTCTTCGAAGGTCAATTACACTTTAGTTATAGCCGGCTGACAAAATATTACTTTAAATTCTTGTAAAGCAAGTAAAATAACATAGGAAAACGCCAATTGCCATAGTCTAGCTCACCATGGAACTATGCCTTAGAATTACCATTAATTTTCATGAAAATGTTAGTGTGATCAAATTTCTTGCCAAAGTGAACCAAGCATTTTATCTTCATCTTCTCTTTGTGTTTTACCGTATACTGTTTCATTACCATTTGGCCTGTTGGTCCAAACCTTTTGTTTTTTTGCTTCCATATCTAACAGTTTGATGGGGCTACAGTGGGAGATGGGGTAGGCCTATACAGCCAGGGGCAAATACTAGAAGAATTCCACAAATAGGAGTGGTAAGATAGAGAAGAAAACATAAAAGCAGTCTAAAGAATGTTTTATACATGCAGTCAGTTAATTACAAGGAGAAAAAGATAGGAAGACAGTGAAGCTTGGCATTTTGGCAAGAGGTTGTTATTATTGTAGTTAAAGGAATACATATACATCCTAACCTAACAAGTGTCCTGGTTCTTGCCAAAACTGGGAGGAATGTGAAAGATCTCTCCTTTAAAGTCATGGCAGTGGCATTTAAAGGAATATCTTAACCTATCCTAAGATGCAGCATCCTGCTTAGCCTGGGAAGGGTGGGATGGTTTAACTTAAGTGGAGGAAATGAGAAGTTAGCTTGGTGGGATGAAGAGGGTCTTGTAGGATATACTTTAGAAGTTTTTGGATGGGGTCGTTGCAGTGTAGCCATTTCCTCTTTGCAGTGTATTACAAATGTTTAGAGAATAGTACTGTAGTTTTTGCTCTTCATATGACAGCTGGGTTGGCAGTCATTATTGTGTCCACTTCTGCCCCCTGAAACATGCACGATTTTATTTTCCAGCGTTGGGCAAAGTCATAATTTTTCCAGTCAGCCTAAAAGTGACAGGAATTCATCTTCCTGGTGTATATCGGGCACCAGCCAAAAGCTCTACCATCAAGGTTCATATTTTGGTAATGGACCATTCTGCGGCAGTTGTTGTTAATTTATGGGCCATTAAAGACTGGGAGGTTGAAGAGTTTCAGATTATCCTTTGGGATTACTCATGTGCACCCCTTCTGTATAAGAGATGACTGTCTTTGCTCCTTTGCTGGGAGTGAAGTATGCTGAGAAGGTTTTCTGTTCTAGTCATGAGGGTTGGCAAGTAACAACCGGCCTAAACGCCTTCTGAAAGGCCAGACCTGTCTCTTCCTTGTAGTATCTTTAGGTATCGCTGGGAAAGCAGACCCTTACCCTGAGCTTTTCCTTAGTGAAACAGTTTATTTTTGTGCCTTTCCTCCCCCCCCCTCCCCCCCAACAATTTTGATTTTGGCATTAACTAAGTATTTCACCTGAGCTTGTAGGTAGCTAGGACCATTACTGTGCTGAAAAGATTCTTTTTCCAAGGATTCTTTTCCACGGTTGTAATAGATCCAGTGTGCGTACTCTTCTCGTTCATGGGTACAGTAATCCTGTACCTTAGAAGTTTAGGGATGTAGTTGTTATAGTGTAGTCATTACCTGTGTGTGTGTGGATGTATGTGCGAGTACTTTGTTAGTGCAGTGTATGCTTCTTTCCTAGAGGGCTCCTGTGGCTACAATTTTTCACTCTCATTCCCTCAGATGTCTGTAGAACATCATGGAGAGATCACAAATGGAACCATTCATTGGTTACTTGATTACTGTACATTGATTGAAGAAGCCGAGAATTGGCAAATGATGTGCCCATCATCTGTGCTCAAGATATTGAAAGGAGGGGTGTTGAGTATTTCCATCCACCTTTGGACTGTTATACAATGAATTTGTCTTATGTTTATTCACAGCTTTTGATTAAGTTAGACATGACTTTAGTTTATGGTAGCAAGATCTGCAGATAAACTATAGAAACATTTTAGGTTTCTATATAAGAAAACTGTTGTGCCAGTTTTGTCTGTCCGTCCACACTTTTTCTGTCCGCCCTCAGATCTTAAAAACTACTGGGGCTAGAGAGCTGCAAATTGGTATGTTGATCATCCAACCTCCAATCATCAAGCATACCGAATTGTACCCCTCTAGCTTCAGTAGGTTTTTTTATTTTTAAGGTTAAAGTTAGCCACCATTGTGTGTCTGGCAACAATATAGGACAGGCCGACACCAGGCCTTGGCTAAAGTTTCATTGGCCTCGGCTCATACAACTTTATACCGAGACCACTGAAAGATAGATCTATTTTCTGTGGCCTTGATTATTTGCTGTACAGAAAACTCGATTGCACCAAAGAAACTTTGGCACATTTTTTACTTGTTTTCTTTTGTGATGAAAGAAATGTTTATGAACATTTATTTGCATGAACATTGCTATTCAAGCGTTTATTGGGAGGGGGTGTTATATGAACTTGGTGAGAAGTAGAGTATGCTCACCGCATACGCAATGTTACTTTGAGAGTACTCTGTTTTGTATAATTGACTTGCAGTATGGGATCAGTTAGAGATTGCAAGTCACTCTTCCTGAGTTAAGTACCTTGAATGATTATGTAAAAGGCTAAGAATAGAAGAATAACAAGTATCCAGTTTTGATATTTGCCTATACAGCAGTAAGATTCCTTCACGTCCATACAGTATTACTCTGTTGCTGAGCACTTTTATTGAGGATCATTCATTTGGCTCTTATACACAATACTGTAGTGTTGTTCCTTTTAGTTTGGTAAATATTTGCCCTAAATGTTTATGAGAGAGAGAGAGAATGTATCTTAAAAAACTCTTGAAATAAAGCCAGATCTTCTTGACTTTTTTTTTATTTCTTAGCAGGTGTGAGTTACAAACCCAAGATCTCTTGAACCCACTGAAAAACTGATGTTTTTAGGTTTATCCCTTAAGGTAATCATGTATTTGTAGCTTAAATTGAGTAGTATCAGAGTTACATTGACGAACAGTGAGTTCTGTAATCTCATTGATGTGGAAATTCCAACAGATCTACTGAGGAAATGGCGAAGTGATAATACCCCAGGAGCGTCAGGGAAAAATATAGGTTTTAGTGAAATAATTAGATAAAAGCTGAAACTTGGTACACATGTAGAAATTTGTGTCTTGAACAACATATCAAAAGTCCCATGGCCTCCTGTGCTTGCGTTATCTGCCATATTGGAATTCTCTTAGGATTCAGATATCTCTCTCATAAAATAATAGTTTTATAAAAAAAATACCACTCCATAAAAGTTGTTCAGAACTTATTGTTTTATAACACTGACTAGGTCATTTTACAAAAATATGTAAATATATATGGAAAAAAAGCAAAACTATTGAAATTTAAGTAATAACTTTATTTTCAGAGACAGTTCTCACAGAAATGGTGGCCTGTGTGAAAAAATGCTTCAATACAAAAGTTGTAGAGCAAACTTTCTCCTTTTGAAATATATGTACAAGTTTTTGCATATTTTAAAAAATAAGGAAGTTATGAGGGGAAAATAAGCAGAAGCCCAAAGGGTCACACATACAATCAAACCTCCAGCTTCAGATGACTTGTTATATTTAGTGCGCTGTAGCTGTCGCAAAGGTTGCCGTCATCAATTTGTGTGTAGGAGGGCTGATTTATCGTGCTCATCCATTTGTGGCCAGTGCCGTGGAGCTGGATGTGAAAATTCACTACCATTTCAGGAGGAAGATGCTGAAGAAGACTATGAGTTGATAGAAATTTGATTTTGAAGCACGCGTGTTTACTCTGAGTGTGGGATGTTCAGATCTAATTCAAACCTTAATTGCTTTCTCTGTATGACATTTATTGCATAGACATGGCAGCTAACGCAAGCGCGGGAGGCCTTGGGACTTTTGATATGTTGCTCAAGTCACAAATCTACATGTGTACCAAGTTTCAGCTTTTATCTACAGGCAGTCCCCAGTTTACGACGGGGGTCCCGTTCCTACGCCACATCGTAAGCTGAAAATCGTCGTAAACCGAAAAATCGTCGAAAATCTTCAAAAATCCTAAGAAAACATTACTTTTAATGCTCTGGGTGTATTGAAAACGATGTAAACTGCAGTTTTATTGATTTTTTCATAAAAAAAAACTCCAAATTTTTATTATTCTGCCTTTTGGAGCCATATTTCTTCCGTCGGATCAGCGTACAATACATTGCAAACCAGGAAATAATTTCTGATGAATATAGCCTATTTGAAAAGCGTTGTAGCCTCGGAACATCGTAAACCGGATCTTCCTAACCTGGGGACTGCCTGTAATTATTTCACCTCAGAACCCTAAAGTTCCTGGGCTATTAGGCTTTTGCACTTCAAGTACTTCCAAAATGTTTTTTTTTTTTTTTTTTTATATTACCAAACTTTTTATTTATTTTATTTATTTTTTTTTTTTTTATATTACCAAACTTGATTTGACAGTCCACATCCACCCATGTCACTTAGTCATAAGGGAAAAGTTGGTAATATTTCAGAGAAAAAATAGTATATGTTGGGATTGAATGCCCTTCCCTCTCCCCCCAACCTTCCCTCCAAGTTAATGTCCATATTTACAGTATGGTATTTTGATCATCAGGATCTGTTGAAGAAGACCATGATCCTATTATTGCGCAAGTCCTTCAGGGCACTGAGAAAATTCTGTTCTGGTAACATCTGGTTATGAGAATTAAATCTGGTCATGTAGTGATTTTTGATCAGATTTGTATCTTAGTATCATGTCTGTGAGTTTGAATGGTTATTTGGAACTTCAACTGTGACCAATTTTGCATGAGTGACATTTTAAGAATTTGATGATTGTATAAATAGCCAATTTTGTCAGAATAATGTACCTGATATAAAGTTAAAGTGTGATTTATAGCCTAGAACCTTTATGAATAATGTTTAGTTGTATATTTCTTGTAATGCACTAAAGGGACTTGGCTATTTCACCTGGGAACAGCAGGTTATCAGAATTAAATCTCAACATGTACACTCTTCTGATTAAATGTTCAGTATATCAAGTCGATATGTCACTGCATTTAGACTTTCTTGCTGGAATCCATACCCTCCACGTGACATCTGACATTTTGAAGAACTTCTATTTGGTATGTAAATAAAGAGTGCCATTGATTTAAAAATAAGATATGAAGACTAGAGTTATTAGCCAAGTAAATGAACAGTGTAAGCAGTTTTATATTCTGAGAACATTTGAATGCTTGTTACTACAATGCTTCTTCGATGAATATAGACCTGCTCTGCTAGTAGTGATATCTGTAAAAGTTAAAGAAAATATATGAAGCAAGATACCAAATAACTTAAAAGTAGTTCAGAAATTTGCAACAGTATGTTTGTAAATTATAACTGTACAGGAATTTCAAAACATACCTAAATAAGGGGAAATTATGCAGTTCATTACTGTTGATTGTAGCCACTTTCTTTAAATGAGTTGAAAATTTAAAAAGGGTACAGATTTATGGAACTAATGAAAACTAGAGCCTTTATAAAATTTAAACAGTATCTCATAACAAAGACTCTGCCTGAAAATGCACTTACCAAACTAAGAAATCAATGAAGCACTGCAACTTTTATTCTGCAAAAAGTATTTGGTGGGTAAGGGTACAGTATCTTTATGATGTCTTGTGTTGCCACCATGGGGGCATCCTCAATCTCGTGATGTAGTCAGGTGCAGTATTGTGTTGCTAGAAATTTAGCACATGCTATTTCATATATTATATACAAATTCTTTTAGGCAGAGGTTAGTGTCGCAGGGCGTTATTGTCCTTGGAGTTTTAAGAATAAACAGGTATCTTTTATCATTTTGAGAAAAGATAATGAGTAAATTAGAAACTTTTTGCTGTATTGTGGTATGTAATTCCTTGCTATTATGTCCCGTGGCCTCTACAAGTTAATTCTCAGTAGACTGGCTACTTGGACAGCCATCAAGTTTCCCAGAAAGCAGTGATGGAAGTAATTATGATTGTGAAAATTCATTTGCCCTGGACCTGGCATATCCTTGGAGCATCTGTATACTGTACATGTTGTACATGCTTCTCTCCCCCCCTCCCCCCCACTAAGTCTGTGTTTATGGAAGTTGCGTTTTGTTGATTAGCAAAAGTACATTAATGATTTGCTTTTGAAGTTAATGTTAAGAGTTATTAGCAGCATTGCTATAGTGTGAGTATCTGCCAGTAGTATGGTAGTATTCATTTGATCAAATACGGTGCCATAATCTTGTTTACATGTTGTGATGCCATTGTATTTATACTTGAATTTTAATAACTATTATCTAAACTTTTATTAGGGGCGAGGTTGCCTATCTAAGGTCAAAGATAATGACCATTTATTTGTTTTGTAAGGGGCCTTTTAATCTAAGGCCATTCTGGGGACCAAGGTGTAGGAAAATTAAATGGTAATGTACTAATTAGATTTAACTCTGTTGTTGTTATTGAATTTAATTTCAAAATATATTTTAACTGAATTTTGTAAGGTTTTCATTTCAATAAGATTTCAATTTATTGTGAAAGATGGCATGTTCTGTTCAGAGGTTTTAACACTTTGTAATCTCATTATAATCCCTGTTGTTTGATTTTAGTGTTGCTTCAAACATCTACAGTTGCAAAATTTAAACATGATCAGGGCAGAAATGCTAATTTTTAATTTTTTTTTTTGTACATTCACAGGCTGTGCCTTGAGTTGTGATCTGGTTAAGGCGAGAAACTGAATGCTGCATCTACGTCTACTTGCAAAAGATAGTTGTGCATAGGAGGAAATATTGCTAAAGTTCCCAGTTTGCTACAAAAATAGAGGAGATGGAGTGATTGATCAACAATGGTATTTATGATCAATTTTCAGAAATATCTCGTGGAAAAGTGTCCCAAAGACACTGTGAGAGATCTTTGGATGCAGAAGAGAATATTGTATAAGTAGATGTTAGTTCTGTGATGTAGCTTTATGTATGGAACTATGTGATGGTTTGGCTGATGTGTTATGGATGGATGTTGGTTTGCATTCTGTGGTGGGTGCTCTTTGGTGAAGTCAGTGCCTCATTTCCTGATGACCTCCTGACCATCACTGTCCTCATGACCCTCCAGTATTCTTTGATGTTGCTGTTCATCATATCAGCCGCTCACCTTTACCATACTGTCTTGTCCCATCCTGTTCGGGGAATTGTCTCTATTGGTAGCTGGTTGACCTAATTGTCCTTTCTGAGTTTTGTAAGTCTCTTGACAAACCTTAACATCCTACTTGTCAATTTATTGTCTTTCATGAACCTTTTTGCTTTGATGTTAAAGAATTATGAATCCTGATATTATGTAGCTTGAGGAAATTGGTAAAAAATTTTTTTTTTCCTTTTCTAGGAACATCGAACACCATTGTTCACTTTAGTATGGTGGTGTCTATGGCTGGTGTGTTAGTGGCCCTGGCAGTTGTGGCAGGCCATGTATGGATAGTTTATGTTTCAGCTCCACATCTTTTGCCACCAGATGCTTGGCTTATCACAGCCCTGGACCTTTTAGCTCACTGGGCGTTAGTTTGGGAAATAACCGCTTTCTGCAGTTTCTTGAATGATGTTGAAATAAAGGGTAGCGGTGGTGGATTTGTTGCCGAACTTCAGAATAGTTGGATATAGGCTTCACCTCATTATCCTTCAAGACTGTAAATTGCAAAGTTTTTGTTGAAAAAAGTTAAGATGGGTAAAATTGGAACCCAGGAAAACATTCTGGTGTGGGTGGTGTTATGTGTGTGTAAATTGTAATTATAAGCCTCTTGTTGGTTCTAGTAATTGTAGTATTTTAGGTATGGCAGAAACAAAATTTGCATCTCAGGAAAGCTTGAATGGATCAAAAGAAATGCACTCACTAGAAATGAATTCAGATCCAGGTCCTCCAGACTGTGATTCTGTCACCTTTGGGAGCTTTAATGACTCACAAGGTGGTTTCTATGCAAGGAGGACTAGTGAGAGTCGAGTTAATCATTCGGTTCGTGAATCCAGGTCATCCACTCCTACCTCAGGAACAGATTATCAGTCTTGCAGCAATCCATCCACACCTGAAAAATCTCAGTCATCTGAAAAACTTGATCCACCAACTGCTACTTCGGAAGCAGTCTCCAATGTGAAGATGAGTGCCAATATTGCCAATAAACTTAGTCAGATGCGGGTCTCGATGGAAAACTTGGATGACTTGTCACAGAGTAGTTTTGAGGAAGTAGACTCGCTAGAAACTCAAAATTGCGTGCGCCATCGTGATTCTTTTGCCGGGGGCGGCTCCCCTCTGGCATCACGTAAGCAGTCTCTGAAGGCGACGCTTCGTCAAGTTTTCCCCTATGTTTCCTGCCTCCCTTTTGAAAACAACATAGTATTTTGTTTTGTTTTATCGGTTTGGGATAATATCGTAGGCCCCCAAACAGTGTACGTGTGGAAAAGAAAGTCATTTCCCTCTCAGAAAACATTTGACGGCCTTCTTGATGAAAGTGAGGGAATAGAGATAGCCGAGGAAAGTGTAGAACTAGAGAAGGCTAGAACTCGTTTGAGACGGATGTCCAAGCAGTTGGAAGGGCATGAGTCAGCCTCTAGTTCTGGGAAAGAAAATAGTAAGCATGAGCAGAAAAGTCATGCAAAATATAAGCCCCGTAGAATGAGTGGTTCATCTAGTCATTCGGAAAATCACTCGCCCTCTCATTCTGAAAAAACTTCTGGTCCCACAGGGACGAAAACAGCTGCTACTAGGAGAGAGCAGTTTTTCTCGCGTAGTAAGCCTAGAACTTCAACCCCAGAAATGAAAATAGAAAGTGGAAGCTTTAGCATCTCCAACAATGATTGTGTTGGATCCAGAATATCTGTTTCATCAGGGGATGAGGTTGGTTTTGGAAGCAGAACTCCCCCGCAAGCCTCTGGTTTTGTGGAGGAAGAAAGCATAGACTGTAAAAAATCCAAAGCTTCATCGCTAGTGAATTTCGAGACTACATCTGTGGACAGTACGAGTTTGTACGATTCTGATGGCCAAGGTAAGCCTGTGTTTTAAAACTTAGGTTGCAATTCAATGATTATGATATCTAAATAGTTTCAGGAATTGTTGATCTTAAATTTGTAATATTTTAGACTAGCGTGCTCATTAGTTGTGAATTTTACATTGGCATTATTACCCACACCATGAGATTCCTGAATTTGTTTTGATATGCATACCAAATGAGCAAGTACATTAATTGAAAAAGTTAAGCACTAAAACTGTTCAGTATGTTAATTATTCATGGTTATTTGGAAATGCTTTCAAAATAATCTTACATTGGCAGGTGGTAGGTTTAAAAAAATTCTGTACAGTACTTGCTTTTCTCAGATATTTTTGTTCAAGGTCTGCAAGTGAAATGAAAGGTTTTACATATGAACACGTACATATTTTAGCTGCAAACTTTAATGTGTGGAGTGACAGTTTTCAGAAATACATTTAGCATTAAACAATGTGACCATAGCGCACTACTAAGAAATTATGTACAAATTTTAAATATGAACAGCTTTAAATCCTGAATAACAACCCAAATTTTCTTTAGGTCCAGTGAAATTAACATGGTTCTGGTACCCTATTCATGCTCAGGTCTTTAGACTCATTCAAGTTTTAGTAACAGCATGACATAGTAGGATGAAATGCACTGATTTTACTGATTAATACTGACTTGAAAACTAACACGAGTATATTGTAGGAGTTTCAAATGTTTATTTTTGTATAACCAAGGGAGACATTTTTATATCTATAAAGGGACAACATTTACTTATTTGTAAGTTTGTTTCTCATTTTCATAATGGTTAAGTGTTGTAAAGTTGAGCATACACAACCCATCAGTTATATAGAGACTTAATTTGTGATGTGTATGTCCCCAGACATGAATTCTAAAATCTTATAGACAGAAGAATTGTAGTAACTAAAGAAATTCTAACTGTTACTGTATTCTATTCTGTCCATGGACACACACTGGCAATACATTGGTTGGTTATTAGTACCTATCCATCTCATTGTTTTGTTTTGGAAATGTCCCTAGCTGTGATTCGGCAGTTTGGATAATACAGTACTTAATGATAATTTTTATTTATTTGTGATTTATTCCTTTCTATGGCTCTCATCATCTCACTGTCATTCCATATTATCACCCGGCATGTTTTCCATATTCCTGTGCAGTGAGCAATTTTTAAATTTTGATATTTGCTGATTTTTATTTTTTGTTAGTTTGTTAACTATCACACAAGTTAGTTGATAATTAACCATAAGAAATAAGTTTGTCTGGTACTTTTTTCACTTTGTGTGAAGTTGTAGCCAGTCCATTGTAAGACTTTGGAGGCACCTAGGCAACTGGTTAGTTCTGGCTGAGTCAGCAGCAGAAATTCCAAGGAGCATTCAAGCCTGCAGATCAACTGGAGAAAATTGGACTTAGTTCTGTTCAGGAAGGCAACATATCTTTTGGCGGAGATTAACTTTCTTAAAATGTTGATATGTCTCTTGGTAAACAGGATTCAAGAATATAAGGTTATCCAGGATTTCAGTAGCAGCCATGTCCTCCAGCCAAACTGTGGCAGTTTTTGGAATGTTCTGTAGAGAAGCTGGTTCCCAAATCAAATTCAGAATATGGTTAGCAGAGGTTCTCCCTGTTGTGGTCTGTGCAGCACCCTTAGAAGGTATTCTCAAGTGTAGCAGGACCCAGCTGGCTGGTGGTGGTTTACCTCAGATCCCTGCTCACCTAGAAGAGGTTCCTGAAACAGCCACATATTCACAGGTTGCTTGCACTCCCCTAGAGTTATTCGTTTGAGGATCAGTGGTTGAGACTTTTGAGAGGTTGCTGTTGCAGCCAGCACTCTTTCTTGCCAAACCTCAACTTTTAGTGGGCAAAGTTAGGCAGATTCTTTTGTTTGTGTAGTGAGAGTGACATCAGTTAGCTTCATGCCTCTATTTCCATGAATACAGACTTCTTCAACTAAATGTGCCCCCCAGAAAAAGTTATGTCTGCTATGGGATGCTATAGGGCAACCATATCCCTAGCACTTGGCATCCAGGGACCTCAGGAGAGACTTCCATAATTTCAAGACATTCTCCCTAGTAGGAAGATCCAGTTACTAAAATGGTACCTTTCCTTAGTCCTCTGGAGAATCATACTTGGAAAACAGTTTTTATGTAAGCACTTGTTTTCATGACATGCGAGTACGTACAGTAAATGGCTTTACCAAAACATCGTTACCGTACACATACCAGAGGTTAGTCGTCAATGATCTTGATGTTGACTCCAGATTTTGCCACCTGGTCCCAGACATCCAGCACACAAGATCATACTGCCACTCCAACCTTGGCATCCAGTGACACAAATGACATATTTGTCTTATATGAGCTATCTTTTTCTATTTGTCTTATATGAGCCATCTTTTTCTACATCAAGGACTAGGCACCTAAGAGACAAGGGCACTTTACTCTGCATGTCGACACATTAACGGAGGAAACTCATCCCCAGAAGTCTTCTTAACTTACGCAGATCATCTGTTGGTTAACTGTCAGGTGCATTCTTAAACCAGAGATGAGGAGGCTGGTCAAGTAAGAGTGACTGCATGAGGTCATAGTTTTTTCAACGTAAATTAATACTGTCATGAATGTGTTACTATGAAATATCAGTTAACTCTAGCCTCTTATTACCCTTGAGATAAAATACATAGGGAAGGGGTTGTACTTGCTGGGAATGTCAGTCACAGCAGGACAAGTTTTACTGGTAGTAGGAGATGCACTGCAGTCTTGTTTCTCGTCTTTTTAATCATTACCCATGTTCATTTCTCACTCAATCTCAAGAGGCTTTAGTCTTCTTGGGTTATGAGCATGTCACTCACCTGAATGGAGGGTCTATCTCTACACCTTTGTTGTGAAAGTCAAACTGTATGCCTTCCACTGGAATTCCACTAAGTATTGTACCTCATCAATCATTTATGAAGTGTACATTGCCCCATTTCCTTCCCCTTGCCAACCTCACATTCCTTCTTGCAAAACAGTGAAGAAAGATAGTTAATACAGATTGATAAATCATAAACTTTTAACTGTTCAGATTCTGGTGACTACAAGACTTCAGAATTCATATCTCAGGACATTTACACTGTGAATAAGGGCTGTATATGGCTGGTAGGGTATTGTATGAAGAATATTTTCACATTATAAAAACAAGTATTTCATATTTCTGCAATTTTCATTTATGAAGTGACAATCTTGTTTTGCAGACTTAATGAATATTAGGAGGAAAAGTGTAACATTTTGATGATTTAATTCTTTGGCATTGAAAGTTTATGGATACATGTATTTTCACGAAGCACAAAGCACTGATTGCTGCTTTGTGAAACAAAATGTTAAGTGAATTTTATAATGTTCCAAATGTACTCTTTGATAACACTGTATGATTAACTGTTAGTATAATATACAGTATATTCCTTGTTAACTGGCACAGGTGAGGCTACATTCTAACCCCCAATTCTTTGGATAGTATCCTTTTGGATTACTTTTGGCATTTTTAGTATAGCATCCTTTAGAGTTCCTTTTGGCAGTTTGAGTGTCACCTTTCATTAAGAAGGGTGATGGTAATCTTAAATTTTTATTGGAAGTCTGGATACTTGTATTTATATGGTATACCTGAATGGCAAAAAAAATAAATTTAGTTTGTATAACAGAAAGCAAATAGTAAAGGGAGTATGAAAAAGTAAAGCCCCATGAAATCTTAATGCTGCAAGTAAGCCTAACCCATTGGTTGCTCTGTAAACAAAGGAATGGAGAGGAATTTCAATCAAAATTTGCATGTTCTTGTTTTTGACAGATAATTCATATGAACATTATGGCATCTCCAAAATTACATAAATAGCCTCCCAAAGAACTTTTCCCAAAAATAAACCTCTTGTTTTTTCATACTGGACGCTAATATGTATCCTGTTTTTGTTTCAGACCACTCTCACTTCCCAACCATTGCTTTCTGTATTGAAGGTTCTTTTGCAGCATCCTTGTGACTTCCAGCTGCATTGCTCTCTTTATTTATCATTAGCTCCCTTTGGTTCCTTCCCACATAGTTGTCAAACTTTATCTCTGTCTTGCTTCAATTTTTGTCCCTTTAATGTGGTAATCTTTTCCTCATTTTAAAAAAGTAATCTTCCCACCAACTTAAGTCTGTAAGTTTGTGCAGTAGTCCGGTTAAACTATATAATATTGTAGTAGTACCGTATCTTTATTGTTGCTTTTTATGGAATGTGATGTATTACTTGTTGAAAAAACAAATAGAAATTTTCACGTGTTTGACAGAGGTCTTGTTTTATCTTTTTTCGGGGGGTTGCCTTCCATCGGTACTGTTTAAGCACTAACTAGCGTAAGGCCATTTTAATCAAATTTTTGCTTGTGGATTAATTTGTTTTGTAATTCAGTTATTCTACTCACAATGATTGCTTGCTATGAAAATTCACTGGATCATTCACAGTAGTAGTAAAAACTTTAAAAACATCTTTGTGGAGTCATTTTTCTCATTTATTTATTTTTTATCTAATAGTATTCTTATTTCCGATAGTTCTAATTTTTATCTTTTTGTACTTTGCACCATGTCACATCTGACCCTTTCCCAAATTTAGTGGAACTGGTAACTGGCATTTCCAAAAACCTCTTGCTGCAGCCTCATTTTTTAGTGATTGTCCCCATTTTAAGTTTTCTTAAAACTTCAGCATTCTCACTAAAAAGAGTTGAATCTCCTTCACTTTATTAAGTTAAATACTTTTGATACACCCCAGTGAAGTTTGAAATCCTGAGAATGAAATCCATGGCTTTAACGGGTTTCTGGAATTCAAAATAAAACCACTTTTAACATTTGTGGAGAGATCATTTTTTGCCCCATACCCAGTCTGCCAGGAAGGGGCTGTTCTTCCATAAATAAAACTTTAGCCCGTGCTTGAAATGATAGTTCCCAGCGTAGGGGATATCTTGTGCCATTGTTCTGGATAGTTCAGTCAGGATTTTTAATGTCTTTAGTAATCCAATTCTCATATTGTATCTTTTTGTGCCTTGTGTGTTGTATTATATAGCATTTTTGTTTTTATTTTTGAAAATAACCCCTTGTTTATGTAAATAGGTAATTTGTTTAACTACATGTACTTGCATACTGTATCGTGACTTTTATTTATACTGTATGTGTATTTAATGTGCATGATTTGGTGCAGTAAGGAACACAATCCCGGAATTGTATTATGAAATGCCTCTTGTCATCAGAAGTCCTTCTGTTGTCTTCTGTGGTACTGGAAGTTGTCGTGCTGTCATACTAGCATGTTTTGCATTGTCTTTTTCATCCCTTGTGATTATTCTTTTATTACTTACTAGCCTGGTTACCTAGGTGTCCAATACCTTTAACTCTCTCTTGCTCAAGTTTTCATCCCTTATTGGAGAACAAATCCTTCAGGCGGGCCCTTATCAGTCTGGAAGTATGAAGGAATGGTCTGGTTGAACTACTTTACTACAGTACTGTAGTTTGATTGAGAGGGGAGCTGTAGTACACTAACTTAATTTTGAAATTAGAGTATAGATTATTAAGTTGTAAGTTGTGGTTTTCAGTAAAGGATCATACTAACTGTTATGAATTTTGCATTTAAATGTTCATTGATAGAATTCACTGGAAGTTGGGCGTGCGGCCGTAGCCGGTTGCGAATGGCAGCAGTTGTGCGGTATGTGACGGAGCACAGTGTTGCTGTGGGTCAGGTTGGCCTGGCCTCGGAAAAAATCACGTCGTCGCTTCTGGTGGTCCCTCATCAGGGCATTATTATTGTAGCAGCTCGGTGAGTAATAAGAATTTCGTACCTGGCAGTTTATTGAAAAGATAGGAAAATCTTAAAAGTTGTCTGCATTAAACCCTTTTTCAATATAAGCTGTGAATAGTGTTTCAGAAGTCCTTTTTGAAGCACTGCTTCCATATTTAATTACTCTTATCTTTATTGAAGTACTTCTTCCTTATTGAAGAAGTTTTAAAAGTCGTCTGTACTCGGTTAGGGTCATTTTCATTACCAGTGTGTGCATATTCAAAGGGGCTGGAAATATGTAAAAGATACCATTAGAAATGACCAAGGAAAATGAGGAACAAGCTTGATAAATTGGTTCTCATTGACATGGTTTGAATAAGGTATAAGCAGGTTAAAAGGTGATCGGTGCCATGTGGATATCCTTAGATGAAATCAGGCAGGGAATGGGACAAGATGCATACAGGAAAAAAAGAGGCGGGAGGTTAAAAAGTTTATGGCAAGGGAATTTAAGAGGAATATGGAGGAATTGCAATACACCGAGGGAAAAGAGAAATTATTCTGGAGCAAAGGGACTTGGGAAAGATGGATGGGCAAAGAGTACGAAAGATGAAACTGGAGATATTAAATACTGGAGTAGTTGAATCGGTATTTTTAAAACCTTCTGAATGAAGAAAATGGACATATACTTTCGAGCATTGACATGAGGAGAGAGACATAGAGAATATAACCCCAGAAGAACTTGAAAGGACCCTTTGGAAGAAGAAAAATGGAAAAACCAAATGTCCTTCCTGAATAAAAAGTGACTTTAAAAAAGGAGAGCTGGTCACCCAGAGGTTACTAAACAGCATGAAAACTGACAAAGGAAGAGAAGGGACCAGAAAAGCAGAGGAAGCTTTACAGTTATGGAATACAAAGGGAAAAGGGAATGCATTGCAATGCTGAAGTTACAGAGAAATAAGACTATTTGAGCTTGTAAGGAAACTGTCGAAAAAGGTGGTGGAGGAAAGTTAATTGCCAGTTTGGCTTAATGCAAGAGAGATCAACAACAGATGCATTTTTGACAATGAGGGAACTACTGGAAAAAAGTACCACTTGAAGAAGCTGAGATTATACCACATATTTGTAGATAAATAATTAAATGGACTACATGAAGGTAGCAACCACTAGAAGACTCATTAAGTGATTTTGATTCCGCCATAACACCAGATCTAGATTGAAGGCATCGGTGGGTGCATTAGGAGAATGAGATGAATGTTGGTGTCCATCAAGGATCAGCATTGACCTCTTTGTTGTTTATCACAGTAATGGAAGAAGCTTTGAATGAGTTTAGAAATGGGAGACCCCTGAGAGCAGCTTTATGCAGATGACTTCATGCTCATGTACGCTTCTAGGGAAGAGGTGGAGGAAATGCTTAAAATTTAGAAGAGTGAAATGGACAGAAGACTAATAGGCACCATAGGCAAAGCAAAGCTTATGGCGACTGGGAAGGAAGCCAAAGAAAAGATGCTATTAGGAAAGTGGCCATATGTTGTGGAAAAAGGTTTGGGAGTGAGCTCTGTACAATGTATTGAATGTAGTGTAATGGGTTATGTCACAATAGGTGCTTAGAATTGCATAATATACAATTAAGAGTAAGGTCTTCTGTGCCCTAAAAGGTATACAGGAGCAAATAGGGAAGAGAGGAGAGTTGAGAAGTTTGAGAGAAGAGGTAGAGCAGTTCAGTCATCACAAATTATTTTGCTACTAAAAATTGTTGACTTAGTACAGTGTCTCCTATGTACAGTACTCAGGTTTACTTTTTAATAGATTCACCGTTGTGGAGGATGATTGTGCCGTACCTTACTGCTTGTCAATGGTTGTTCCGTTAGAAGAGTATGATTACTTTCTTCCCCTCACTCAGCCAGTTACTACTTGGCTTATTACAATTGCTGCTTCTACCAGATTGCTCATAACAAAGGTAAGTTTTATTCATAAACCCCTTCTTCATGTGTGCTAGACACAAATAATTTTTGGTGACCCAAGAACTTTCCCCTCCTTTATACATCAGAAACATTTTACCCATAAAAAAATGCACATTGAATTGTTTGATTAACATGAAAACTCTCATTTGCTAATTACAAAAAAATACAGTATTGTAAATGGATACAAGTAGTAGAAAACCAACTTAAATATTTATGAAAAAAACATTGTCTTAAAATACTGTTTGACTCTCCTTATACCTGTCAGGAGAGGCTAGTATCCAGTTCCACAATCCTATGTCGTCTTTCCCATGGTGACTAACAAAAAACCATATGACCTGCACACAAACACATCATGCCATACAGCTATGAAATTTGCACACTGTTGGCAGCATAAAATCACACGCGTATGCCATTACGGCTAGCAACCTTTGTAGCATTTTAACATTTTCCTGTGCAAGAAAGATCAAATGAAAGCAATCAGTATGGCAGCAACATAAGTGTGACTATTGAAACTTTTATTTTACGATTATCAAACATTTTCTTCACAAAGTTTACCTTTTTACTAAAGTTAACATTCTAAAGTACATTGTCTATTTGTGAGAGAGGAAAAATAAAACTTTGATATATAGATATAAGTACTCTCCATTTATGGCTCCTGAGCATTTAGGTTTTTGTTTTCTAAGCTGCTCACACCATTTGTTGTTTTTTCACATTACACTTCTAAACTCCCAAAAATATCCAATTTAATGGAAGACTATCAAATTGCAAGGGATAAATGTACTTTAGTGCTTTACTGTACTGTACATCTATAAAGACAGTCAGGTTATCTAATTTACTAACTTTTTTAATATTTTGTCTTTTGATAAAGTGATCAAGGTACCTGTTAATTTCTCCACTGCCTAACTTTTATAGCTCAAAAGTTAGGAAGAAATTACAAGTGTGCTTGGCACAAAGCTTAAAGCTTAAAATTACCTAAAACATGTGTAGACATTTTGTAGTCCATACTCTTATATTTGATTTTCAGCAGTTGTGTAGTGATACAGTTATAAACTTCAAATTAATAGTTTAGTGTATTTCAAAATGACCTTATGAGATTTTTACAAATCTTGAGCTGTGAAAGAGTGGTTACATATATATGCATTGTGAAGGAAATCTCTAAGAAATACACTACAGTACTAATTTTGGATATATTTTAAATGTCTTTAAACTCCTTTGTACGTCTCAGCATGGCCTTGAGGGTGGAGGTCGTGTGAAGAGCAAGCTGGTCGAGCTCTGTGATGTTTTAGTGGCCTTACGCAGTGCTAGTCTGGATCAGTATCCACTCACCCCTGCTGGCCGGCCTCCAGATGACCGACGATTAGCTGAAATCATCCTCACCTCTCATCTTCAAACCTTAGGCTCAACAGTGGTTGTTGCTGATTCTCCAAATGCAGCTAACAAGGTACAGCAGTGTCTTCAGTTTCTTCAGGTGTGGTTACTCAGTTTAAAGGGTTCCTTCTGAGCACACACTTTTTTTCTGCTGAAACTGCATTAGGGCCGTATATGCCTGTGGGTCTCAATTCCAACAAATATGATAGTTATTTTGTGCAGAATTTATAATCTCACATTCTTAGAAAGTTACACCATCATAGTAGTGTATTGTAATTTGATAATGCAGTTTTTGTTTGACTTAATTTGGATGTAGTATACAACAGTGAAATTTTCTTGATTTCTGCCTACTGTAAAGTTGCTGAATATTTTCTTGTACAGTATATTTTCTTCCCTTTTTGTAGCGTCACAGTACACACACACACACACACACATACATATATATATATATATATATATATATATATATATATATATATATATATATATATATATATATATATATATATATATATATATATATATATATATATATATATATATATATATATATATATATATATATATATATATATATATATATATATATATATATATATATATATATATATATATATATATATATATATATATATATATATATATATATATATATATATATATATATATATATATATATATATATATATATATATATATATATATATATATATATATATATATATATATATATATATATATATATATATATATATATATATATATATATATATATATATATATATATATATATATATATATATATATATATATATATATATATATATATATATATATATATATATATATGTTATACCCCCTACAACAGATTCAGCATTTAGTGTAGAAATGTTTTACGTAATGTGTCTTTGCGATTTATCGACAGGAAAGCATGGTGATTTCGACCCTGGTACCTCCCCCTGACACTCACTCCCCTCTCCCTATCACTCAGCCCACAGATTCCCCCTCTCTCTCTCTCTCTCGTATTCAGCATTTGCCCCGCGCATTCTCTCTCTCTCTCTCAAATATCATCCTCAAAAGGAATGGATCATCTAAGGAAACGCAATCTTTCCTACAAAAATAGATTTATTATTCAAACCAACCCAACAAGTAATGAATGAACAACGAAAAGATTAAAATGCGTAATCAATGAGTTATCAAGTCAAAATAATCTAACTCTGACTAAAAGTCTTATTATGGCTAAGCCTTTTAAACACAAAAACTCTCACATACTCCATATTAGACATCATATGTCTAGTCTTAAGTCATCCACATGAGAAACACCGACATTGCAAAGGTTTGCATTGTCTTCTCTATAACCACACCAATTCCACAGACATCTGTCGAAAGAATTAAGCGCAATAGTAATCTCCCAAAAATATACAAGTGCAAAACATAATAACGAAAGTCTAAAATGCATGATTAATAATGGTTAAGCAATACACAATAAAATAGAATATTAAAGTGACATAAATGGTTATGTCCAACTCTCCACACAAATTCATAAGTGTCTTGAAATCATGGTAAAATTCACAAGTTCACAGTTCACATAGAAAAACGAAAAGTCTGAACTTTACCTTATTCTGCCAATTTCTAAGAGATTGGAACACTCAAAGCTACGTCTTGACGACAACGCTCTTGCTTCGCTAATGAACGATCAGACTTATTTTTGGGCAGAATTAGACACAAAATCTATATTTTCTAACGTCATTGAACTTATGTACTCGATACCAACTCGGTCATCTGTTTCACATACCAGAGCCAATATTGTGTATTCATCAAGCCAAACAGCTGAAGTAACCAAACTATTTGCTGAATGCAATGATTTTGCGACTGATCGCTTGACCTAGTACCATCTTGCAGCTATCTCTCCTTCATCACATCTTATAGTATGGCAGTTATGAATTGAATCTATGTCCCTTAAATATATATATATATATATATATATATATATATATATATATATATATATATATATATATATATATATATATATATATATATATATATATATATATATATATATATATATATATATATATATATATATATATATATATATATATATATATATATATATATCTTCTTCTTCTTCTTTTTCTTTTAACGTGCTTTTATTCCCATTTTTGTATGGGGTAAGCACGATGCCTTCTTTGAAGGACTTTTGATTTGGCTTTGGGTAGACCTGTGGTCTCGATCGGTTGCCCTGCCTGACATCGCTTAGACCCGATGCACGTATGTTTCATGTATCATACCAGACCCAACGCCCTTTCTTCCCAGCAGCGAAGTTATTGCGCTGGTATGGCGAGCGTTCGAGGCGTGTGAGATGTTTATGTTTTAGAAGGTGTTGTAGTGGCTTTGTTTTGTGTGTGTATTTAGTCTGTAACATCCATTTGCTTTTAAGCAAACCTATCCGTTGATTACATATATAATCTCGGGATGTCTACACGGATAGCAAAGTGTCTGCCTCTCTGATCAGCCGACTTATGGGATTGAACCAGCGCCACAGACCTCACGAAGTCGAAGCTGCTGCTGTAACCGACTGACTGAACCATCGAGCTCTATATATATATATATATATATATATATAATATATATATATATATAATATATATATATATATATATATATATATATATATAATATATATATATATATAATATATATATATATAATATATATATATATATATATATATATATATATATATATAATATATATATATATATATATATATATATATATATATATATATATATATATATATATATATATATATATATATATATATATATATATATATATATATATATATATATATATATATATATATATATATATATATATATATATATATAAAATATATATATATATATATATATATATATATATATATATATATATATATATATATATAATATATATATATATATATATATATATATATATAATATATATATATATATATATATATATATATATATATATATATATATATATATATATAATATATATATATATATATATATATATATATATATATATATATATATATAATATATATATATATATAATATATATATATATATATATATATATATATATATATATATATATATAATATATATATATATATATATATATATATATATATATATATATATATATATATATATATAATATATATATATATATATATATATATATATATATATATAATATATATATATATATATATATATATATATATATATATATATATATATATAATATAATATATATATATATATATATATATATATATATATATATATATATATATATATATATATAATATATATATATATAATATATATATATATATATATATATATATATATATATATATATATATATATATATATATATATATATATATATATATATATATATATATATATATATATATATATATATATATATATATATATATATATATATATATATATATATAATATAATATATATATAATATATATATATATATATATATATATATATATATATATATATATATATAATTTTATTCTTGTGAGTGGGTGATGAATGGATTTATAGTAGATAGGGACATTACTGTATAAGATAAAATACATTAAGGTCATTTAGCATTGCAGTGCTGTACTGTATTTTTATTGGATGTACTGAGAGTTATTAAAGTTAATGCAACTTGTATTAATTATATAAGTATGGTGTTCAGATAAGAAAAGGTGACCTCTCTTATTTTCCTTATGCTTCATTGATAATCATTCCAGGTGGTCATGTGGATTGCTCAGTTTTCTGATCCTGCAGACCTGCACATTTCCCGACTTTGCTTATCATATACTCAGTGGCCGTTCCATCCAGGATTATCCATCCAGGTAAATGTTTGTGTGTATAATAAATAATGTTTTTCCTGTAGTTTAAAAGTGTGTATGCTTGTGTATAGTGCTTCAAGAATAAAAGCTCAAAAAACAAATTAGGGAAGTAGACATTCAGGAACTCAATATGCTATTCATGTCAACTGGAAAAGTAGTTTTGAAATGACAAGAAAAAGATAGAGCTAGGGCTTTGGATCTGAGATTACTGTCACAAATGAAAGTAGGCAATAAGTAACCCACAGTTTTTTTTTATTAGGGCTTTCTTGATTACTGTAGACATTATAACACTGCTTTACGACATGTATAATATGTTATGTAAGTTTTGAATTCTTAAAAGTATGTCCTGTATAAAGTAAGATGGTAAAACTTTTCGTTTTAGTGCACTTTCATACATTCCACCTTTATAAAGAAAACATAAAATATATTGGACCTTTGTTTATGATTTATCATGCAGGGTATTGTAAGAAGTGCTAATGGTGAAGTCAATTTGACGGCTCAAAAGTTAATCCAGTCTTCCCGTCCACTGACTGTGGTAGACATTAATCGGGGCACAGTCAAACAAACTGGTGCCCCTGACGTTCATGCTCGTCGCAATTCCTCTGCCTTACACCAAGAACTTCTTTCCCTCTGGCATGATCTGCCAGATGTATCTGC
This sequence comes from Macrobrachium rosenbergii, assembly GCF_040412425.1. NCBI lineage: Eukaryota > Metazoa > Arthropoda > Malacostraca > Decapoda > Palaemonidae > Macrobrachium > Macrobrachium rosenbergii. Next base: position 16,049,741 of record NC_089794.1, on the reverse strand, counting down.
TCCCTCAGAGTAAGTACATTTTCATTATATTTTCACAGTCAAATCCTGATAAACCACTACTGCTGTTACCACCACCACCACCACTACTACTACTACTGCTGTGCTGAGTAATAATAATGATAATAATAATTATAATAATCAGGCAATCCCTGGATCCCACAGGGCTTGAGGGACTGTGCTTAACGGGGAAATTTGGGTACTAAACACTGATTAGTAACTGTAAGGGTTAATGAAAAAACCCATTTTACACTTCATTTTGACAATGTTTTAATTTTTAACGAATTTTGTTCTCATAATTGTCATTTTGAAGTTGTAAAAGTTGGCTCAAACCTTGTGGAATTTCATAAAGACCAGATCTTTGCAGTTTCCCTTGGTTATCTTCCAGTGAATTAATTGATAGTGATGAGGGGAAAAATGAAAATACCATAAATTTCATTCACAAAATTTTTATAAGAGAATGTGTACACTATTTACCGTTGGTGATTTCCTTGTGAAATTATAAATAATGATAAAATGTGTAGAAAGTAGTGCAGTAGATTTTTACTTAGAATTTTGGAAATTTATTTTGAGTCAAAAGAGTAAAAGATTGTAAGTTTTTCATAATATATAAGGTAGGAAGTCCTCATTCAGAATTAATTTTAAAAAATTAGTTAGAGAGAGAGGGGGGGAGAGAGAAGTTTTCCTGGCTAGATGAGTATTTATTTTTACATTTTACTTAAAAATAATACAGTATAGATTTCCATTTAAATTTAAAAATAATAATTAGGAGAGAGAGGAGTATTAGACAATACATTTCATTTTTGCTTGGTTATCTGTAGCTCAGTATCTGTATTCTTGTTACAGTATGGCATTGAATGATTCAAGTTGTACTCGCAGTGCTGTTTTGTTATCATTTTCAAGGATATTGTAGTATTTGTAAAGATTGATTCAGGTATGCATCCTACCAAGTTCCCATTTGATGCTATATAAAGAAGGGGGCATTGTGTGAAAATTTGAGAGACTTTGAAGGTGTTAACGAAATATGTGGTATTTTTACTCTTTGTAGAAGTCTGCTGGAGCCTGTGCGAGGAGCATCATCCTTAGTCAAGAAGTTTTTGCAGGATTATGACCGTCTAAGCTCCTGTGATAATTCTGTTCGTCAGACTTTTATTCAAGCCTTCCTGCGGTCTCTTCAGTACACAGCACTAGCTATAATTACTTGGACTCAACAAGAATGGTATTTACCAAATCTTTTCTTTCTTGAAAGTATTTAATTGCATACACTAACTGGCATAAAGAGTTGCATCATGTAAGTAGTATCACCATTTCATATTTTGCTGTTTTCTGTTTCATTGGCAGTGATTACCAGTACTGAAATGCTTTTCTCTGAATAATATATCCCTCGACCTGCCATATTGATTAGTTTACTTTGCTCGTTTAGAGTATGATCATGAGTTTGATTCTTTGCAAGCTGTTTGGAAAATATGAAGATTGTGAATTTTGAATTTCTGTCGTCATTGATTTATCATCTTTTCCTGCCCTCAGGCAAAATCTTGGCATTTGGCCTCCAATGATCAAGAACTAAATACAGTGTAACTAAATACTCTGATTGTAATGAAAATTATTTTCTTTTCACCATAGGGCAATCCAGCGAAAACGTTCTGGTTATGGGTCATTAAGGCGAGCTCTCTGCTCTATTTTTGATTTAGACGAGTGTGATCTGCGAATCCTTTTGGCACAGGCAGAGCTCTTACAGCCTGGATTTTATACTTACGTCATGATGTAGATGGTTCTCCATGCATCACCATTGAAAGAACTGTCAAGAGTCCGTAATGTTAAATGCAACAAAAATTGAGAATGGAAAACTTTCCTCTTATTTTTTATTTGTTTTTGGATATAAATTTTTACTCTTTCAATTTTTCTGAGAAAGTATGAACTGGATTTTTATGCTTTTGGATGCTATCTTTTAGGATTTGCTTGCCATGCTCAAAAAGTTTATAAAGCAGTTCTAAAACTAGTTTATGCAATATTAGAATTAAGTAGATAGTAAGGACAGAAATTTGGCCTGAACTCTCTAAGTCAGCGAAATGGCGTTTGAATTAAACAGTGGCATGTTACTGTTAAGTTTTGAATTTAAAGAGAGCTCTATTTCTTTAGTTTTTCTAGTTGTTATTAGTAGATTGTCTCTTTCAAAAGCATTTTTACTACAATTGACAAATTTTATTTACTTTCTAGGGTAGGTCATCAGTCATTGTAGAGAGATTCATTTTAATTAAGCCACATTGAACCTGATGGTAGTTTTGTGAGTGGAGTGGTAGCCAAGGTAATCTTTTAGTGTGCAGAGCAGAAACAAGTTTTACCAAAGAAGTAAATTAATGGATAGTTTTCTTGTTTGCTCTGCCATAGCTTTCTTGGTACGAAATGTAGTTCCTTTATGTATACACAGGATTTTTTCACTTGCTTGTTTTAATGCTTAATTCTGTTGAGGAAATTGCACTTTCTAAAACATTCCTTCCATTGCAGGCATGCATAAATACTTTACTGTACTGTACTAGTAGGTTTTTACAGTTACTCTTTTTACACTTACTGATGAGAATTTAATTTTAGATATAGATTTTATGAAATGTTTTAAGAAGACAGTCATCTTTGTTTACAGAGTGTAGGGCACTCATGGTCCATAGAGAGAAAGTGTGCTGTGTGAATCTAGATTTTTACTTAAAAAAACTTCAACGTGAGAAATAAGCTGCGTTGTTTGCTAAGAGTCACAAAATGGTAAAAATATTTAGAATTAAGATGTTGTACTTTTGGTGTAGTGCACGCTATTTTGCTGAAGAAAATCACTCACTACAGTATACCTTCACCAGGGTAGAGTGCTTGCATTTAATTGTGGCTTGGAGATTTCAATTATTTCATGATAAAGTTGATTTAGTTAAGGTAGGTTTAATTGCTGAAAAGTATTTTAATTAGGGACCTAAAGTAGTATATATAATTTAATAACTTGATATAGTAATATGAGAATTCAAAAAGAAAACTATAATTTAATTTTTTTTTTTTTGTGGTAAGTTTTTCCTTGTTCCTAATAGTATGTGCAAATGCTTAGTACTTTCACTTTTGATGATTAGCCATTATTTTCTTCTTTTGAGCTGATGATTGAGGTCTTAATTCAGAGACGACAAGAATGAGCTGCAAGCATGGCCAGGCAGACCTTGACAAGTATGCCGAGGCGGATTGATATTAAGCATAATTAATAACTCTAGGGTCAACACAACATAAAACACCGCTGCCCGAAACTCACCAGCACCAAAAAGAATTCATTATAATGTCACTGCTAATAAGTTATCAGTGTAAGCCACAGATTCACTGGTTATCGAACAGGACAAGTGAAAACAGGCACCAAGTAACCCACAGTTTTATTTAATTAGGGCTTTCTTAAGTACAAAGTAAAATATATTTTAATGAGTGAAGAACTAGTGCACCAAGAGTGAAGCAATAATGTCTCAGACTCTCCTGAGAAACAGAGTTGAAGTTATTTTACCAAGAATATGCAAAAAGGATGCAAATTAATTAAATGTGTATGCAGTAACCCTGCAAGAGGAGAGCATCACAAGAAGACAGCCAAAACACTCATTAATAAAGAAAACATGCCAACTGTTTCAAACAAGACAGTGAACAGGATGAATACATGAAAAATTAGTAAAATAGATCCGAGCTTGGAAATAGGGCACGTGAATTCCACTGTGCACATCAGAATAATCCATAAAGGTGTTCTTTTCCATTTACAGTTCGATGTGAAATGAATTTCATCCATTGACTGTCCTGTGCCCTTTCGTACTGAACAGTTATCTTCTCTGGTCTTCATCTGTGCCCTATTTCCATGATCTCCTGGGCTTTCCTCTGGGTCCTTCATCCTGCTAATTAAATGTTTACTGCTATTCTGGCTAACAGTTCCTCATCCTGTCTCCTCATATATCCAAACCATGTCAGTCCTTGAAATATAATTTTCTTGCCACTCGATAACATATTGCTTCACAATTTCCTAATTCATAATGTGAAAATATCCGCTTTCTGTCAGTGCCCATGTTTATGCTTCATAGACTAGTACAGCCTATATACACACACTTTCCGATCTCTTCTAATGGGATATTACCACTTGTCTAGCTGTCTCATCCCCTTCATCCAGCGACAGCTAGTGTGCAACATAAATATTATTGAAATTTTGGACACGGTTAGGTAATGCAAAAATCTGGAGGTCTTTTATTGTAATGATATTTGTCCTTGCCAAACCTGACAAAAAGTTGTATTTTGGCTAAATTTGCGTATGACAATTGTGTATTTAGTTTTCTTCTTCCTTTCAACTTGCTGCATCGAAATAGCAGCTACTATTCTATTCTCAAATTTATTAACAGCAATACTGAATTATTTTTATTCCATTAAATTGCATACAGTATTTCTTTTTAGCCTCCCATTGAAATACTCTGTTAAGATACCATTGTTATTCCCATTTGTATTGATGATGCTATTTGATGTATCCTAGTTTTTTCTTGTGTTTTGGACAAGATTCTCATAAAAAAACCTCTCTTACCTCATTGAAATTTCAAATGCTGAAGGCATTCAGTTAAATTAGTAGCTAGTTCATGTGGCAGTTTTTATTGTTGGTTTTAAAATTTCATGATTAGTTTTGCATTGGACAGATGGAAAGAAGTTTCCCAATTTGTCTTGGGTATAAATTATAATTTTACATTATTTTGCAGCATAACACTTTAAACAACAAGCTGTAAAACTGGGGAGCAATTTTGTTATTTCTGATTCTTCTTAATACTTCATTCATGTGTACCTGATCAGTAACCAAAATTGAGTTGTCAGTTTTTTGGCATGTTGTGGATACCGTCCGTGTACTGTACATCATTTAATGCAATGAATATTAAAAGACTAGGTTAATTATTGCAGTGGTAAAATTAATATTAGGTTCTTTACCAAAGTACCTGTAGTTCATTTGGGAGAAGCTGCTGTAAAATTAGACTTTCAGCAATCCGGTTCAGTTTGCCTAGTGCAGCTATGAACTTTTCTTGTAGGAGGATAAAAACTTATTTTTGCTTATATCATTACCCAAGATCCAGTTTTTGAGTACGTGGGAAGGAAAGTAAGAGTGCTTGAAGGCGGCTTGAAGCTACTACCAGGTAGTAAGTCCAGGTCTGTATGCATTCGTAATTTCCTTGACAGCGCTACCTGGTGTATGTTATACTTGTTTGATTATTGTAATGAGTTCTTAAATCTGTTTTTTACTTTTTTTTTTTTTTTTTTTGCATTTCTTCCCTACTATACTTGTATTAAAAAGAAATTTTAATTAGTAATTTACAAAATATCAGGCCCAAAAGTATTCATGGAAGTTGTTTGTAAATTATTGTGTATAGAGGTCATTTCTTACGTTGAACCCACAGGAGTTCATTGCATTTTTTTTTTTTTTTTTTTATCCCTCCCCTTCCCCCAGTGCTTCTGAAATTTGTCACACTAAAAGAGTTTAGAGGTCTGGTTAAACAAATCATAACTAACTAACCTCTTGCATATGCTAGCCTCTTCCCAGCTAGCTGTTTGCAATCGAAGCTTTCTTTGTCCCACAGCTCATTTATGACGAAGTATTGCAGGCCAGCCATAGCTATCTCGACAAATATTCAGTTGTATAGTTATACTGTACTGCTGTAACAGTTGGAATGAATTATGAAGTATTTTTGGCACTGGAAAATTCATTCACTCTTGAGATTTATGGTCATGTAGCATGAGTAGTGTGTGTACACTAATTTTTTTTCCCAAATTTTGTACATCCAGTTATCTAGTGTGATATTTCCATTGTTGGAAGAGATTGCAGTCTTTACTGCAACCTTCTTTTAAAGAACAGATTGAAATTTGGAACATGCAGTGTAATGTATTTTTGTAGGCTTTTCTTTATATCATGTTTAGGTTGTTATAAAGTCTATGTAGTCACTCCTTGTTGGAAGTGGCAATGTAAGAGAGGTTTCAGTACAGTTAACATATTATGAACCACTTCACCATAGTAGTGCATGGTGTTACAACAGTCTTGGCACAAGTAGTCATCAAAACTAACTTGCATCTTTGTGGGTCAGCTGCTTTCCCTCTTCTTCCTAAACTTTAAAAAAAAGAAATCCTTACTGTCTCAATAACTAGCATATCACAGGCAAGTTTTGACCTCTTAGTGCAGCTTTTCTCTTAACATGATTGCTTGTAGTTGCTTTACCTGCAAACTTTCAGAATGTGCAATGTTGTTTTGTATTAGGATTTGGGTTAATGTTAGCAACATTTGGCTTTTCTTAAAGATCATGTGCTAACCTATTCTTTGACCTTGTATCCACTATGCAACTGAATTGTATAAGCATTATTACTGAGAAGGGGATTTGTGTAAAATGAGCACTTTTGCAAGTTCATCTTAAATCTATAACAAGATGAACTCGTTATAGATTAATGGGCACGAGTTGAGAGCTTGCCATCGAGAGATGTAAACTAAGGGAGCAAAAACTAATTTGCTTTTACAAAGAAAAATTTTTTTCTCAACTTACCATTAGATGTCTGCTTGATGATCAAGTTAAAATGTCAAAAGAGTATAATATCCTTGTGGAATTAAATACAAATATTTGGTTATATGTCTGACCTGGTAAATATTTTCAGATCTTCCTTGGAGAGGGTATTAGCATAAAGGTAATCTCATTTCTTAGACCTTTTTCCTGTCATGTTTTCCTGCACCTTTTATTGTCTTTTACATGAGCTTTAAATATTCTTTACATCACTTCATCTTGCCTAATTTTTAGTTTGACAAGAATTGTATTTTTCCTGTCTTTTAGCAGTTAATCTAAAATAACCAATATAAGCAAAGATGGACTCCAGTAACTGGAGTAACAGTTGGATTATCACAAGATGGAAGTCAGGCATGTATATAAATTCAAAATTTAATGCTTTAGTAAGTATTGTAATTTCTTTTAATTCAAGGGATACTTTAGAATATCTTTTGGAAATTTATTTTTATCCAAAACTTGAAAAATCTTAGCACTCTTCACACTGTATTTCAACACAATTTTAAATTTAAGATAAATTCTATAGGTGTTGCAAAATATTACTTTAAAAGAATTGTAAAGGTTAGCAACATTTAATTTGTAAAGAATTATAATGCCAAATTGGTGTATTCAGTACAATATTAATTTCTACCAAAGATTTTACAGTAATTATAAAAATGTAGATCTCTTCATTACTGCAGATATCTATTTGCATGTAGTCATTATCTACTATAGCGATTACAAGTTATTATCGTTAAGTAGTTTAACCAGGTACTAAGTTGGGCTTGGGTCTTTATTTTCCCTTCACCATAAAAATTACTATACCTTTATATGAAACAAGTTTCTTAGTACAGTTCTGGATTAATTTTTAAAATTAAATTAGGAAGGAATTTGACAGATTATAGCTCCTGTCTATTTTGAGCTTGCCAAATCTTGTGGCAGCTCTAGTTCTGTTTTTTAACATTGTTGATAGGTTTTGCGACCAATTGATTTTTTCCCCAAAGATGGGTATGAAAGGTTCCACGCTGGCTTGTTTAAATATGATACAAGTGAACAGAGTAGATTGTAAGTTGAATACAATGATGACATTGCTTCTTGAAAATGTAAAGTATGTGGCTAAATGTTTTGCAATTTAGTGATCCAAGGATCAACCTCCATTTCATCTTAAGAATATTTCAGGGCCCCCATTATTTTCTGTGTCGGCATGATATTAAAAAGCACTTTTAACATTTGTCTATGAAATATATATGCAGAAACCAGTGCCACATTGAAAGCTACCATGTTATTCCTTATGCAAAATACTGTACACTTATGTACACTTATGTGGGAAGCAATGCAGAAACTCCAGTTTTGTTATTAGTTGGAATCATGATGTTATTACAATGCTGAGTGTGATGTCTGTTCATGAATGCTAACTCATTAAAGTTTCCTCCCAGCTAAGAAATTTAGTAAGTGCTGAATTCTTGACCATTTTCAGTATCTAGTCATAGAAATTAGCAATTGGATATGGCTCCATAAAGGGTATTAAACCTTAAAATACACGATTTGTGTGATGAAATTAATAAATTCTTGAGTACATGAGCAGTAGATAGATATTATGGCAAATTAACAGTAGATAGATGATATGGAAAATTAAGTATCCAACAAGGTGTTAATTCATGTTCAGTATTTCCTCGTTGCTTTGTAATCAGCATTACACTATCTAACTACCAATTTTCATGTTTTGGTAATGGTGAAGAATGGAATGTTGTGCATTAGATGTAATTCAAATTGTTTAGGTACAGCCTGGCGCAGGGATTCAACTCACACCACTTATGTTTTGAGCCTCTCACACCACTTAGTTTTGAGGTATATACTAAAGTTGATGGTTGTTTGTGCAATGAAAGTAGTGTGTCTTAAGCTATTAGCATTTGGTTGAAGCTATTAGCATTTGGTTGCAAGTTACATGTGCAGTATGAAAAGTGATCATGGATATTTTTGTAACATCGTAGGGTCATTTCTTTTACACAGTATCACTAATGTTTTTTTTTTTTTTTTTTAATTCTCAATTTTATATTGACTTCACATTCATTGTAAGAGCAAGTATGCTAAATTAATTCTGCATTATCAAAATCTTTTAGAGCCTGTTAACTTTATTTTTTAAACTTCCTATATAGTATCAACCTGTGGTGCACATTTTATTTTCATTTAGCAAGTCTTTATAGAAAACAGTAGAAATTGAGAACTAAGTAACTCCTATATTACATGTTGACTAAAAAATAAAGCTTGTGTAGATGGTATTTTAAAGTACAGCCTGGGCTAATGCTTGCAACCCACAGATTAAAGATGAGTGTCTAAATTCCGTTTAGAATTAGGCTTTTATGTTGAAAAATGTTTTCCTGGCCCTGATATGAATCAAACTGAACCGGAACTTGCTTCTGGGCTATGAGAGATTATCCCCATGTTTGACCTGTCCCACAGGAGTAATAATGCCCTAGTATAATTCTTTATCACCACTGAAACTTTGTTGGTAAAAGCAGTCAGCTGCATAACTTTAAACTTGGCTTACCTAGATATGACATATCAACCCCTACTGCTCTCTCAAATACTGCCTAACAAATAGTTGCAAGCTGTGAAATACTTCACTTTCCCTTTTTTACCCCTTGTGTAGAAAAGATTAATCGCAGTTTTGAATCTCTCTAATTTTTATTGGTTCTCTTTACTGTCATCGGGATAGTAACAGCAAACGGATCCCATGGCAAGTAACAGAGGAATCCTGTTAATTCCAGTGAATCCTGACACTATGAAGGTGCATGCATATTTTTTAACAAGCGGGCAAACATTCTGTGATTATATGCCTTACATCTACTGTGAAGTTCTGCCCGTTGAGCTTTTGAATATTTTTTTTAATTGTAGGATTTCAATAGCATAATCATCTGCATTGTTCTATGGCTTGTAACTGCAGTTTGATGGCATTCTTGTTTATCTCTTGAGAAATAAAAAGTTGTTATTGTAAAGGACTTTCTATCCTACCGAAGGAGACACTACACCTCAATATGTTCAAGATTAATTTTCGACACATGGTGGAGGCAGGCACACAAGGTTGTCTGACAATTGAATTACAAGTTAAACCAGTAATATCTAAAATAATAATTTGCCGTGATTAGAAGCAACTGTCTTTGTACTGGATAAAGCTCTTAATAGAATGTTCAAATAAGGCCTTTGTGAAAAAACAATGTACAGTACCTGCATTAAGTTCTTAATTATATTTTAGAAATTGTGATTAGAAATTCGTAATTTTTCTAATTAATGCTATTACAATCGACCCACAGTATTTGTAGGGAATGCGTACCACAACCCCCCATGAACAGCTAAAATCTGCGAATACTTGACACCCCTCTAAAAATACTTGTAACTGCTTATTATATTCAAACACCAAAAAATCCACCTAAAAATGTTCATACCCGAGTATTTTCATAGTTTTATAAAAATTGCATTTAGTCATGAAAATATGAAAATACAGTAATTAATGAGTATTTCTCTACAAAAAATACCACAAATAGGCAAATTTTCTGCGAATAATGTGGATGTACGTTCCACAGAAAAATCCGCAAATCCGAAATCGCAAATAGACGAGGATCAATTGTGGTCTGAAAACAGTTGTTAAACAGACTATACACCTTAGTGTGAAAGGATATTGTATCTATCCTTTACAGAAAACATGCAAGTCACTGAAGGATGAAAGCCTTATAAAATTCATTTTGATTTAATCAAACACCTAGCCCCTTTGCAAGTAGTCACATATTCCAATCCTAAAATTTGGGACTAAGGAAATTCCCCCCAAAAAATGGCAAAATGCCACCGTGAAATCAATGACCAAGCTAAGCAAATATCCTAGGAATCAATCAAATTATGGCCCAGTATCTTGAACAAGCTGACTATGTAGTGGTTGTAAAATAAGGTGAACTCAACAAGGATAACATGATATTTGAAAAATATAATCACCCAACTCGATATGAGTCACAAAAAATAAATTTACACTACGACGTCACTTGAATCATATTCAAAATTGGTATTCAAGGCTACCAACCTAATAAAATCTTAAGAGACTACGCTTCTCAGCTGTTAACAAAGCAGCATTCAATCGGACATGAATTGGAAAATTGCAGTGCACTGGGGTAGTGTCTTGAGTAGTGCATTGTTCCTCCTTGCAATAAAACTGTAACTTACCAAATGAAAATAGTTTAACTTTGCCATTACATTACTTCTGACTTGCAACATACCCAGCATATTGTTACAAGGGCAGATATCTGGCCTCTTCAATAGGTTTTCAATTTTCTTCAGAAAACACTGCTTAATATGCTTTACAAGGAGACATGGTAAATTAAGGCATCAGGGGGAAAAGGAATTATGATGCTAACTAAATATGAGAAGTAATCTGATACTTATTAAACTAAAAGCTCTTAGGCTTAATGTTTGATGAACACTTGCACTGGAAGGCACACTGCAAATACTGAAGACTAAAGCAAAATAATTAGTCCATTAAACCCGATGGAAAAAAAACTCGCATAAAACCCTGACAGACATAGCCTCTTATTGCCGTAAAAAACAAATACAATCATTTCAGCCCACAGCTATGAAAACTGGCTATATTATGCGATGACAACAGATTTTTTCCTATCTGAAAATACTACAGTAAATCCTATGGTAGCTGAGAGCAATTATGACCAACATGGATTCTGCATAGTGTCAGTCTAACATGTCCACTCACATGTTGCTCATCATGTTCTGGTGAATAAGCACAATTTTTTGTGTGCTATAACCAGGTATACATTCAAATTTTGGCATCATCCAAATAAGAGGAAGTTATGCTGATGGATGGAGGGTTATATTCAGATGTAAACAGGTGACTGACTCTACAGTAATGGGATATGGCGAATTATTTATGGGAAATCCCTCTAAATCATATATACTAATTACAGGCAGGTGAGTCGCTCACATATTTATCACAGAACAGTGTAAGTACAAGTGGCTCACTCCTCTCAAACTGTACAGATTACATTACTAAAACAATAATTCATTCATTTCTAGAAAACACCATCAGAATTGAGAAATGGTAGATTATAAATGAATGAATAAACAGCAGTACACAAATTGCTGAAATGTGACCTGTTATTTACATATGCAATGCACTTTGATATACTAAATATTTCCCATTGTAAAGGCAATAATGGAATGCGCTGCCTGTACTGACAAAAAAACCCACTTTTCCAAAAGTGCCACCAAAAGAGATATTGTCTTGCATCAAAAGCAATGGAAAATAATAACATAATCCACTTAATACCATTTATAAATAAATGAACAAGAATTTTAAACGTCAGTCTGGTTACACCAACTCGTAAAAATTAAATACTATATAAATGAAAATGTTTTCAAACTTACCAACCAAGGGTAAAAGAAATCTATCAATGAATTGTGTAGTCATCTTTAAAAGTATCAATTAACAAATCTTAAAGCTTCACAATATACTTTCTTGATAATGTATACAATATTTAAAAGAAAGGGCAAGAACCGGTAATAATAAAGCTGAATGATGCATATACTTTTATAAGTGAATTACACAGTGGTAATGAAATCTACAGGAATTATGACATCTAGAGGAATCTAGAATAAAATTGCTATCTGAGAAACTTTACAAAGACCCTGTAAAAGCGGAACAAAAACATAACGATGTGACTTAAAACTATGACTGTTGTTCTCATATTAAACATATTTCTTAGCAAAAAACACTGTCTTGCAAACCATTAAATTTAAAAAATAGAAAAAAACTGCTGAGAACACAAAAACGATTTCTAATTTAAGCCTAAAAACAAAAATTATACATGCTCAAACATACAGATATATAAACTTCTTTACATACTCTTTAGGATATCAGAAAATCCTTAACTCACATGTCACGGCCAAGCTGCCTTACACAAGAGAAGTCTAACTTTTCATGTTCATGTTAAAAAAAGCTTGATTTGTTGAAATAAAGCTTCTACATCTCCAAAAACAACTTACAATTTAAACTATCACAGTTTGCTACTTAATACAGTGTATTGTACCCTACTTAGTATACTGCACAAGTTGTAAAAGCTTAAATCACCCAGCTACCTATATTTCTGGTTCTACTGCTTGCCAATCTACTTGCTAATTAACCATTTCCCTATATTCATGAATTGTAGAAAAAGAGCAAGGAAAATATATGTACATAACCATTCTATGATTTTAAGCTCTTATGTACTGAATAAAGTATTACAGATAAAAGAAGTGCTGTGCATTTTGTTATCTCACAAGGCCTATGAACAAAATATGGGCTCTTTGCAATGTTCCTTCAGCCCCAGGCTGCATTGCTTTTCCATTCAATGTGGTCTACCCAACTTAGAGTTCAATTTCTTTTAACTTTAATTTGCCAATAACTTTCATATCTCATTAAAACAAATTTACTTTGGCAAAGCAGTATATGATTTGAAAGATGACCTAATGGTCTAATCTGACTTAATATTAACATGATCTCACTGGGCTACTAACAACATTAACAAATCAATGTCTCATGTATACATGCAAGCTAGAGGGCTTATTAACACCCTAATCAATGGTATACTTTATGACTTTTTCTTAAAGTTTATTTGAGCACTTATAAAAAAATACAGCATTAGTACCCTCCCACTCTAAAACATTACTCACTTCTAGCTCATGCAGTTACAGACCTGTGATGATGCACAAGAATCTTGTAATACTGCAACAAGACAAACTCAAAACATTACCCAAATCTATCTTGTGCTTGTACAAACTTATGACTATACCAGTGAACTTTCCAATAGGGTGTTAATCTATACAGTATACAGTAACAATGACTATGACCATTTGACTGTATAGCTGTTAGTAAGGGGAACCAAGTGATTAATTGGTAAAAGAAAGAGTGTTCTACAGAATTATCTTGTTTTCTGCAGGAGATAAGTGCTTGTAAATACCAAATTTACATAAAAAATTTATGATAAAACTTCCTAATCAACTCATGTTCTACAGAAACAAAATTAGCACTAATGCTAACAATGCCCTTGTGAGCCTTACCAATATCTTAAGAAGGAAGAAAAATCCCACAAGTATATAGATTATGACAAGATTTTGCACATTTGTACTAGGTGTTCATATAGTTAGCAAGCTGTGACCTACATTTGATACAAAAGTTATCAGAGGTTTACCCAAACCTGTCTCAATACACGAATATGACGTAAGCTACCTTCAAGTCCTAAATTTTCTACTTTCCGGCTGACAGAAGCTTTCTGAAGCCAATGATGGATGATGTCAGTCCAAGGAGGCCAACCTGTATGTGAAAACACTTGTTTGACTAATTGTGCAACACTGTTTTGTTGATATGACTGATTGTGAACTAAAGTACATTTGATGCACCTGCAAGATAATACTTGCTAAAATTTGAGTTGAATAAAGAAATGCTTTAGGTAACTAAAAACTAAAACAAAATTTAATTTACTATACTAGAGCAGATGAACTAGACCATGAGTCCCATTTACGCTTTCACATGGCTGCTCCAAGACACTTTCTTTAATTATGTAGAAACTGTGGTAAGGCAGAGTGGGTGAAACTGGACAGCTTAATGGGAGAGATCAAATTCAATAGACGAAGGGTGTAAAGAAAAAATGTAATGCAGTAAAAAAATAGTGGTTAAAGATAGTAGAACCTGGTAAAAACAGAACAGAATAGATAAAAGAGTTACAATTTATTTTTTATCATAACTCTAGAGGAGAGGTAGACTCCATCATAAAAATTACAGGAAGCAATGGGAAAATCCTAAGTTCTGGCAGGAACAGAAAAAATAATTAAACACAGAAATTTCAAATAAGCAGAGGTAAAACAAGAAGTACTAAACAGCTTCTCTCTTCTTAATAGGTTACCCTACTGTATATGGAACACTGCCTAATGTAATCAGAGGTCATTTCAAGCACATGCACGACTACGATTTTTCACAATTTAAACAAGATTCTCAACACTTGAAATGTGCATACAGTCGTGAATCATTCGAAATATTTATATAAGTGGCTAAGCAAGTTTCAACATAAGATACTTGTAAGTGAAAAAAGAAAAAACAAAGGCTACAAAGAAGAATGATAATAAATAATTCAGCTTTTGGTGATATGATACTATATTGGCCCAGCTATCTACTGTATTCTATGGTATCTCTGTTTTATAAAATTCCTTAAAATAACAAAGTTATTGTTTTTTCTACTACCAATCCATTTGCATAATCATCAAGAATGTGTGTGCCCAATGGACTTTGAAATCCACCGATTTCTTTTTTTACCAGCAAAATATATGAATGAATACAGTTCATTTTCTAAAATAAAGATGGGGTCTTCTACCATTATAATTCTTAATTTACTATATTTACAAAATTTACAAGATAATGTAACTGATCTTCTCTAAGATCTCTAGAGCAGTCCTCAAGGATACATATTCCACTGAGCTTTGATCACACTTTACTCACTTTATTATAATACTAGAAAAAATAAATATAAATAATCACACTTTTTATTATAACACTACAAAAAATAAATAAAAATAATCATTCACGGAGAATTTAGTACTGTACTTTTATTCCTAAACCAACAGAGGATCCCAAAATTTTTATGACATTACAATAATCACAAAGGAAATAAACTCTTCAGTTTTTGAAGATTTTTTGCGGTTTTCCGGAATTACTTACGTTTTGGTTTAATACATAATCAATCATTAATTGCAGAATGCCACAAAGCAAAGAATTCAACAAAATGAGAACATTCACCAACACTTTTTTCCTAATGGTTAGGGCTTAAATCATTTCTCCTTGTAAACAAACTTGCACAAGTACCTCACTTTACATATCTTATAGAATACAATGACTGTTTCCAAGCACTGCAGAATAATAAAACAATACTCATACAATGGAAATATCTGGCACATACATATTAACTTTCCAATACAGAATATCAAGTTCATAAACAAAAATTCACAATGGGGGAGACTCTTCATACCTACTTAAAGTCTTTGACTACTACACAGTCTTACCTGCCAAGAGGGAAATGGCTTGCTCCAAGGTCTCCATGGTAACCAGTTAATGGCATTCAGAAGATCCGATCCTTGCATTATCACAGTCAGATATTCTTCAAGGTGCCTGGCCTCAACTCTCCTCCTGTAACATAAATATTCCTAAAATACTGAACAGTGCTGTACTCAATATGGTATGCCCAAAAGATAAGACAGTCATTGTAAACTTCGGTGAGCCTTAAGCTTACCAATGGTAAAGGAAATCTTTTCAACCATAGTTTTCACAATTAAAAATTAATGTGACTAAGAGGGAGTACTGGATATTATTATAAAACCCTTTTGTACTAAATGTGGCCTAATCAGCCACATGTATGGTAAACATGACCATTTCAGGATTAATTTGCTACTTTGCTATTTCTGCCCTTGCATTTTTATTCCTATTTAACAACAGAATGTGAACACACAACATCTATAAAAACTCAGGCAAACCCTCTAGTTCTCTGCAATGGTTCTTCAGCACCCAGCTGCAATCCTCGCTGCCTTTGACGCTTTTACTCCAGCCAACCTTTCCGACTTCTTATACCACAATTTTCAAACCTCATTCAATAACAAATCTTTCAGGAAGGCCCTTGACTCTCTACCAACATCACCGTATACTGGTCAAACTACTGTACAGTACTTTTTTACAATAATAATCCAAATGTGTGGTTAACCTTCCCTGTACACAACTAAGCATGTGATTTCAACAAACCAACACAATCCTCCCTAATGAGTAATCACTGTCCTGTGATAGAGCCTTCACTTCAAGTGCCTCAATTCTTGTTTATTCTTAATACTTTTGTACACAGTTTTGCAAGAAGTTCCTTCAATTTAGTGTATGCCTTTCAAGTGGTATTTATACTCTTTTTTTAACTACTGAAACCAATATCCTCTCCAGTATTACTTCAAGTATAATTGTAAATTTGATATGCAATCCAAACTTTCCCAAATCTGGACAACCCACTTCCCAGATAACCAACCTTGTGCTAATTTTTGCCTTGTCCAAACTTCACAATGGACATCACAATACTGTACTCCAAACCAGTTACAACTATTTCCCCTAATGAAACTACAAACAAAGAGTTCTACCTAGTGGTATAAGTGTTATGAATGCTATCTGATCCTATTTCAGACTCGTGCTTTTGACCATCAGAAACAATGCCCAGGTACTACAATTTTTCCATTAACCCAACACTTCCTCAACAAGTGGGAAAATAGTTTTGCTTAACTTTCCTGTGACTTTTTAACTTACAATTTCCCTCACATTTAAATTTATACAATATTCTTAGCATAGACTTAAACTGGAAATACAAAGGAGTGTATCAAACCAATGAGTAAAGAATAAAGAGAAAATTAAAAAGTTTTTATCAAGCTTTTAAAGGGACAATATCCTTCCTTCCCCTCTTTTAGAATATAAAATTTACTTAAAGAGGGGATGCTGTCCCTCCTAGAACTCAAAAATATTTAAACAATTTTGAGTTTTTATTTATACTCCCTGGACAAAGGAAATGTACATTATTATTAAGACCAACAGCATGTAGTAACTAAGAAGGTGGCATAAACAATAATTAACCTAGGTAACTTTCATGTAGTTTTATGTATTCTTCGAATTTTCTCATTCATGGGGCATGTCATTATTAAGTTAAGTATATCTTAGTTTAACCAGACCACTGAACTGATTAACAGCTCTCCTAGGGCTGGCCCGAAGGATTAGACTTATTTTACGTGGCTAAGAACCAATTGGTTACCTAGCAATGGGACCTACAGCTTATTGTGGAATCCAAACCACATTATCGCGAGAAATGAATTTCTATCACCAGAAATAAATTCCTCTTATTCTTCATTGGCCCGTCGGAGATTCGAACTCGCGGCCAACACAGTGGTAGCTGAGAACGGAACCTGCTTGACCAACAAGGAACTGGCATGTCATTGTAAAGCAATACTTGGAGATAAGCTTTGCTGCAGCAATGGGCAGACACCTCTCTACAAACCAGGATGACTTTTGTTAATCCATGCGTATTTGCGACTTTGCAGAAAAATTATTAAAAATAAAATAATTAAATGGTGAGTCACGTTTCTGGGCTCTTACAGGGATGGTTCAAAGGCTTTATTCTTCAATGAGTTATCAAAACTGGATGAATACAAGATTCAATATTTTCAAAGTTTAAATAATAAGAGTTCAAAAAGAAGTTGTTAAAGAGCAAAAGGCAAAAAGCAAAGCAGCTAGTGCTTAAGTGATGCTGCCAAGAACCTTCTGCACTGCCTACATTACACTACTCAAGGCACAACGTAGACAGCACCCTCATACAGGGTTTACACAATAACAACAGATCCCACACCATTAGACTGACCTTTCTTCATCTGAAGATTTTGCCTTTTGTTGTTTCAGAATTGAGATCTGATGAAGAGCTCTGTAAGAAAAAATGTTTTTACTATCACTTTAAAAAGAGTTTTGAGGAATTATATTCAAAACATAACCAACAGATTTACCATTATTGTAAATGTTGTTATGTCAGCTTTCCCATTGCAGGGTTAGAAGTGAAATGAGTCTCTCCACTCTACCTGTTCTGTGCCCTTGTTTGTGTGTGGAATCCCATCAGGTCTCTGGACCTTCCATATGTTTACCAACAGACTTAAAATAAATCATACAAACTTACAAATTAGCACAGTAGTTGCCAAACCTGAGCAGCATCTCTAACATATGACAATTTCTTACTTTACATGAGAATAGACTGAGATTTCAGACTAAGACAGTTTGAGCATGTGATGAAAAATGGAGAGCAATCATTTAAGAGAGGTGGCTGATTTGGAAGTAGCAAGAAAAGACTGATGGGGATGTAAATTAAATCATGAAGAAGGAGCACAGGTACGGACTTTTACCACATTGCAGTTCAACCAGAGAGTCACGTTAAAAACCTAAAAAAAATCATGGATAATAATCATCAATTGGAATAACTTTTATAACTACTTCCACAATAATTTCATTCAGTTCAGGAAGGAAGATCACAGAACAAAAGCAAGTGGACAGAGTTCATTTCATATTTAACTCTATAAAGGGAAAGCTGACATAAAGATGTTTGTAATGATCAGTTTCAGTTATGATTCTATGCACTCTAAAAATAATGAGATTTTAAGTCTTCATATCTACTACCTGTACTATTTTGGACACAAATTTTGGTAACAATTTATTTTTTTGAGGTATCAAGTCATGGATCTGGTTGAGACTAATCACTTTAATACAAACATCAATGCAAATAACAGGCCAATTACTAACTTAATCTCAAGTAGCAAAAAATTTATGGAAAACTGTCATACATTTCCTAAACACCTATATATATTATCATACTTTAGAACAATACAATTAAATATTACATAAAACATGAAAAAAAGCAAAGGATCATATCTTGTGAAGGTGACCAGGTTCTTCTACAGCCTTCTAAAAATTCAGAGATGGAGGGTAATTACCATACTCATCCAGGCACTCAGTGAACTCAGTGAGAGACCAAACTCTGAAGTCCATAACACAATGAAACAGCCAGGAAGTGCTATACAGTCGAGGGAACAAAGCTAACGTGGCTAAAAGGCTGATTCAAAACTACCTTGTCATTCCTCAAGGCAGTTTCCATCATCGTCCTGACCTCCAGTGCCATGTAAGGCAATGGGTCTTATTGCCTAGGTTGCAACTTTACCCCTCATGTCAAGTAATATTATTATCCTTTGCTTTTATATCAGGCCAGACATGTAAAGGGTTCTCTCTCTTTAACCTCTTTCTTGTGCATTTTCTGCCAAATTTTACCCACTGGGTTCACGTTGTCATCTATGCCCTTTCTCTGTGACTTTTTGGGCCTTCCTACTGATCTTCATGCTCCTTTCTTATCTACTACAGTATATAGTTGAATAAGTGCTCCTTTTCCTTTCTCTTAATATGCCTAAACCATCTCAGTCTTTGAGACTGCAGTCTATTTTTCAGCCTCTGGACACCACATCTCCAGGATTAACTCTCAGCACTTAGTGGTCACTATCTATTCCATTTATTTAATGTCCATCTCTGCTGCATAAATAAACACAGGTTTTATTAATTTGTCATAGATTTTTACCATGTTTACTAAAGGAATATCTTCCCTGCCAGAGAACCAGTACAGTAATCTTATACTTCATCCATGCTAAAGAAAACACGACAAACAAAGAATTTTTCATCTTGAAGCAATTACTATTCAAAAACTGCTATCACTGGGTTTGAGAACAAGTCCCATTTTCCACTGCTTATCATTTGGATGACAAATCAGTGGTGTTTCCAATCATATTGAAGAGGATCACTGAGAGAGCCCTGAAAACATGGAGAAAACGCATAGCCTATATGAAAAACTGGCCCGGATGGCAATTCAGGGAAAAATGCACAAGGTCGACTAAAGTTGAGAGAACTCTTTTACAACTAACCCTTGAAAACTGATGAAGGTGCAACTCCAGCTTTCAATTATGGGAACACAGATTATTCCCGAGCAAGAGCATAGAGAGCATTTATATTAAGCTATGGAAAAGGAGCCAATAACATTCATGTTTTAAAGAAACAATCTGGTGCATTCTTCTCTAAAAAAAAAAAAAAAAAAAAAAAAATCCCATGCCCCTCACACCACCCATTACAGTACCACGTGAACATCAAAAATTTCATCTGATGAGTTTTCACAGTTTTTTTACAAATCAGTCTTGTCCCTTACAATAGTTATTCAAGAGTGTAGTTGATCCATAAGCACTTCTTTACTGAAACATTCTAATATTTGTGACTAAATTAGTCAAGGTGTGCGGTCATTACTTTGTCATGAGCTTCAAATCTATGGCATAATCTGGGACTTCAAAAACAATATATTTTCAGTTCAATTGCCTTATCATTCTTTAGAGGGATAACACTAAAGTAATTTGCTCAAAGAATTATTTCTCAGTTTCATTACAATTCCACCATTAGTTACATTCCTGGACCAAAAGGACATTACCTTACTATTTGTTAAACTAAGTGAAACAGCCCGACATTACCTTACTATCGTTAAACTAAGTGAAATGGCCCAAATCACTATGCTCAGATTCCATAATCCCTGAGATTTCCCACGAAGCACTTTCATATCCTGGAGCCATGCTATGTGTTCCACTGGGTAATACAGCATGTCAAAAATATTATTAGCCAATTTAAGCACACGCTGTGTCTGGTCTTCACCCTGCAACACAAAAATAAACATGTTTCTAGACATCTTATGTCTCACAGACACAAACTATTACATTACCGATGGCAAGTTCTGCATGTTAAGGAAGATACAAAGTCCTAAATTACTAATTAGTAATCGGCAATCAGTAACAACTATCATGGTTGAGGCCTTTCCAATCCAGAGGTAAGCCCTCTCTCACTAGCCACAGTTAAAGATTTTTCTTGCATCTGGAAACTGGAAAAGAACCATTTGTACCATTTACAATGCACTGGACAAATCTCACAGTAAGCAGTACCCCCTACCTAACACAACTTGCTAATTTATCAACAAACAATTTTTTCTCAACTATTAAGATGCTATAAATTCAAGTGAAAATTATGACTTGTGACTTGTGAAATAAGGGTGCTCCCTCACAAACCTACAAAGTATCATTTAACAAAGAGAAATCAAAGCCCTTAAGAACTAGTCTTATAGAGAGATTTCATAAAATTATCAGCCTTTGAGATTTAGCTTTATTACATAAGTATGGACTTATGTTAGTTTCAAATGGAAATCTAGATGAGAAACACATACAGACATGCTCAACAAACAAAAATAACTTCCATGACCTTCCAATTAACAAAAAAGTGCTATGTATGAAAACCTTCCATCACTGACATTAATTGAATTCAGTATCTATAGTACACCACAGAGAAGAAATATGAAACTGAAGGTGTATGAAGCACAGAAATTTGGATCTGCTGACTCCTCTTACCCTCTTTCCCAAACCATATGATAAGGAATACTGAAGCATAGACAGGTCATCAAACAACCTCAAAATCAGTCTTGCAGACCCTAACTGCGCACTGACGGCTTCAGCAGCAACTCTGAAAACACACATGAATAGTTCGTATGCATTAACTTGTATACCTTTAAAAACTACAAAAAAAAAAATTGTATTACAATTGATGAATAGTAGAGAGATGCAGTGTCCACAGGTTGTAAAATGGACTCTGATGGTCTGGGTGTGTGTCGAGAAAAGAAGACTAATGGGACTACAAGGAAGAACATGTATTCCCACTGGTGGAGACAGGGTACATGTGAGGACTCTAACAGGATATAAATTCAGGCAACAACAACAAAAGACAGACAAGAGAGCAGTATGAACTCATAAAACATCTAAACTGCAGAGGACAAATCTGGCAGGAAAATGATGATGATGATGAAAATACAACATTTTCAGCTACATAAATAAGAGAAGTCCATTATAATATTTTCCATGTTATGAGCAAGCTTGATATAAACTGCCATTCCTATCTTGATCTCTAAGCTATAAGAAACTGAGAAGTAAAAATTTATGAATCACTGACTTACAGTCAGAACCCTAGCTTGATCCCATCCACAAATAATACCAAGTCATTTCACTTACCTTTTGGTTACTTTTATATGAGAGAACCCTCCATCAAATGACCATTTCCAGAATTACTACTTACTGTAGTATTTCCAACTAATGTTAGCTAAGCAACATCACATCTTTACTTCTTTAACATTATTTTGCCCCAATTTTCAACTCTTATTCGTGAAAAATTGCAATGGGCAGCACAAAAGTTTTGTTACAGCAATGCTATTAAAGATTTCAATCTTTCAAGTTCAAAATATATCTCAGTTTTGAAGGCCAATTACTATCATCATACAGCAGAACATCATCATTAATTCACTCTCAGAGGTATGGTCAAAAGATCTTTTCTTTAATGAGAGGATAAAACTGAAATGTTATTTTCATAATAAAATAAATTTTTGAACATACTTACCTGGTAGTTATATATATAGCTTAAGTCCCTGACGTCACGGCAGAATTTCAAAAACTCGCGGCAATCGCCGATCGGTAGTCAGGTGAACCACCTGTGCGCCCTCTACCCAGGTACCTGGAACCATTCCAACTATTCCTCAGATCTTCCATGCCCCTAGTCTCTAGAGGGGAGGAGGGTGGGAATATAATTATATATAACTACCAGGTAAGTATGTTCAAAAATTTATTTTATTATGAAAATAACATTTTTAAACATCTAACTTCCTGGTAGTTATATATATAGCTGATTGACACCTTTGGTGGAGGGTCAGAGACAGCTAACATCGTTGGAATTATAATTAAAGTTGCAAACAACTCTAGGTTCCTACTTGTTAAGGAAGCTGACTTCAATATTTCTCATTATGTCTGCATTCCTTAAGAGATCCAGCGATCCACCCAGGGGCTGAAAATCTCTAGGGGCTGTTAACCGGTGTATAACCTTTATGTGACTAGACCTCCTCTCAATACCCTTGTTCCGGCGCTACCAAGGAACTTTCATCCCAATGATTGTGGAAGACTGTGCCCAATCTTCACAAACAACCATAAAATTTCAACCATTCCAAGGCAAGAACAAAAGGTATTGTTTTATGGAATTGGATTAAGGAAACTGACTTCAATGAACTCGCCCTCATTATGTCTGCATTCCTTAAGAGATCCAGCGATCCACCCAGGGGGCTGAAAAATCTCTAGGGGCTGTCAACCGGTGTATAACCTCTATGTGACTAGACCTCCTCTTCAATACCCTTGTTCCGTCACAAACAACCATAAAATTTCAACCATTCCAAGGCAAGAACAAAAGGTATTGTTTTATGGAATTGGATTAAGGAAGCTGACTTCAATGAACTCGCCCTCATTATGTCTGCATTCCTTAAGAGATCCAGCAATCCACCCAGGGGCTGAAAATCTCTAGGGGCTGTCAACCGGTGTATAACCTCTATGTGACTAGACCTCCTCTCGATACCCTAGTTCCAGGCGCTTCCAAGGAACTTTCAAACCAATGAATGCGGAAGACTGTGTCCAGTCTTCACAAACAACCATAAAAAAATTCTCCATCCCAAAGTAAGAAAAAAGGGTATTGGTTTATGGGATTGTAGGGGTATTACCCTCTCCCACTAGTAAATGCTATAAACGGACCCAGCGTATAGCAGTCTTCGTATAATGTTTGGACTCGTTTTTAGACAGTGAGAGGTAAATACTGACTTGTTTCTCCAGAAGGTCGTGTCCAAGATACTCTGCCAGGACCTGTTCTGTTTAAGTACTACAGAGGTTGCAACTGCCCTGAACTCGTGCATTTTTACTTTCAGAATCTTATGTCCAAATCGCTACCTTTCATATGAGCTTCTTTTATCAACTGCCTGATAAAATAAGACAGAGCATTCTTCGACACCTGTACAGAGAGCTTTTTGACTGAGCACCAAAGCCCTTCTGAATTCCTTCTTAAGTCCTTTGTCCTGTCCAGGTAGTGCCTTAGAGTCCTTAACTGGAATATGACTTTCTCTGCCTTATCCCCTGTAATGTCCGTTAGATTTGGAATCTCGAACGTTCTGTGTCAGGGTTGTGATGAGTATTCATTTTTTGCAAGGAATCCTAGTTGCAGTGAGCAGATTGCCTTGTCTTGTCTAAAGTCCATATTCTCGCTGAGAGCATGTATCTCACTAACTCTTTTCGCTGTGGCCAAACTGAACAAGAAAAGAGTTGTCAAGATGAGGTCTTCTTAAAAAATGTTCTCTGTAAGGGATCGAGCTTACTCCCCATGAGGAACCTCAGGACCACGTCTAGGTTCCATGCTGGTGAGTTCTGTACTCTCTCCTTAGCAGTTTCGAAGAATCTGAGTAGGTCCTGGAGATTCTTATTGTTTTATAGGTTTAAGTTTTTATGTCTAAAAAACTGCTGCCATCATGCTCCTATAACCCTTAATGGTAGAGGTAGGAAAAAATTAAGCTTCCTCTTACGGTGTAGAAAGAATTCCACAATTTGAGTTACAGAGGTACTGGAAGAGGACACATGGTTGCTCTTGTACCATCCTCTAAATATCTCCCACTTGGATTTGTATACCCTCATGGTGGATGACCTCCTTACTCTTTCTATAGCACCAACCGCCTCTTTCGAAAAAACCTGTAGCTCTTGTAAGTTTTTTGATAGTCTGAAGGCAGTTACTTGTAATGCTTAGGGGTTTTGGTGATATCTTTCCAAGTGAGGTTGTTTGAGTAGACCTACTCTCTGATGTAGGCTCCTCGGGATGTCCACTATCCATTCCAGAACCTCTGTGAAACAATCTTTTGTCGGCCAGTAAAGGGCCACAATGGTCAATCTGGTACCCTCGTGTGAAACAAATTTTTTGCAGTACCCTGTGTATTATCTTGAAAGAGGGAAATGCATACACGTCCAAGTTGGACCAGTCCACCAGGAAAGCGTCTATGTGTATAGCCCGGGATCTGGTACGGAGAGCAGTAAGTTTCCAGCCTCTTCGTTTGCGCTGTGGCGAAGAGATCTATGCAAGGACGTCCCCAAAGTCACCACATGCTACTGCACACGTCCTGATGTAGCGTCCATTCTGTTGAGAGGACTTGATTTCCTGCTCAGAATGTTCGCCCTCACATTTTTTCTCCCCTTGGATAAAGCGGGTTACTAGTTTGACATTCTTCTCTTTTGCCCAGAGAAGCGGTTCTCTTGTTGTCTCGTATAGAGACCTGGAGTGAGTGCCCCTTTATTTGCTGATGTAGGTCAACGCTGCCGTGTTGTCGGTGTTGACCTGCACCTCTCTGTTCTCCACTGTGTTCGAACCCTGAGAGATAGAAGGATTGCAGTTAGTTCCTTCTAATTGATGTTTAACTTCTCCTGCTCTCTGGACCAGGAGCCCGAGACTTGTTATTTCCCTAGTGTTGCTCCCCATACTGAGTCCGACGTGTCGGATAACAACACTAGGTCTGGGTTCCTCTAATATAGAGAAGGGACCTCCTGGAGCTTGACGGGGTCTTCCACCACTGTAAATACGTCCTTATTGGTTCCGAAATGGGGATGCACTTGGTCTCCAGATCTATTTCCTTGTCCCAGTTCTGATTTAGATGAAACTGTAACGGGCATAGAATTAACCTCCCTAAGGAGACAACCGTATCAGCGAGGAAAGGGTCCCCAGCAGACTCATCTATTCCTTCACCGAGCATGTCTGTCTATAAAGTCCTGAAATTTTCTTAAGGCTTGTCCCGTCCTTGCAATAGACGGAATATCCCGAAAATCCTGACTCTGAATCTTCATCCTAAGGTATAGAAACTTTTGAAATGGGATCAGCTGAGATTTCTATCTGTTTATCAGTAGACCTAATTCCTTCTCTATACCTAAACCGTGGTCTGAAGATCCTCCAGGCAGAGTGTGCGGAAGGAGCTCTGAGGAACCAGCCTTCTAAGTACAAGGAGATTCTGATGTTTCTCGAGTGAAGAAAAACCTGCTACATTGGCAATCATCCTTGTGAAAATCTTTGTTAGACGCTTGATGCCAGTGCATCTTGCGCCCTGAGCTACCTCCACGTCTTGACTTCCAATATCTTGAAGCCTGACGCCCTGACGCCCAATGCCTTGACGCTTGACGCCTTGGGTTCATTGACGCTTGTCGTCATGATGTTTCACTCCTAGATGCTTGACGCCACTGCATCCAGCGCCTAGAGTTTCATTCACTATGTTCAGCGTCTTAAACTTCTGGATGTCTAGAAGCTTTAGTTGGACGTCTATTATCCTTCTTCTCTTTGCCTGGTTGTCACGCTTGTACCAGGGAAGACAAAGTCCGCTGCATATTTTATATTAAAGCTATATGTGGGGCTTCCTGCTGTTGGGGACAGGTTGGGAAGTCTCAGCTACGGCAATTATTTCCTCCTCATAGTCAATAATGGATCGTGGAGAGGGTTCAGCAGACGAGTACCAATCCTAAGGAGGAAGAGGAGGATGTACTTTAAAGGCAGCACAGAGTCCGTTACGCTCTTGCAGCCTGGTATCCTGACTGAACAGGACTGTCTACGTTTGTTCTTAGTAGGAAAGCTACCCCTGGGGCTGGAAGGGAAGAGCTCCGGGCTGCTCCAGTGGCTACAACCTGAAGTCTATGAAGTTTTATCATGACGTCCCTCAATATTGGGTAACTTGCTCTTGAGAGATCTCGACTCCAGAGCCAGATGTCATCCCCGTCTGCTAAGGCTGAAACAAAGAGACCGAAACTGGAAAACCTTTCCCGTGGACGAACTTCAGAAAATTCTTGGAGTTCGGGTGCATGGGGATGTAAAAAATACGCATCCTGGAGGTCCAGTGAGGCCATCCAGTCATGCTGTCCGACCGCTGCTAGAACCGATTTTGTCGTTTCAATAGCGACCTTTGTTTATTGCACAGAAAAGTTGAGTGCAATCACGTCTAACACCGGTCTCTAACCCCCCAAGCATTTGGGGATCAGGAATAACCGAATGTAGAATCATGGGGAATTCGGATCTTGAACTCTCTGTCTGGTCTCCTTTTGCAACATCATAGACACTTGTTGCTATAAAGCCTTTGCCTTTGTTCTGTTGTTGCATTTGGCAGAAAAGTCTAATTGTCTTGTTAGTATAGGGGGCCTCCTCAGGCTGGACAGTCTGGCTCCTACCTCAGTCTGCAGGAAAAGAAAGGCAGGTTCTCTTTCTTCCCAGTGTAGAGCCTCTTTTCGTTGCCATTCATCTACCTGCCCTAGAGGAACCTCTATCGGAGGGCCGACCACGAAAGGGCTGAGATACCTGAAACACATTAGCCTCAGCCTTACTCTTTTTAGCGATGAAAGTCGTTGGTAGGACTTTTCTTGCTGTTTTTTAGATATTAAATCTTACGTGGTTTTCTGGGCCAAAGGATGAAAAGTCCTCTTTACCAAATCTTGAGAGAAGAGGTGAGAGGAAAAGGGGTATAAATCAGTTCTGATTTTGATTGACGTGACCCCATTAGCCAGGAAAGAGCAAAGCAAAGATGGGTTCTTTTTTCTTCAGGATTCCCGCTGAGAAAGATGCAGTAGATTCGTTGGAACTATATCCGAAAGTCCTTTATCCATACACGACATCAGATATATGAGTTATTCGGTGTCAGTCGTGTTGAATAATTCCATCTTCCTTCCTGGGAAGGGGCAGGTATTTTGAGGGTGAACGATTCTCTAGTTTGATACTAAAAGCTAGACCTTGAGCTAGTTTGGTTGGAGGAAAAACAAAGGCTGTCTTTCATTGTTTCTCCTTCGAAAGTATCCATTCTTCGTAAATGCTGCCCTCTTAGACTCCAAGAGTAAATTCTGAAGGTGGGGAATGAGGAGCAGTCAGGTTAAATTTCTCTGGAAAAATTTCGAAAATCGTTTCATAAGTCTTTTCAAGTCTGATGAAAGCTGATGGCCTTTTATATTGTCTTCGTCGGAAATCTCTACAATAGGATTCACAGGAGAATGCAAGATATTATCGTTCTCTTTTTCCGATTTTCAAGACGGAAGTAGAGACGTCTTTCAAAATATCATCTTGACGCCTTTTCCAGTCTCTTGATGCCTGGCGTGTTGGCATCCATTTTCTTAAAGCTTAATGTCTTGGCGTCCAGCTTAATGACGCCTGACATCCTGGTGTCTAACTTCTCGACACTTGACGTCCTGGAGTCCAGCTTCTTTACGCCCGATGTCCTGGCGTCCAGCTCCTCGACGCCCGAAGTCCTGGCGTCCAGCCTCTTGACGCTTGATGTCCTGGCGTCCAGTTTCTCGACGCCTGACGTCCTGGCGTCCAGCTTCTTGAAGCCCGACGTCCTGGCGTCCAGCTCCTCGACGCCCGAAGTCCTGGCGTCCAGCCTCTTGACGCTTGATGTCCTGGCGTCCAGTTTCTCGACGCCTGACGTCCTGGCGTCCAGCTTGAAGCCCGGACGCCCTGGGCGCCCAGCGCGACGCCGATGCCCTGGCGCCAGCTTTGACGCCTGACTCCTCCTGGAGTCCTGGCGCCCAGACTTCTAACATTCGTTGTCCCGCCAAACCTAGAGGTTACTTGAGAACTGGCCGCCTGTGCGACATCGGTCAAAAGTTTCCTCCGGTTGACGTACAGCAACTGGTGGACGAAAAAAACACTTTAACCTCGCCTTTCCTATGGCGAGGGTGAGCGTCCTGGGAAGCGTCAACAGGTACGCTCGAGGGGACGACCGCTCGGTAACTAAAGCCTCTCGCCTCCCTTCGTCTTTCGACATTCCTTCTCACAGGGGTTGGTGAGCTTGGAAGAGGTCCAGGACTAGGAGCACAACAGGACCGAGCGGCCGCACCTCCACTGCACTTGCACTAACAACATATTAACACTTTTATTTTTAGATCTCTTATTGTCGATCACATATTATCCCTGTCTTCTGAGAGGGATTTTACCTGTTGGGGCAGGGTCTGAATGGCCGCCAACAAAAACATGAAGTGTTGGGTCCTTACCTGTTTCAGTAGGGGTTCAGAGACTACCACTACGGGAGAAGGGTCAATAGGATAGTTAGCAAGGGGAAAAAGAATTAACTATTCCCTGGTTATATCAAGAAGAGTGAGATACAGTACTCTTGGCTCTTCTGAGCCGGTCTTCCATTCCCGTTCTTCAGACATACTGAGTGGGGATCCAAGGAGACTTTAGCAAGCCGCTTGCATCCCCATACACATTTTCACACTCGATGAAGATAGATATGTTATAAGAAAATCCAAAAGCGAACAAGGTTAAAGCCAAGCCAAAGTGTACTTCACCAAAATAAGTTGCGAAAAAACACAGGCTACGAGCGAAATTCCATCGATGTTACCGACACAGCGGCAGGGAAGATCTGAGGAATAGTTGGAATGGTTCCAGGTACCTGGGTAGAGGGCGCACAGGTGGTTCACCTGACTACCGATCGGCGATTGCCGCGAGTTTTTGAAATTCTGCCGTGACGTCAGGGACTTAAGCTATATATATAACTACCAGGGAAGTTAGATGTTTAAAATTTAAAGTTATGGAAGAATGGACAAGCAGATGAGATGAGACCTAGAGGAATGGACAATCTCAGAGTAACTTTTTTTCTATTCACAGAGTGAAAATATGGTGTTCAGGTTTATGTATTCATGCAGTAATGCTGCTGGGGCCTAGACGTATAATAAAAAAAAAAAAATAAAACATTAAGTGCTATCTACATGGTGCCGTGAAAGACACTGTAAAAGAGCAAATGGGAAAAAGGGGTTAGTGATTAGTGAGGACTTGTCATAGATGTGCAGGTCTTAATAAAATAAAGAGATTCTTATTATCTCTGGGATGTCTGGACAGTAAATTAGGAATTAACGGGCTGTAAAAAGAACAACACAGCAGGAGCCATGATGAAATGCAATGAGACTAAGATACTACTAGACTACTACAGCAGTAAATATGAATATCCCATTAGCAGAAAGAGCTGTTAATTAGCTCAGTGGTCTGGTAAAACTAAGGTATACTTACTTTTTAGCAGAAAGAGCTAAGACTTATGATGAATACTAAAGGCCTGCGCTATTCTATGCAGCAGGAACATCGACACTAACAAAGGAAATGGAGGAAATCTTTAAAAAGTTTAACTACAGAATGTTAAGATTCATAGCCAGAGTGATGGGCAGATCATATTATGAATGAAGTTGCTGTGGAGATATGTGGTTTCCAGCGAGTGATAAAAAGACCACTGTCTTAAATACTGAGATGGTTTTCACATGATAAGAAGGTATGAGGGCCAGTTAGTCAGAAAAGCAGGGAGACATGGAAGTAGTAGAGCATGAACCTGCCAAAAAAACCAGGAAACCATGGAAAAACTGATCAGCGGAGACCTAGATTTGATAAGAGTTCTGACGATGGAAAAGCTGAAGTCAAAAATGCTTATGATGATGGTGATAATGATGAAGTAGGAAGGGAGAGTAACTGCTTAGAAAAGTGATATACCCTAGTGTACAAAGAAGCTGCAGGACACTGACTAGATGAGAGGGCCACGATGTATGTTGGAAAGTATATATGAGTCCTTGTACTAGATGAGGGAAAATTTGAAATAAAACCATTCATAAGGATTATGAATATAGCACAAAAATCATGGTAAAAACAATTTCAACAAAATACTGATGTCTATAAAATATAAACCTATGAAAGTAATGCTAAATACATAAAAACTGTAATTTACCTTGTATTTTTCTGTGTAAAGGGTGTTATGAGGAGTAACCCAAACTGGACAGTTCGCATGGTTTTCTCACGTCCTCGGTAGCTTTCCAGCACCGATACAAAGTCTTGCAGACTCATTTCTGTTTAAGGAAAAAACTATGTACCGAATAAAAGAAAAATCAGAAAATATAAAAAACTATCTAAAGTGCATTATTATTTGCCATACATATTGGAATTCTTTATGATTGCACATAATACACAGTAACATGTTTTGAATATCAGAGATAAACATGAGCAACATTAAATTACAAAGATGAGAATAATATGCATACACTCATAAATAAACTCAGGGCAACAATTTTCACAGGTCACAGCCTAGCCTCCTTTTCCCTAACTAGCTTACTTAACTTACCTAACCTATCTGAGTACTGTGGACTATGGCTACCCTTTCCTCCAAAGAAGTCCGTACACAAAATTTCCCAGAACAATTTCAGAATCTATCTATTTAAATTTCCTCAGACACATGCATGGTAAACAACAGGGCTTAGCCAGGCAGGCTAAGTTTGTGAGGCTGTCTGCTTTTCAACACATTCATTACAATTTAGATTATACCTAGTTTTTTTAAGCTCACAAATAACATTGAAAGTAAAAATACTCTGGCCCTAAAATCAAAAACTCATTATTGACAAATAATATTGCATTTCAAAACCAAGAACCAAATTACAATTAACCTAAAACTAGGCTGAGCTGAGAGTAATTTTATTAAAAAAGAACACATTCTTTTAACACCTAGGGTAACTCATACAGCCTGTATCTAACCTACATTGCAATCTAAAAGACTTACAATTGGCCAAGCACCATCTAAATCATCTGCTAAAATTTCATGGTACAGTAAATGCTGCAGCATCTCTGATCAGTAGGCCTACCATATCAGACAAACCTACAAATGGTAAATATCCTACAAAATATTCTTCGTTCTTATGTGAGCCTTCAGCAGTATTATGCATGTGCAACTGTGGTGCCATAAAGCCTCCAGAAGATTCTTTCCAGTTTAACTAGTTAGTCACTCTTTTGTCATGAGTTTAAAGAGAAGTTTGAAATATTTCTTATATAATTTTGTGCTCAAATTTATATAGAAACAATAGTGTACAAAAGAAATTTCTAAAACTGGTGAAATATGATTTTTTATTGTTATTTACGTAATTCTTAACAGTCCGTTATTCATTTCTGTCAAATACATTTGGCTAAACCATTACCCGTATGATAACTCAAGCATTTGGCTAGCATTTGGGTCAGGACAGGTTGGGAGTCGAACGACTGCCAGGTAGGACTTGGTATTGTAAGTAGAGTCAGGTTCATGTAAATCCCATCTTTTCACTTGTTTCTGCTTTGATATTATTTTACTTCCATACCAGTTCTCAATATTGGAGTTTTTGTTTTGCTCTTCAGTCTCTTTAATACAGTATACTGGTACTATAAAAAAAAATACTAAAATCTATCACAAATTAACCATTCAACCTACCAAGACATATACAGTACTATCTTTGCATAATGGGATACGTCAATGGGTCAACCAATTCTTTCCAAAAGACAAACCAAATTTGTCTGAATCTCATCCACATGAAGGGCAAGGATAAAATTTTACTTTAGTCTAAACCATTATTGCATTTTGGGCTTTTAAATATGTACCATTTTCCTATGTTCTAATGTATGCGCTGAACATAGCTCTATGTTCAATTCGTTAACAAATAACCTAACCAATCACACCTAACCTAACCTAGGGTACCAGTTCATTACCCTAGTGCATGATAGTCTGAAAACATTCTATAAACTTAATCTTAATCTGAATGGGAACTATCAATGTGATTCAAGTCCTTTTATGTCAACTGTTTTGCTTTTTCACCCACCAAATAACTGCTTTCCCACTGTGGTCCCCGAACCGTGGCATATAAGGGTGGGTCCACTATCTCTGAAGGTACTCACTTGCTAACAAAAATAGTAAAATTTTACATTAAACCATCATTGCATTTTGGACTTGAAAATATAATTTTCTGGATCAGATGCTAAGTAGGAAGACAGGGTTAGGCATGAGATATCACTCTGTGATGACCTAACCAGACCTTACCCTCCTAACCTGACTTAGGGTACCATGCCCTGACCTGGCTAGGGGGTTTTGCCCTTCCCCTGGTCCCCCAGGCAACAATAAATATTGGAAACAGATTCGCGGGACTAAACTACCATTCAGACATGTGGTCTGGAGCTGGCTAAGATCTAACCTTAAACTGAACCTTTCCTTGAGCTTTGTGCCCTGATCTAACCAGAACTTGCCTTCCTAACCTGAATTAGGGCACTATGCCTGACAGGTACCCCCACCCTAAACCCCTGAGATAACACTTAACATTGAGCACATGGACTGGCCTAGACTATCCTTTTGTGGTAGTAGGTTCAATTAGGTACAGTACTTATAAAAAGTCACTTTTCATGGGAAAAAATGTCACTAAGCAAACTGATTGAAATTAACAAGGTACGTTACTTTTCGGGTTATTTAGAGCACGTAGAGTAATTTTTATTCTATTCAAGTTTTGGTAGAACTATGGGGTTGCTCTGCATCGGGTACTACCTTGGAAATTGACTTTTCCTGTAGTATTATGGTTGCTTATTAATAATTAACCGTTATTTTTGGCGGTCGACCATAATTAACCTGTAATTAACATCAGAATTAATATGTCTTTGAATGCTGGCTATCCAGGAATGCTATCGCACATGCGCAGTGTTATAGGAGAGGATTTAGTAAAAGGTGGAGTTTCTTTCACTGGGG
The DNA here is from genome assembly GCF_040412425.1 of Macrobrachium rosenbergii. Lineage (NCBI taxonomy): Eukaryota > Metazoa > Arthropoda > Malacostraca > Decapoda > Palaemonidae > Macrobrachium > Macrobrachium rosenbergii. The sequence continues at coordinate 16,016,140 of NC_089794.1, read as the reverse complement.
GTCCGGGGATGCGCAGCCCACCGGCTAAGTAACACGGCCTGCTAGGTTAGATTAGGTTAGGGTATGTTAAGTTAGTACAATATAGTTCCTTTTGTAACTGGCTGCCTTAGCCAATCCCTTCTTGAACATATGGCTCCCTACTGACTTGCGCATGCACAGAACCATTCCATAACAACAACATGGCAGTCTGTGCGGAATTACCTTGTAGTTTTACAGAAGTTTTTGCTAGGAGGCAAAATTACCAAGACCTAACCCTTGTCCCCCTACCCTGCATACTACCCAATTTTCCTTTGCTAACAAAACGGATGTCAGAAATATTCAAAGCACACATTAATAATGTCATAAGACAATGGTGTTTTCAAGTCTAAAATACAATAATGGTTTAAAGTAAAATACCACAAAAGCGAATGTCAGAAGCGTTCAAAGCAGAAATTAAAAAGGAAAATGATATTGGCATTTTCAAGTCCAAAATGGGTAGCCAAAGGGCAACACTAGTTTAAGTAAAATAATAATGATCAGCATATCACAAAAAAACTATATTCCACATGTTTTATAATTACTGGTGTCCACTAGCAGATCCAGGGGGGGGTCACCTGGGAACATGGCCCCCATGAAAAGTGACAAAATAATAATATTGATGATTTAGATAATAACATAGGCTAAATGAGAAATATAAAAATGGGAAAAAAATAAAATTAGCCTATTTTAGAAATAACTGAGAAAAAATAACCTTAAATGATAATAATAATGGATTCAGTCATTTCCTGAGAGAACAAGCAATACTATCCATTTCATAATTTCTACTTAAATACTGAATGATGCAATATGCTGAAGAAAATATATTATACTACATATTATGATATATATATATATAATATATACATTATATATATATATATATATATATATATATATATATATATATATATATATATATATATATATATATATATATATATATATATATATATATATATATATATATATATATATATATATATATATATATATATATATATATATATATATATATATATATATATATATATATATATATATATATACGTATAATGTACATTTATGTACATATGTATGTACGTATAATATGAAAATTAGTGCCATCCCATGAAATTTTTCTGGGTCGTCTAGTGCCGGTGTCAATGTATTTGCTGTCAATCCATATAACTGATACACAATTAAGCCTACGGGGAGGCGAAAATCGGCCTGTCTAAATTAAGACCCTGGCACAAAACTATACCTACTCAATTCGGCACTGTAGACTATAGCTCTTATCTGTCTTCCAGTCTTCTCAGTAAAGTATAATACGAGGTAGATATAAAATTACATATAAATAGGTGGTCACAACCTATGGAGTATAAATTACCACGACTATCACAGAGCCTAGAAAACAAGTAAGGTTTCTTGCAAAATATTATTTTACCTTTCATTATGTTCTAAGGATTTTCTTTTTTTATTACAGTATGTAATGAAATTTACGTGAAAAAATGTTTGAATTGGTAAATACAGCGAGTACAATCTTAACAAAATTATACAATGCCTTATTTATGCAAAGTTACGTGTTGAGAACGACGCCATTTAACTTTCCGAGGGTAAATGTAAACAAACATCAGGTGGTCAACCTTAAGGGTATCAACCAATAGTCTTGCAACTAATGAAACGTAAAAGTTTTCTGCTGACTGTAACCTTTATGTATATTCTTTTATTTATTTTTGGTGCTGAGTTTTGCAATTTCATATTTCATGATAATGGAGAACTAATGTTTTGCCTGTGTACCGCTTTTTTTTCATAATTGCTAAAATTTCAGTCGAAGTACAGCCATTTCCATAACGTTGGTTGTAATTTTACTCTCGTAGATTTATTCCTATTGCCTAGGTGTCTTCAAGTTGATGATGGCACTGGCCCTCCCTAAGGATATTGTGTTCTTTTAGCTTTCTGTACACGAAAACTACTGTGCCGGCTTTGTCTTTCAGTCCACCTACAGATCTTAAAATCTACTGAGGCTAGAGGGCTGCAAATTGTTATGTTGATCCACTAGCGGATCCAGACTACTCCAATCATCAAACATACTAAACTGCAGCCCTCTAGCCTTAGTAGTTTTTATTTTATTTAAGGTTAAAGTTAGCCATAATCGTAATTCTGGCAGCGATATAGGTACCAACAACATAGGCCATCACCGGACCGTGGATGAGTTTTGTGGGCCGTGGCTGAGGCCACCACTGGACAAAAACTCGATTGCGCCGAAGAAACTTTGGCGCATTTTTTACTTGTTTTCATTCCTGATCTCCAAAGGCAGAAACATTTTCTCCAGCCTTAATATTCTTTTGCTTCCCGCTTTAACAAGATTGAATCTAATGTCACCTGCCTACTCTTCTGTTTCACGCCACCATAAGGTTAGCCGGTGATACATTTTCTGTGTACCATAATGACGTAATTTACACGGGGAATTATGAAACTAAGTAATCGCGCACTTCTCCCTTCTTCCGGTTCCATTCCATCCACTACGCAGCCTTGACTTTCGCTCACTGGGCTCATCCTGGCACTCCACAGACTGCCTAGTTGGTAATCGTTTCTTTCTTAATGCTTTCAAGTCGTACTTATTAGATAAGTGTTATCGAAGCGGCCCTTGTTCACTGAGACGGTCGCCAAACAGCAAGTCATCATCACCTTTGGTTGTTGTTCACTAAATATACTCGTTGACGGCATTTTATAGTTTGATATTCCATATCATAGCGCTGCTTAAACAAAAAAAAAAAGTTTTAAGTTACTTTTTGAAAAACTTCAAATCCTCAATCTGCCTCAAATCCTCAATCTGCCTCAGCTCAAGTGGAAGCTTGTTACATAATCTATGAAGAGCGTATTTCAAGGCTCTAGAACCGCAGACTGAGGAAACACGCGTCTTTACCAACTTGAAACTGTCTGTAACTAGTCTCGCATCAGGTCGATTTATTGGTCGTATAATCTGTAATGGGTCCCTCAAATATCGAGGAGAGCCGGTCTTAAAAACTTGATAGGTAAAAACACATAACTTGAATATTATTCTGCCCTTCACCGAAAGCCAGTGCTAATTAAGACGGGTAATCCTGTCCCGCGAAGCAACACCTTTTATTAGTCCAGCAGCTCTGTTCATAATTTTCTGCCGTTTCTTGAGCTATACATTGGGCAACTTATAGTACACCGAATTACAATGATCCAGACGGTTTATGACACAGCTGATGACAAGAATTTTAACAGAACTCTCATCAAGATATTTCCTCAAAAAGGCAACGTTCTTGAGATGATGTCCAGCAACTTTTACTATACTGTTAATTTTTTAACTGTGTCAAATTACAATCCAAGTACACCTGAGACCACGGACCCTATCAGTTGTCTGGACCCAATTTTCATTTATACACACTTGATTAACACCCAAACTCCTTAAGTTACTTTCCTTACCAACTACCGTAAGCTCAGTCTTATTTTCATCCAGTTTCAACTGTTTCAAAGTCATCCATTGTTTAATATTCGACAGAACTTCATTTAATTTTCTTTTTGTATCCTCAATATGTGTAACAATGAAATAGAATTGCGTGTCATCGGCATATAACTGAAATTCTATTCCGAGATTATATAGTATATTATAAGACAGTATAAGACAGTAGTGAGACCAACTTTGATATATGGAGCAGAAACATGGCCAGTAAAGAGAGTGCAATAAAAGAAATTGGATGAGGTAGAGATGAAAATGCTCATGTGGATGTGTGGAGTAACAAAAATGGAGAGGATAAAAAATGAAAGAATAAGAGGAACTACTAAAGTCATAGAACTATCAAAGAAGGCCCAGAAAAGAAGACTGCAGTGGTATGGCCATGTGATGAGAAGGGATTAGACATTCGTAGGGAGGAGAGTGATGCAGATGGAGGTGCCTGGTGGGAGAGCAAGAGGAAGACCGAAGAGAAGGTGGGTGGATGTAGTTAGAGAAGATCTGAGAGACAAAGTTGTCAGTGGACAATGTTTTTGACCGAGCCAGGTGGAGGAAAGCTGTCAGGAGCATCGACCCCAAATAGAAGTGGGAAAAGATGCAGAGAAAGAAGAAGAAGATTATGTAGTATATTAGACAAACTAATTGTATCGGTGCAAAATAGTACCGGGCCAAGCACACTTTCCTGAGGAACTCCTCTTGTCAAGGGTTCATACGATGACAAGTTCAAGGCATTTCCAATTTGTACAGTATGACCTATCTTTCAAATAGTCCTTCAAAAGCTCAAATGCATCATCTACGACTCCGATGGATTGGAGGTCATCTAAGAGTGAATCAGGTACAACTGTGTAGAAAGCAGCGCTAAGACCCAAGAGCACCAAAATACCACACTTATCCTCATCCATCATTTTCATTTACCACTGAACTCATCTCCTGATAGTCAAGAGTACCCTTTAAAACTGGCTTACTATTGCAATTTTCTCAGATATAGGGAATTTACGCTCAGAGATGCAACAATTTACGATCTTCAAAATCACATACTCAAAAGTCAGAGTTCTCAGCTGCAACTATTTCCGATATAGGCACCGGATCTGATGAACAATTTGTTTTCTTGGCTTTCTTAATGATTCTAGTGACATCACCAATGCTTATTCTATGAAAAATAGGAAATCTAGTATCAACCACTGCAGTAATAATGTTGTGACGCGGTGCTTCTGCAAAATCTGAAACTATATTTTCAATTTTACCCTTGAAAAACTCTCAAAACTTGTCAGCTAAAACTCCATCACTGTAACCTTCAGGGAGTTTCTTCTCCTTTGAATTTCCTGTTAAACGGTCAAGGAGATTTTATAACTTATTTGTATCATTTCCAACCTCACGAATTTTTCTATTATAGTACTCAGTTTTCCTCCTTTTTATCAGAAGGTGAAGTTCATTTCTTGCAGACATAATCACCCCAGTTTCTCCTTTCCTCTTTTCTCTCTCTCTCTCTCTTTTTCCAGTATTTCACCATTAAACCATGGAGATTTATCATTAACTACAATGTTTTTTTTTTTCCACAAATGGACACATATGATCGTATTCATGCCGATTCCCTCATTTCAGGGGGCTAACAATCGCAGAAATTTTGAAAATCCTCGTTTATTTTCCGAGTTACAATCCCTATAAATTCAACAGGGGAGAAACTAGATTTGTTTCTACATTTCAGCTTTTTCATCACTTTGCATTTTCTTATTGGTAAATAAAAAATAATCAGACTACGCACTGGAGAAATCGTACATCTCTCATCAACTTGTATATTGATAACACTTTGATTTACAGCATCACACGGAACCAGGTCTAAAATGTGACCACTTATTTCAGCGGAGCCATTTATATTGTTTTACAAGACGATGCGACTCAAGTAGATCATTAAACGCTTCGACACCATCACCATAACTACAGATAAAAACACTTACTGCAGATGTATCAGTCATGTCAAGCAGCAGGCCAGACTCATCTAAAAAGACATTTATACTTGTTGAGGGAAGTAGGATATTCAAAACTTGTTACAGTAGTTCTTTTTACGACCCCACCATTGAAATCAGCGCATATTCGCTTTTCGCTTAGTCTGGGAACCAGTGTCCTGAAAAGTTCTGCGCACAAGCCCACTAAGAGACTCCGTGTTTTTTTTTTTCTTTACTGTGCAACGTGCCTCGACTTAATTATTATTTTTTATACATTGTCCTCGTCGACATGCTTGCATCAGTGCTTTCTCTAAGCACAACCTTTATTGATTTGGTTTGACTGAATATTAACCGAATTATCTGAAATCTAGCAGAATTTTACGAAATATTACGAAACCACTTACTAAGTTTTCAGATGTTTTTTGTTGTAAATCTTTCCTCTCTGTCTTTTCTGATTTATGCAAAACATCTTTTAGAAGACTGGCATTTCATTCCCTTTGAAAATGAACCTTCATCAGTGACACTGAGTCTGTCTCTGTTTCTCTCTTAGTCTGGGCCCAATGAAAGACTTTAATTAGCCGTCTTCTCACGTTTACAAGAAAAAAGACTTTAATATTATACTAATGCAAACAAAACAGGATTGTAGATATCTGACCATTAGATCTTTATTGTACATTTCACTGAGTTACTCCAGTGGCTCCTAGACCTCACTGTGATCAATTACCATTCAACCAGACAGCTATTTTTCGTCGTGCCAATCGAAGCCTGCAGGTTCTACATGAGGTTACCACACATTTTATTATACTTTGGTAGGTTGTGGCTCAAGATAAAAGATAGAGTTAACACTGAAAGCGAGGATTAACCTGTATGTGCGTGTGTGTGTGTGTGTGTGTGTGTGTGAGAGAGAGAGAGAGAGAGAGAGAGAGAGAGAGAGAGAGAGAGAGAGAGAGAGAGAGAGAGAAATTTTTAAGATTTATCGTTCCAAAACCATTATTCTACTCTAAAGGGTAGGGAAAAGGCATCATTGGTTATCATTTATTGGAGTCCAATAATCTTTATAAAATATATATATCAATCATCATTGCATGGCACAAATCAGTAAAGCTCCAAGTTAGGATTCATATAAAAATAAATTTGAGACATTTTATGGCCAGAAAGAAATTACAATATTTAATCCCTTCATTCACTCAGTCCATACATCCCACTATATTTGAAGATTATGCAGCTATTAATTAGAGAAGAATTTCTTTGCTAGGTGATAGGCTAAAGTTGAATGACAAACAAATAATTTCTAAGGTCGATTAAAAAAAGCAAAAAACTTTTTTTCAGTGAATACTAGTTTGAGGTCGAGTGAAAGAAGCCTAAAAAAAATCTATCTTAATTACACAAATGGGCCAATTTAAACTACACCTAAAACGTGCTTTTAATTACCAAAATAGCAAGAAGAACTGGAAGGAGACCAAAGAGTATTTCCAGCAAACAAGACTTTGGGAAAATAACTTTTGAGCTCCCTTCCAGTGACCGAATTTTCTGGAAGCCATCTAGAATAAAACTACAAATCCAGTTCCTGTGAGCACACTCGCTAGAAACCATCTAGAAGAAAACGCCAATTCCTTTCCAACGACCAAACTTTATAGAGGTTAGCGGCAAAAAACACGAGGCCCCTTTCCAGAGGAAAAACCGAAGTCTCCTTCCAGTGAGTAAACCTTTTCTAGAAGCTATCTAGAATAAAATTTCAGCCCTGTTCCAGTGAGCAAATCTTTTGCACAAATCCCCTTCCAGCAACTAAACCTCCTGAGAGCCCTATAGAAGAAAATCCAGGTCCCTTTCTAGTGAGGCACCTTTTAGCTGTTGCTTGTAAGAAAACTACGAGCCCCCGGTCAAATTTTTCGGAGGCCAAGCAGAAGAAAAGTACTGATCCGCTTCTAGTAAAAAACCATCTAGCAGTTATCTATATCTGAGGAATATCCTTTGGTTAATTCACGTTAAAACCGACCTCGTATTGTTAGTTTTGCTTCCCATTACCTATTTCCCCATTAATTGAAACTTGGGAGACAATTTCCTCCTGTAAGACTTGATATTGGGAGACAGCGTTGACGGTCCTAGAAGATGCAACGTCAAGTAATGTAATTAACTCAATCAGTTAAGATTATCTGGCCTTAAGGCCTAGTGCTTCTGTATAATGCATAGCAAAATATCTTTATGTATTGTGCTGATGGGCTTATCCTAGCACGGCCACTTGTTCCATAAACAGCCTGCTAACAACATTTTTTTTTTTTACACAACTTGAAGAAATATCTATATTCAGCCTAATGTTTCTATAGACTTACTGAACAGTGTCCCACAGGTTCCTGCTATCTGTTGCAATCTCCAGTAAAAGATTTACTTGACTTATTTTGACTAAGACACTAAATCAGAAAGCGAAAAACATTATGTCAACTGTCACTGCAATATAATAATAATAACCAACATAAACAGGAGGCTCCCGCAATTATCACGACAAGTCAAAGATTTAGTCCAGTTTCAGAAACGATGAAATACAAGATTGGATAGTCCCTGAAGGAAGGCATTCATTTTACTGCTTTGCGAGTTTCTTGTATTCTTCCTGCGTGACCTCTTCAATGAGGGCGGTTCCCGCCTTTTTCTTGTTCTTGTCCCTCTTGATCGAATGAACTGGAAAGGCAAATGTCATTATTACCGCTACTAAGGTCTAGAGTTGCCTGTCTTTAGGACGCCTGCGTCCGAAAACAAACACTATTTTTCCACGACCTGTTACCCCTGTAATCACTATGTTATTACCGCTGTTATCGACATAGTACTACTTTTACTTCTGTCAGTACACGATGTAATATTGTTTTTGAAAGATGGAAAGTTTTCACATAAGAAACAGGTATGTTTCATAAATTTCACGTCATTTCTAAATTAATTTTCAAAATCATGTGAGAGGAAGTTAGGCCTACTTACTTGTGATCAACTTCGTAGGCTCATCTGGTTTGAATATTCCCGGTGCCTGGGTCACAACATGGATGCCAACTCCCACTCCGACTTGGTACACGGGCAGATCATCCAATGGGATGACGGTGGATGAGACAGGAACCAAAACTGTTTGAAACAAGACAGCAAACCGATTGGTTGTAGAAGAATGGGGAGCAGTCACAGAGTAAAATTATCAAGTTACTACTACTAATACTACAACTAAAAAGCTAGAATTGTTAAAAGTGAAAGCAATTATACAGTAAGTGTGTGTGTGTGTGTATTTGCAATAGCCACAATGACATCTAATTTCTCAAGTTCTCTATACTTTGTGGATACGCTTTTCACTACAAAGCACAAGATCCAAATGAAGTAATTTTGGCGCCTGATACATGTACATGTGTGTGTGTGTTGACATCTTACTTTTTCGATGTTCTTCACAAGAAAACGAAAGCGAAACCACAGATGAAGGAAGGAATTACAGATCTCAATTTGTTCCAACAGTTTCCCCCTCCGCCAGGCCTCTTCCGGGGAACTTTATTGCCCAATCATTTTTAGGAAAATATATACCAGACATCTGTTTACACTAGATATTCCTCGTATGTAGCAATCCACATAAAGAATAAATGCCACAAGAGAACTAATGACGGGGATAACCTACCTGGCTGGAATTTTTCATTGTCGGATTTTTCGTACATCTTCATGGGTACAGCCGCTACGGCTGTCATGACAGCCACGATGACAGCAACGCGCAGCATCTGAGGAATGCGAAGTTTAAGTTCAGTTAAAGTCAAGGTCGTACACAGGACATACAGGTAAGACTATCTGATATATTTCAGAGCCATAAATAGATGATTATTTCATATAAATAATAAAGGTTCTAATTTCCCAAGTGCTGATGACGTCAAATTCCGGACGCATTAAAAATTCCCAAAGCCCCATTGTAATCGATCATAAATACAAATTTTTAAAAAATGTGATGTGAATCTGTCAGTATTTATGAAAGGGTTCTCATTTATCTTACAAGTTGTTAAAAATACGAAATAATAAATTCCTTTTAAAAAAATTTTTCCCCGCCAAGACAAATAATCCGGATTAAGAATTTCCCGAATGCGCCATTATCACTGTTTATGTCCGCTTACGTCATCTCTTGAGGTTTCCCGTTCAGGAAGTCAACATTTATCCCCGTAAAGCAAATCGTTCCTTGTGCGGGAACAATTATTCCTATTTTCTTTTATAGCAAATGCATTCCTGAAGCAAGACAGATGCGATATATTATATTTATAGTAACCACCGAAATAAAAGCAGTCTACTTTTAAGAATATTTTAACGTACGCAGCAAATCCAGAAATAAAACTCATTATGAACCCTTAACATTTCCCCGCCCGTAGGGAGTTTTTCTTTCCACGTTCGACCCTGGGGGGTGGGAAAGACTGCGTACGTTAGGGGCTTTGTATTTCACGAAAAGTCCTTCAGCGTTTAGGGGATCACATCCTGTGGGAGTAATTCTTGTGACATGTCCTTGGCAGCAACAATAAGAGATACTAATTGTCATACTGATGGTGGGCTTCGCGGAAGTCTTGGGAAATGTGGTATTACGAGTTTCTGTTTCGAAGAAAGAAAAAATTCTCGTAGGAAACGGAGCAGAGAGAGAGAGAGAGAGAGAGAGAAAGAGAGAGAGAGAGAGAGAGAATATGTTTGGCCAGAATTTACGTTTTAATAAAAGCAAATGAAGTCATTATAATGTTTACTTATGAATAATTTAGTTTAAATTTTAGAAGTATTATACACGTTACAGAAATTAGTTTTCGTGTTGCTACGAATTTTATAAAAAAAAAATTGTTCTGCCACGGGGCTTTGTAATTCTCATCATCCTTCCATTTTCCCTTGACTGATGGCTTCGTGTCCCACACAAGATGTAAGAACATCATGGTCCCACTGACCTCTAGGATTATTTCCCCTAAAATTTTCCAGGTCACGTGTTATTGAAGTGTCAAAATGCCATGATCTTACCATCTAGATTTCTGGTCTTCTGAATTCAAGGGGAAACCATAACCTTGGTTAACCTGCATAGTCCAGAGGTCCATACCAGAGCTCTTGTTCCCTTTATAACCTTAACCTACTTACAAGTTGCCTTTTGGAAATGGATTAATTTTTGTAACAATCTTGACTCGATGAGATACACGCCTCTTGAAGAAAGGAAAGTTATGAGTCTTAGAAAACGCAAGAATGATGAAGATCACATTTGTCTGAATGTTACCCACATGCTCCAAGGTCTCCCCCACCAAAAAAGGGTATGCCCCTCTTCCCCCCCCCCTTTAAATGTAGACAGCCCTTCCTCTTTTCTCCCCTTGTTCACCGACTTAGGATACTTTGGTGGTCTAGTTGCTTGATCGCTTTTATTTTTATTTACATTTTTGACATTTTTCCTTCCATGACATTCCAATAATAATAATAATAATAATAATAATAATAATAATAATAATAATAATAATAATAATAATAATAATAATAATAATACATTTCCTCTCGTCAGGAGAAAGTTGAGCAACTGTTAGGCCTATGTAGACCGCAAGTCGGTTTCTTGCTCTGCTCCACAGTAATTCCATTGTCTATGAGCACCGTGTGATTGTTCCAGTTTTGCGAAAATTGTTCCCACTGGTGACAACTACAATGGCGAAATCTGCATTCCAGGCGTAATTTTCTCATTGTTTTATCACGTATGCTGAGAGAGAGATTGTCAAAAGGTCACTATATCATTCATGACTTGCTAACCAACCACAAGGCGTCACCGGTTATTACCGTGCAATTACGTCATTTGCATGACTTTCACTCAAGTGTCTCCTGCGACTTTTCGTCGTTATAATTATTCAAAATGAGCAAATACTCAAGTGCTTTAAAACAAAAAAGCATAAAAAAGAAACAAGCCATTAGGCCAATAAAGTTTAAAGATTAAATGATGACGTAGGAAAGAATGGGAAAAACGCATAAACAACAAACAAGAAAAGACTTCATCGTCTTGCCATCATCGCTTTCAACCGCAAAGAGTCAGTGACGCAATTTCTATATATATATATATATATATATATATATATATATATATATATATATATATATATATATATATATATATATGATTATTATCACTTTTGTATATATATATATATATATATATATATATATATATATATATATATATATATATATATATATATATAAATTCAGAATTAAAAAATTAATTCAAGGCAAAAGGGCGTGGTGCCTTTGTGTAGCATGGCTCTAGAGTTAAACAAGATCGCTGCCACACCCATTATTAAACTTAGTAAGCAATAGTGAATCACTAGTGTGTATATATGTTACAGTCAACATGCGTAATCAGTCATTACGCGTAATGACTGAAATTTCAGTCATCACGCGTAATGCACTTAGGGGACATTTGATCCCCCCAGGAGCTAGTACTAAACACGGCAAAACAGTGAGTCACCTACACTGTTTCGCTGGGTTTAGTACTAGTCCCTGGGGGGTCAAATGTATTTCGCTGTGTTTAGTACTAGCTCCTGCGGGGATCAAATGTCCCTTAGTGCATTTCGCGTGATGACTGAAATTTCAGTCATTACGCGCTGATTACGCGTGTTGACTGTAACATGTATATATATATATATATATATATATATATATATATATATATATATATATATATATATATATATATATATATATATATATATATATATATATATATACTGTATATATTTATATTATATATATCATGGAGAGATTATGGCTTTCAGTTTTCACCAAAACTTCTAGAATGTGGGCGCTAGACCCATAACCTTCTTCATCCTCCAGTCACTACAGTCGACTGACAACCAGGTAAACTCACCCAGGAATCGAACTTGCGAGGCCAGCGTCCTAACCATTGGCCCTTTGAGCTTTCTCTTGAAGCATCAACTTGGTTTAGGTTATTTGAAATTTAGAAAATAAGAAAAAGATAAAAACTATGGACAAAGATATTTTCCATAAGATTTCAGTGAGTTGAAACCTTTTTCTTTTTATTTCATTTATATACGTTTTATCACTTGTGAGCAACCCTCGAGCAATGTTTGCCCTTTCCGGTAAATCGTAGGATTAGACCCAAATCTCATTTTAAGGGATGGTCCCGCGCGAGCATTCATATTCCTTTTGCAATTCAATTCCTCCAACTTAGCAAAGTTTAAGCCACTCTAACCATTTCATCTTGTGCTAAAATTTACCAATAACATAACAGAAAGTATTCATACGCTAACCTGTTAGGTAATGCCCACTGCATGTATATATACAAACCAATCATACATGCATAAGCATCAGAGACTCGTTATGACCACACTCACACTTCTTGCCCAGACGTGATGTGAATTCATTCCTTTTTATCGACAAATATATCTGTTTTTCTCTGCATGTCCGTTCCCGATAGTGTATCCATTTAATAATAATAATATATATTATCCACAAAATGTATAAAAAACAATATAAGCGAATAGTTATGACACAATCAGTACGAGTTTTTCAAGTCTAGGAACAACCTTGAAGACGCTTTACATTATACTGCGATGTCGCAACAGATACCAGCTGGTTTCTATTTTGACAATAAGAGATCTTCCTACTGCCTATTGATCTATTCTGAGCGGCCTACAGGAAAAGGGTAATTTTAAATGACGGAATGTCTCTCTAGAAAGTGAACTTTTCCTTTCAAGTTACGAGACTAAGAAGTGAAAGCGTTAAAGTGTCAGAAACACTTTCTCCATTGATTTTCGAACCGCCAGAAAACTACCTCTTTTCCCCACGTTTAAGTTTTTCTTAAGTAATATATTGAGTTTAACATACCTTTCCTTGCTATCTTTGTTAATCCCCAGATGTAGCAGGTAGGAGAATTATCTGCTATTTCCCTACGAGTGGAGCCGTTCGTGCAGGACTGAGTTCCCTTCTCTTATTCGACTCCTACAATCAAAGGTACCTGTTTTACGTTGTCACTTCGGGATTTCTTTAAACAGTTTTTATATCTTTAATTTAGATAGATTAGTCGTTATTTGAGCATCAGATCTATAAATCTGCGTCATAATTATATTGATATATGAACGGTTTAATACTGCAGCATAGAATAAGGTGAATTATTAAAAGAACAATTGGCAACTTGTAAGACTTGAAGCGATATGGCAAAGCTCAAGGTATCGGCCATTTCCAGAATGTATCGTCTCGTTTCTGCACATTACCCTATTGAATGTTAGTCTTGATGTTTGTATTTTAAATCATAAAGCATTATCAATAAAGAAGACCGGAAAATAACGGTTAAAAGGTAGAAATCAAACAAAAAAACCAGAAAGGAAAATACGTTTCCTGCGCCACTCCTACGATGTTTTAAGGGCGAGTGGGATCCATGTTGCACTGGCCCTACCCACCTGTAACCCTGCAGCACCATGTGGGTGTGAGATACCCGTTTTAGGAATCTCGCATAGGAAGGCCAAGCGGACTGTTAGAACAGGGAATGGCGTTTTGACTTAAGTAACGGTAAGTGTACAGTACATGGCAATAATTTTAATAATATAATGATAATAATATTAGTCCAAGGCAATTTTGGGTTGATTCTAGATTCTCAACAGGAATTTTGGAATGAGGCTACGAGTCCCGGGCCTCTCTGAACGCTTGCCGTGACCCATCACAGTCTACTAAACACCAGGTATATCATTCACTGCCGAGGTCAGCAGATGCTCACTGATGTTTGCACGACGCAAACTCAGTAGTCTCCTTCCCGTAGGATCAATCTTGGGTCGGTTGGTGGGACATGGAAATGGGACATCGAAACTTCTGCAACATGACCTGTATAATAGGCTTAGACAGAAAGGCTCATGAGTGGCAAGTCTAACCCTCACAGACAAATTTGCAACTGATTTCTGCCTAGTAGCATTCTTCTGTTTCCAGAACATTAAGACCAACACGATTCTATACCATTTAGTTTACCGTTTATTGTAATTATTCAAAATGTACACTCATTCTAATGGAACAAACATTGAAGGCCATTAGTTGACTATATTAACTGCGTTTTTCATCCGTGAAAGAAAATGTAAATTTTGCAGAGCAATTGGGTAAGCAAGCTAACCAACTGCCTTGGTCGAGATTTGCTCTCTAGTGCTAGTCACCTATCTTGGAACAGTCAATTATTTCTGTTTATTCTTTATCCGGTTAGATATGAAGTTAGCATGTACGTAAATTTGAGATTTTCTGTACAATGTCAAACTCAGAATGCACGGAATGCTGAACAACGTAATTTTACAATTGAACATGTTTGAGGTTGCTACCCAGTTTTCCACCAACGACGAGCGCAAATATTGAAAACTACTCCTTTAAGCATTATTTAATCAGAATCTTCATCCTTTCCAATGTACCTAATTGATGAATTTTGAAAGGGCAGTTATGTATCCAATAATACTTGTCATTTTCATTAAGAACAAACCCTTCGGGCTAGCCACGCAAAAGTTGAGAATGCGAATTCACCGATTTGGTTAAACTATTTGCGAAACAACAACAAATTCATGTCAATAATATTTCTTAAAAGTATCCGTATCATGGTCCTGATAATTTATGCCTTTGCAGACAGCTGGGGACAGGGAACAGCACGGTGTTTCTCTAGACTAATAACCCTCGCTGTGCTTCTTTGGAAAGCCGTTAGTAACGTATTATTTAGGTCTAGTTTGTATTGGTGCAGAATATGATGTTAAATTACACACTATCTTCAACTCAGTATCTCCTAGCATTCAGAGACGACGAATATTAGTTTATATAAGCATAAACAAATTTCCCAAGGGCAACAGCTCCCTTCCCCTCCCCCCTCTCTCCATCCCTGCTGCATGGTCTCGCTACGCTCGCCAGGACTTCTCAGTAATTAGGGAACCCCCTTATTCAGCTCCTGGGAGCGCCCTGCCGTCAACTGAAATGGAGATATCAATGCAGAGAGAGAGAGAGAGAGAGAGAATAATTATTTTAATCGGTTGAGCGGAATCAGCCGTGCTCGGGTTCTGGTGCTCTAAAGGTAATTGTTTGTCGAAATTACTTTCATTTCCTAGTCTTGTTTCTGCGACCGTGTTTCGGATTTGTTTGTTAGAGAAGATAATCTGCAAGAGTGGTGGCGATTTTGAGTGATTTTCGGACCTCTTTGTGATCCGTTGTCAGTTATATCTCAGGTAATAGTATAAAAATGCTTAATATACATGTAAAAGTATCGCATTCTGATTTATATATATCATAGCATTATAAATTTGTGGATGCACAAAATATAATAGAGTTCGTGTGTGTGTGCCTTTATACATATACGTGAATGCACGCGCACACAGAAAGATTCACGAAAGGGAACTAGTAACTCTGAGTGCCCCGTTGCGATATCGGGAACTGTTTTGAATACAAAACTTTGGGATTAAGCGAAGCAAAGATGAGAATGAAAGGACAAAGAGAGCCAACTAAAATTCTCAGGAGCTGTATCATTAATCACTATAGTACCTGGAAGTATCTGGAAGAGAAACTGTTACCTTTTTTCTAGGCCTATCAGTTAAAATTACAAGCAGCAGAAGATATATTGATGGTTAATGAATACTTCATGGCTGTCACGGAAAGTTAATATCTCCTGTGATGATTCTTGATGACTACCTGAGTTGGCTTCGAGAAGGTGAAACTGTGGTTACGATGAATGAGGAGAAAGCCAGTGGAAGGCAGAGAGAGAGAGAGAGAGAGAGAGAGAGAGAGAGAGAGAGAGAGAGAGAGAGAGAGAGAGAGAGAGATATCGTGTATCAGTTTTCCATCGTTTCCATGTTTATTTAAAGTATATTTACAGGCAAAGGCCGATGACATTGGCACGCAATGTCCAGATCTAGCCCAGAGCAGCAAAACATCGGGAAACCTGCATGCCTTAACCCCCAGGAATCAGAAAGGGCACTTGCACACAAACTTCCAAAGCTTTGAAGTGGTGGGAAGGGAACTGTCACCCAACCGTGAAATGCATGACATTGATCAAATTACCTCCCGTGACTTAGAGACTTAAGCGTGTTTACCATGCATGTAAAATGACTGAAGGTGAAGTACTAACAATATTGCCTTTATTATTCTGAAGTGCTATTCATCATTGCCTTCAGTTGTCCTGACTTGCATTGCTGGATTTGTATGCATATATTCACTTCTTTGTTCATTGACCTTTATTTGTCTATTATTATATTTTTATCTTTTTGTCTTCTCCACACATATGAACAAAGTTTGCTCGTTTTGAAATGCAATAATGATAAACACAACAATTTTTGTAAACCTGCTTACAAAGACATACAATAAAGAAGGCCACATATCAAAATGTCCTTGCCAGAGTGAATAATAATAATAATAATAATAATAATAATAATAATAATAATAATAATAATAATAATAATAATAATAATACCCACTTTCTTCAAAGCATCCATGATAATATATTTCAAATGTAATTCTTTTGACCAACGTTAGTATTATCTTCACTTACAGACACTAAAGGCATTTCAGGTTTTTAAATTCACGACTTTGTAGCAGCTGTTTATTTTGTACAACTTTTTGTCTTTAAAATTCTCTCTCTCTCTCTCTCTCTCTCTCTCTCTCTCTCTCTCTCTCTCTCTCTCTCTCTCTCTCTCTCTCTCTCTCTCTGGCTATTCGTACCGACTAGATTTAGGTCACTGATTAAAGCCATAATTCACATCTTGGTCTGTCATGGTTTTAAAGCAGTTCTTTTTACACTTGAACTTGCTTGTCCTTGGTATGACATGAGAAAACATAAGATTTTTAGGACGAGGAGAATTAAAAAAAAAAAAAAAAAATTTCCTGTATGAAGACCACAGGACAGAATAACTACTTGTAAGAGCTGACAAATCATTTTGTCTGAATTACGAGTTTTCAGACAAATATTACTTTCATGGGTACCACGTAAGTTTTTAAATATCTTTTGTAATATACATTGAATGATCTCCAGGGCTTATAGTACAAAAGAGCTATACTCTTCCTAATGATGGTTAAATCATTAAACAATTTACAATTATGATAATCTGTTTATTATTCTCATATATATATATATAAATATATAATTTTCCTAAATATTTTGTTAATTATATATATATATATATATATATATATATATATATATATATATATATATATATATATATATATATAATCAGTTTAACAAAATATTTAGGAAAAGTGATATAATTGGTGATTTGGCTCTGTCTGGTGGTTTGGTAATCACCCGAAAAGAATTGACAACATCGAGCTATTTAAGGATGTCCTCGCCGTTATT
The DNA here is from genome assembly GCF_040412425.1 of Macrobrachium rosenbergii. NCBI lineage: Eukaryota > Metazoa > Arthropoda > Malacostraca > Decapoda > Palaemonidae > Macrobrachium > Macrobrachium rosenbergii. The sequence goes on along the minus strand of NC_089794.1, from coordinate 15,998,409 downwards.
TAATATTGATATAATAAAGCTTTGATCCTACAATGCTTTATACCTCTATAAAAGAACATGCAGATCTGTGGCATTCTATAATTTTAGGCAGAACTTGTTGACAGTGATTATTTTACAATGTGTTGTACGTAACGATTGCTCTCATGGAGTCAAGAAGAAGAAGCGCCAGAACACCCGAAATCAAAACAAAGTTTCTCTGTCTTGTTTAGATTACGATTTATCATAAAAGTGAGTGTTAATGTAGTTGTTTGTCATTTTTAAGCTGATAAATTAATTTGTCCGTGGTTATAGTAGATAAAAAGCATAATTTCACAGTTGAAATTTGTTGTTCATAAGAATAGAGAAGTGTCCAATAGGCTACAGAAAGTGTATCTTAGCTTAAGTCAGGCCTGTTCTGCTGTTGTTGTGTCGTCCTAAACTTTGCTTTGACCCACCATAGGCAGGACTAGACTTGAGCCACTGCAGATCGACGGGCTACACGTGCGATTTGTCGAAAAACCTTGTATCTCTTTAACTTAGCTACTTAACCTACCCTTCTCCGGAGAGGGTTAATGTCGTCAGTGCACCTCACTGTTAGCAGCGTCCCTTCGCCCCGTAGCTGATACCACTTTAATTCCTATTACTGTACCTTCATTCATGTTCTTTTCTGTCCTGCTGTCCACCCTCTCTTGAAAGTTGTTTCATAGTGCAACTGTGAGGTTTCCTCCTGTTACACCTTTCAAACCTTTCTAGACTACTGTCAATTTCCCTCTCAGCGTTGGATTACCTCATAGGTCCCAGCACTAGGCTTTTGCCTAAATTCTATATTCCTTCCTTAACCTACCCTTAATTTGGGCATTTTGCCCTGACCTGTCATGGGTGGCTTCTCCATTTGCTAAAGAGTTTCAACTCTCTTGGCCATTTTTGAGGTAGTTTATAACTTCTCCCTCCCTGACTACAGTCATTCCTTCATATTTCTTTGGGTTAAAATTATTTTTAATGAATAATCTGGTATACTGCTACTAGTTTAATACTGCACTTGTTTTGAAGTAACATGACTCCCCAAGGTTAGCATGAGTCACTATGTCCTACATGAAGTGGGAAAGTAGTTTTTACATGATTTATTCTTGATAAAACTGGTAATAAGTCCAAGGAAGAGCCCTGGATGGAGATGTGTTTAGCAATGAAATTGTTTGAGTGAACAAGAGAATATAGAAAAGGGTGTATAGCCTATAATACAATGCAGTTGAGATCATTTGAGGAATTTACTGAGAGAATGAGAAATTAACTGTCTTTGTTCTTGTTTTTGCTTCATCCCTGAGGGGCTGGTACTAAACATGGCAGAAGCTCAGTGTGACATCATGTTTAGTCCCAGCCTCAGGGATGAAAGTAAACTTAAACGTAAGTTAGTAAATTTCTCATTATCTAGGTATATTTCTCAGATTATATCGCCAGTACTACATTCTATACACTTTTTTTTTTATATTGTTCATTGAAAAATTTCATTAACAAACAATATCTTTGTGCAGAGCTTTTCCTGTGAATTACTGCAGTGGTGAAATATATTTTGATAATTCTACAGAGGAGTTCTGCACGGAGATATTGTTTATTAATAAAATTTTTTAACTGAACAATAGCCTATAGAAAATATGAGAAATTTACCGAGATAATTAGAGAAATTTACTGTTTTTTGTGATTTTATGGTCAACTCCAAGGGGCTAGTGCTAAACACAGTGCCCCATGGAGCTTTACTGTCGAGTTACCTCTGTTTTTATGACACATTTTTGTGTGTGAATATAACAAAATCAGTTTCATTGGAAATGCTTGCTTATATCTAACCCAACAGGTCTATAAACCCCTACATCTTATAGGCATAGAGCTACCAAATGGGGCACTGTGGTATTTGGGAAGGAGGGGCTGGGGCTTGGCTGAAGATTTGAGCAGGGATTCACAAATAATAACCCAACCTTCCAAATCCAACCTAACAACATAGGATGCTGGACTTGCTGGGTCCTTCCTGATTGGTTAAGCACCCTCCTCTTCCCCTTATTTAACCTGATTGTAAAGTTACGGCTTGTCACTGGGGTTCCCCCTGCTTTGTTAGACATGGTGTGTTGTATTGGCAAACTAAGTATTTATGATGGAAATTCATATAAAATTAGTCTAAATCACACTAAAAACCATAGAAAAAGGTTTTGTCATTATTATTTTTAGAATACATGCTGTTGTTGAAAACTATTAGATTGGCTTCAAAACAAAAAATAGATTTGTATCAAAACATATGAAGAACAAAAGTATTAAATATTAAACAAAGTAAGACAAGAAAAGAATTTCATTTAACTTATGCAAGCAACATCATGCTGCTGTGCAGCGATGCCAGAGTTGCACAAAATAGTACAGATGAGAAATTGGTATTGTAATGTAAAAACAGCCAGAATAATTATAAAACAGTAATTAATCACATCTTTATTGTTGGCAATATCTGGATGATTTTGCATGGAAGAAAAATTTTCCCACTCAGCTGTCCAACTTCTTTCAGCTTACCCCACTTCAGAATGATGATAATGCTAAAATTTTAAATGTAAATTTAGCTCCCAGCCTTACAATTCTTCTCGGGAAAATTTAAATGCATTGATTTTTTTCATATATTTTCAGTTATAGTATCATTTGTGTTCTTATATACTGTAATCTCACACTTCACACCCCCAGTGTTGTACTAAAGGTATTCTAATTCCCTCAGTATTGTACTAAAGGTATTCTAATTCCCTAGTTTCATTCCCTAGTTATGAAACTATGGTACTGTCTTTCCTGGTAGTGTTACTGGTCTTGGTATTTATGAGCATCAGAGAAACAGGAATGAGGCTGCAAGTTGCCATGAACCATTGGTTTAGCCTTTATACTGTAATTTGCATCATTTTTCATTAAGAAATTAATTTATATTTGTTTAGTTTTGAGCAGTATTTCCAGTATTTTCTTAGCTCTGCTTTCTTCTTTTTTTAATGCAGTGGTGTTTTGTTCTTTAGAAGTGTACTTTACATATTAATGACATTTCTGTTTTGTTCAAAACAATTGTCATTGTATTTTGAATTATAATTAACTACACTCCTAATTTCCAGATGGAAGATTACTCGTACATGTGCGGAGAATGCTTTGTGTTTTGCGACAACATTGACAGTTTTATTCATCATGTTTGCCCTAGTAATGTTGAGGGAGCAAATACCCAAGACAGGAAGAATATTGTACAGAAAAAAGGTTAGTAGGTTATTTTTATGGCATTGTTAGTTTCGTTACAGAGCAGAGTAATTTAACTAAAATGTAATGCTTTGTTAGACATTGGAAGAGGGTAATTGAAAACTGATGATAAAATTTGAGATCCTTTTCTGGCCTTTTTATTGCTGTGAAAGGTAATTTTATCTTCTATGTTTACTACATATTACTTTTGAGTATTTTTTTTTTACTACTAATTCAGTTTTTCCTTTTGATTACACTATTTTTTTTTTACTGGTAATTAAAAAATGAGCAGTCAAGGTAAAATTTGTCTGCCTTGTTCTGTGTTTCTGTGCAAACTGCTAGGGCTGTTTTTCCTTGATTCACAAGCCATAGCAAGTGAGTTGCAAAAATCTATCTGCATTGCTGCTGACAAATAAGCCGAAAGTGGTGTGGTGTGGAAAATATTGATTTAGTCTTGATTGCAGACATAATTATGTGGTTGATGTTGATTAATGGGGAGAAAATGTGTATCACAATTGGTTAATTAGTTATTTTAGGGGGCCAAAATTCATAAAGCCCCTCGTTAAAATTTGAGGATTGGTAAATTGGAAGTGGTAATTGTTACCAATGCCAGCATTTTAGTTTTGATTGGAGTTCATTGTTTACTGATTGCCTTGTTTGTATATTTATCTTACTTTGGAATGCTATTATTGTTAGAAAATTTAGCAGGTAGAATTATTGAGCACAGGTAATCTTTGTTATCTAGACTGGAATCTCATTTTAGGAAATGGAGTTAATGGTATGTTTTTAATCATAAATAGTATAAGATTATATTACTACAATACTCAATATTTTGTATGATTTGTTATGTTTATGAGGGACTAACTTACATGTTACTGAATTTATTATAATAATAATTGTTTTCAGTATCAGTGTTGCTGAGGGAAGTTATATCATTTATGTTTTCAGATAAAATTGAATCAGGCTCGTCTTACCATGAAGTTTCTGAAGTGGTTAATACAGACTCAGCAGCTGTTCAGTGTGTGAATGAGCAGATTGCTGGCCACATTACAAAAAATATCAAAGCTACAGATGGTTATTTGTCAACTGGTCCTGAGTTCAGTGATTTAGATGGAACTGAAGAGGATGATGTTCCTGAAGGTGGTGTCGGGAAGAAAAGGAAAAAATACCAAGCAATGGCCGATGAATATCGTGTCAATCGAATCATGAGGGATAAGGACTTCAAGCTTGGCAGAACTCACCTCTATAACTTCAAAGATACTTTAGGTTAGAATACAGTACATGCAATGTAATTCCTAAATAATTTATTCCTAGTTGCCCTGTGTATTTACTGTAATTCCTAAATGGCTTATTCTTAGATTTCCTGCATATATCAAAGGGAATAGTGTGGAATGTAGGTTCAGGTAATGGCTCCAAGACTTTTCTTGGGCGGTCAGAGTGGAACTTCTCATAATTATGTTTCCTTCATTCTGTTGGTTGTGTTAGCTTAATTTTGTTTTTCAGGTCAAAATGAACCTTGAAGGTATGCATTGTGCCCCTCCTCCCTGTGTAATTGGTGACATTTTAACATAATGCACATATGACCAACCTTTCATGTACAATTGATGTTATAAATTTAAAAGGAAGATTTGATCATATTTTATAGAAACTAATTCAAGAGAATGATTGTAACTTAAAAAAGTAGGTTAGGAGTTGCAAACATTTGGAAATACAGGCTGTAGAGTGTCTCATTCCATACTCTTTTGTACTCTTACTCTCTTACTCCCTCTCATCCTTGTTTATTTATTTGTTCAGTATGTTTACATATCAGTGTTATTTTCATCTGTACTTACATATTGACTATACAGTACATTAGTACCCTGAGGTAGTTTTTGTTGTATTTTCCACTTTGCATATTTAGAATAAAAATAATAATAATAATAATAATAATAATAATAATAATAATAATAATAATAATAATAATAATAATAATAATAATAATAATATCCCTTAAAGTCTTTTGTATATAAATGTATTTTCATATAAAATAGAAACTGAGTGTGTCCCAGTATCATTACTTGTTTCTTGTATGAACTTCAGGGGACTGGGATGAACGTTCAACGAAGTTGCTGATTCATCTGATTCAGAAGTATCCAAAGAGTCACTTCTTGTTGCCTACAAGAGCTGAGAGAAGACTGATTCATTGGGAAAATATACACCAAGAAATGGAAACGGCCGGATACACTTTTACAGTTTTGCAGGTTAGTTATTGACTTGTGGTCAATTGCTTTTCATCTGGACCTCGTGGTCTTTCCTTACTTACCTGCCAGTTTCTAAAACTTCACCTCGTAATAACTACCTTTTATTTGAAATAAATTTTCTTGACAAGACCTGTGTGAATGTAGAAACATGAATCTTTGGTCTCAATAAACTATACACTGTATACAGTAATACTGTTATTCTTTAAGATCAAGCCAGCAAAAACATCTTATCAGTTTCACAGTGCTTTTGGATATGCATACTCATATAAGCACTGACTCTGAATAGGAAATGTATAAAGAAACTTTTCCAGGATGAAAATGTGTGTCAACATGTCTGCAAAAACCATGCTTGAAGGAGTTCCAGAGTAAGCCCTGATGAAGGGCTGCAGATGTTTTTAGTTTGAGGAAATATATGTTGTAACCTCCCTCTTATTTGAACTAATACATGGATTGTAAATTTATACAGGTAAAGCATAGCACTGTAATATGCTTAGCATATGTTAAACTACCCAAAATTCTTGCCTAACTTTGAGTTAGAAAAATAAAGTGTAACTGCATATAAAATAAGTCATGTTTTAAAAACATGTTTTCTTTGAAAAAACCCATAAAATCTGAGAAGAATTTAGCAAAAGAAGTATTTTACTCTAGACCTGTTGATGTTACTGAGCATTAAGGGTTAAGATGCACTGTATCATCAAATCCAACTAATCCACAGAGACTGTATATACATACATGTGTATTGAGAACACACACACTCTCTTACCCTGCCTACCAGAGTCGAATATTATAGCTGTTGTTATGTTTTGCTGGTTAATTGTCAGTGAGTAATCTCTAGAGTTTTATAATTTTTTCTAGTGTATCCATGCTGTGCAAAGGAGTTCCAAATGAAACATAAGTTTTTAAAACCTTCAGTAAACCACTGAGAGAGAGATATAGAAATTTGTATACGATTGCTGTGTCAACATATCTAGACATGAACAAATGAATTAAGAAGATTTTTCATCTATAATATAATAATTACACTACACTTTTACTGTTACTTTACTATTGGACATTCCATTTTTTAAAACTTACTGAAACCAAGCGGGATTTTAAGCCAGCAGTGATAAAGATGCTCTTAAATGAGAGTTGAAAAGTGGTAAGCAGATGAGTAGTTGGACAGCTGAAGTAGAAAAGAGACCAAATGGATCTTATGGAAAGTAAAGAAAATGAAGACTGGTAAAATGATGTAGAAAAGCTAGTGATGAGAAGCCAAATGACTTTTCAAGGCAACATCGCCACGCTTATCATGTGTTAGAAGATATACGGAAGGTGGGAGATAAAAACATGACTAAAAATTGCTTGTAACTGGTGGAGCTAATACATTGTGCTTATGGCTTTGAAAGCATTGTTTTGAGAACATTCAAGAAGACTATATTATTGTGAATCATGAATGTTTTTGTAATTACTAGTTTTTTGGTTGGTTTAAGGCTCATACTTTTACCTGAAGTGCACTCCATTGTTCTACTTATGCCTTATCACTGTTTGTGGGCTGTTTGTTGTATACAGGTCAGCAGTTATAACTTACATGAAAAATATTTGTAGATTATTTTTGTTATGGCTCAGAGTTGCATAACTCTTTTTTTTTCTCATCAACTGGTCTCTTTCCACTCTTCTGTCCAACTTCTTTAACTTTTCTTGCTTAAGTTTCATGTATATATGAGAGCAAATTTTTTGGGCCAGCCCTTTGAGCATAGACATGCAGCTCACGAATTTGGTGGAACTATAATATTGAATAATATACAGGTACCTGTACAGCAGATTAATTTGTTTTACTAACTAGGTATAGGGCATTTAGCTTATTTGGAGTAAGGGATATGTTTCTGAATGTGAATAGTATTCAGAAATTTACTCTTTAGTTCTACTTTTCACCTTCCTAGCTACGTATGAGATGGAGGGAAGTTCTGCAGAAGTACAGATGGACTGTAGATTACAATGATGCCCATGAAATCAAGAAGAAGTGCGAGTATTTTGATGAAATGAATGAACTGTTTGGTAAGTGTTGTGATCACAGTTTGTTGCTAATTATAGTTAGTGACCCTCATGCAGATGTAACGTTATGATAATTGTAAAGTGGTTTGATGAGTCCACAAAGTCACGTAGTCTGGTTGTTGTAGAGGTCACCCAAAGAATTTGTTTTTGACTGAAGTTGAAGACTTGATCAGCTATGAAGCAGGTGAACAGAGGAAATAGGTGAAACATAAAAGGTTGAAAGCAATGCAGTGGGGGACTGAAGAGGTACTGCAGAGAACTTTGGTTTTGTGTGTATATGTACATCTTTTATATTTACTGTGATGGAAAAAAGAACGCTGGGAGTAGTGACATATGAAAATTTTTACCCCTCTGATTGAATATTGGTTTTTTGTGCATTTTATCCAGGTTCATTAACTGAAACTATTCAGGAAGTTTTTAGGGAACTTAGAATGCTATTAAGAATTGAAAACTGAAGTTTCTTTCATGTCACATAAAATGCTTTATTCTTAAAATGTATCGTCCATAAACATTACTGCCTGCAGTTACTTAGTAAAGATTGAAGGCACTAAAAATAGATTTTGACTGAGGGCTATAGATATCTGTTGTATCTAGACAAACCCAGAAAGTGCATAGCTTAAGTACATAATATTATATTAATTTTCTTTAACATTTGCCATGCCTTAGTGGCAGAAAAGTTATATTAATTTTCTTTAACATTTGCCATACCTTAGTGGCAGGAACAGTCACAGTGGCTGCTTAAGGTACAATACAATGCTAAGACTATTTGTCTCTTCACAGGGGACTGGGACAAAGAGTCAACAGAGTGTTTTCTAAAGCAGATGCATCAGTTGAGTCTGGAGAACCAGAAAAAAAAGATCCTTAGAATAGGATATGTGGGATGGGAAAGGATCACATCAGCTTTGAATGATGAGGGACATAGGTGAGTCTTTGTTTACAATTTTTCGAAGTTGCATATATGAAAAATTACTTTAGGTACTAGGGCTTAGCTTGGCATTATCTTTTGTCTGTGTTAAATTGAAAGTATTGAGAATGTGCAGTAATAGGTATATATTTTGTGATATCTGCACAGAAATATGGAGTTGGTCTCTGTTTCTTGATAAGTAATCTTTTCTGCATTTTTTATTTAATGTGTAGAATTATTCTAGCTAGTACCTACAGAAATGTTTATCTTTTTTGGAGTTTAACTTGTATTATGCTTCATGAGGAACCAGTTTTATTGCAGATATTTTTAAGGATATTTATATTTTTGCTGCAGATTTTCAATTGATATGGTAGAAGCTAGATGGAGAAACATGGTCACTCTTTACAAGACAATGGTGGATCATAATGCTTTGCCAAATGTTGAACCTCAGTCCGTTGCATATAAAGATGACCTGGAAAAAATTCTTAACTACGTACCCAAGCGAAGACAGATATACGAAAAGGTGAAAGGACGGTCTGTGAAAATGGGTGAGTATGGTGTGTTGGGTTCGTGATTTATCTGAATGTAGATTCACATATGAAAGGAGCATGAAGTTGGGTGTACTTTTATTTTTATTTTTATGGTAAGGGGACTATCATTTGTAACTGTGTGGCATATCAGTGGATTAGGAGGCCTGGAAAAGTACCAACAGTCAGGGAAATTCAGCTCTTTTCAGTTGTTGCTGTAACTGTGCAAGTTACGACTGTAAGTTACTTTGTTCATTTTAGACTTATGTTTTTCTTCATCAGTCATGAGATATTTCCCTTTCTTGCATTTTTTGAGATATGGATATAGTTAGCTTAGCAGTACTTTTATCAGTCTTTTGGTATGTAACTGTATGATGTTTGTGCTTTGGAAATGCTTTAATTTTTGGGGTTTTAAGTTGGAGAATAAAACTTGTATCTAGGTAAATTTGATAAGCCAAAAATGTGAAACCTATTTATTTGGGATGAATCTTACCTACTGTTAAAGATAGCTTATATCTCTGCATCAATCGGCAAGGAGATATAAGCTCTCTAACAGTAGGTAAGTATTCAAATAATAAATTCAATTATGAAAATTTACATAATTCTGTGGTCTGGTTGAATTATTTTTCATAGCTAATATAACTACTGGCTTTATAGATTGGCATAAGTGCTGAAACAAACTGGTCATGGTATTCAGGAATTGATGTGTGAGATGCAGTTTATGTAAGGTGTTTGAGATTTTACTGGTGAAGCCTCTATTGAGATTTAAATGAGTTATGTGTCATAGGAGCCATATTGCTTACTGGGGGCTGTATGATACCTGGCAGTTACCACCTTTTACCAACCCATGAATGATACTGTGATATTTCGTGTTACATTTATGGAACGTTTAAACCGAATCTTATTTTTTGTACATTTTCTGGTCTACATAGACATACTGTAGTTCCATGTTCATGTGAAAGATTTCTCTTATGGGCATATTTCTTTTTCTCATTTTGCAGAGCGTTTCCCCACCAATGGAATAAAGGTTCTTTTGCAAGCATACAAAGATCACATAGACCAGTTTATGGACACCAGAGTGAAGAATACTGAAGTCTGGGATGAAATCAAGCAGGTAGGTTCAAATGAATTGCATGTTTATTTTCCTTTTAAGGCAGAGGTCATGGTGCAACAAACAAATATCCTTTTGTAGCTTAGGCCAACAGAAAATAAGGTAAAAGATATAGATTGTAATTTAACCTTGATGATAAAAAAAGATTGAGCAACCTCTTGAGAACCTTGATAAAAAAAAAGGTTGAGCAACTTCTTGAAGGATATAGACTGCAATAATCAGGGGAAAGAGATGTGAAAACCTTATATCTGGGAAATACAAGAATGATTATTGGATATATTGTATAGTACTGATGAATTCATTGATAATTTTGGAGTTTGCCATGTCAGCCACTTTTCATGCCATTACCTAGAGGGGTGGAACTCCCTGCCTTGCTCTGTCTCTCATTAATATTGCATCATTGTATTAGCAGAAGTAAGAGAGCAAGCAGAAGCGGTACTTAAATACAGTAAACTCCGATGTTAAGAGACATGCTTTGGTGCCTGACTTTTTGATCCTCATCTGCTTGAGCAAGCACCAAAGCTAACTGTTGAGGCAAATTTAATTCTGTAATATGGGTGATTTTTTTGCCTTAAATTACCAGCTCCTGAAACAGTTTAGTATGTAAAACCCCTGTTCCAGACTGGTTGGCCAATAAGTTCCTATGTTTTGTTTGCTTTCTTGGACTTAACAGAATTAAAACCCCTTGAATTTTTTAGTCTTTTATAGATGTTGATTTTTTGTAGTTTCATTCATCTCTTCTTAAATAAATATTCATACTCTGCCACATAAGCAGAATTGAACCAGTTTTAAATAATTTTTACATTCACTTCCTCTCTGAAGAGTCCTGCATTATATCTCAATGTGTCAGTTTAATATTATTGTGTTTTAAATGTGCAAAGATTCATATTGAACAAAATTAAAATGCTATTAACTTGCAAAGCAAGTTTTCAAAGAATAGAATTTCCAAACATAAAAGATAAAAGAAGCAGATACAATGAAGAGAAATACTAGTGTTTTAGTTTATATGGCAAAGTTTTTCAGTTTATGTAGTTCTGTTCTTACCTGCAGAAGTTGCATGAGGAAGGCTACGAATACTCAACCAGCAAACTAAAGGAAATTTTGAATGGAATCATCAAGGGTTTTGAAAAAACCCAGCTACATAACAGCTTGCCAGGAGCCATTCGTCGGGATGTCTCATACTATCGTGAACTCTCGGAAATATATGGGACTCATGGACGATGGCCTCATGTTCAAACGTCAAGGACAGTTGACATGAGGATGAGAAGGAAATTTCGCTTGAGGCTTCGTAAGTACTAAATTTTGATTAGTGATTCTCAGATGTTAACTATTAACTCACTGTCTTTAATTACTTTTATTTTGTTTTTTGGACAGTTCCTGAGGTAATTTATTACTGTATTGTCAAATGGTTACCATAGGTTTAATGCTTAAATTCATGAGAGAAATATTATTGTGAAGATACTAATATTATGATCGGCATATAGTCATGTGATGTTAATGCCAAAAGCTAGAGTAAATTATCATTGTAGAATGTAGTCTCTTGATTGCTGTGTTGTTAACCCAATGGCTTAGTAATGGAATCTGTGAGAGAATTATCATTGTAAACATTCAAATCTCATGACTCACATGGTTAACCTGACAGTTTAGTTCTTGAACCCATGAGAGAATTATCATTGTCAAGAGTGCAATCTCATGACTGTCATACAGTTAAAGGCGTAGTTGTTGGAGAAGCTGTGAAATTTTTGCGAAAGGTTGGTCTAGAAGATTGGTTTTTGAATACAACCCAAAAGTTCCCACAGAGTAAACCTCAAGGATTTGTTCTTGTGCAAAGGATTGTAGTTGGAAAAAATTGAAACATATAGCATGGCATTAATAATAGAAAGGAAATGGATGAAAAGTAAAAATTGGAATACTGTACAGTACTTTACCTTTTTCTTGTTTTGAAATATTTTAATATAATTTATTACCTTTTCAATGGGTATTTTATTTCTTATTTTGCAGATCTGTTGTTCATATACTAAACCACAAGTCTCATTTATTCTTTATAAGTGCATTGTATTGTATATAAGAAAAAGAGACAATTTTTTGTTAAGGTTGCTTTTGGTAAAAGATATGTTTGGAAATGGTTTGTGTACTTTTAAGAACTTTGTGTGTACAGAAGTTGAATTCATTTTTACAATTATTTTTGTCTTCTTTCACTTGTACAGAAGCAAGTCAACAGTTATGGTCTTCAGAAGAATCAAGAGCATTACTTGAGATTTATCCAGATGTTCTTGAAGCTCATGTGAATCAGAATGTCAGCCATCATGCTAGTGATCTTTGGTTGCAGGTGGCAAAAGCTTACACAGCTTCTGGTTTTCCAAAACGTGATGTGCCAGAGGTAGGTAAAAGGGTGATCAGTGCATGGAGTCAAGTCCTGCTTAGACCATAGGTGATGGCTTAGCTCTGGAACCCCAAGAGCATCACAACTGCAAAATTCATGGCATTTGTTAGGACTGTATCATCTGATCATCTGCTTATGGTATGAAGTGGATGGACACTTTGTTTTAATGTAAATAGACAGTGAAGATCCTTCTCACGTGAATTAATTCTTGTGTCAGTCATCATCAGTTTCTTACTTTCATTTTTGAATGTCAAGATTTTCCTTTTTGGTAAACTTCACTGACAGGTTTGCTTTCAGTTTGGTTGCTGTAGTTATGCAGAAAAGTCGCTTCTGAGTAACTCAGTCTTACAGAAGTAGCCCTTGTAATCCCCAATTTTTTTTTTTAGAGGCAAAGGTATATATTTTTGGGACAAGCATTTCAAAGGACATTATTTTTATCAACAGATTGCAGTACACATTGGTCTCCTCCGAATGGGGTACTCACAGGGTAATGCGTTTCCGTTCCGCGAAGAGATGCGGAAAGTCAAAGAAACTGAAGAAGCAGTATGCTACAGTCCTGATGTTTCAAAGTTTACCGGAGGTATGAGTTAAATCTGTTGTTGGATAGAGATATTGTAAGAGAATTTTCACATTTTTTAATGTCTTCATTTTTTTTAAGCAGTTTTATTCTTGGACAGTTGATCATTATGTAAAGTACTATAGTTTTATGAAATACAGTATTCATCTTTTCATATATTTTTATTTCATTTATTTTTATAATGTAAAGAGAACCTTAAGTCATTATGTGTTAGGCTCCTGTATGGTTGCAATTTACTTATTGCATAAAATATATGCCTGGACATTACATAATATTTCCTTACTCTAGTAGGGAAATATTTTGTGTCAATATACACGATAAGTTAGGAGCTCAAGCTAGTTTTCTGCTATTTATAGATGTAGAGGTGATGTACTGGAGCCATGAAGCTGTCAAGCATCTGTTAGAATTGTACTTGCAACACCAGGCATCTGTGGCAAGCCATTCAGCAGGAGAAGTTTTTGCAAAAATTAGGGATAATATGCAAGAATTGGGATATGGGTGAGTGCTTGTATTACAAAAAGGAAACTATTAGTTGATTAATTGTACGTGTATTGAAGCACCTAATGTCTTAAAAGATTTTTTTTTTTAAATGCAAATCTGTTTCTCATACAGTTGATGTTTGTAGCATAGTAGGTAACTACCTCACTTTTTGTGTTATCCGGTCTGTTAGATGCAAAGTCAGTGGAGTTGGTGGAAGGGCATGTTGTATGGGTGCTTAGATTCTATGAAAACAATGTTTTAAAGAAATTGTTTCATTCTGAACCCATTAGTCATATAAAGTCCAAATGACAGTTTATTTGGGATGGTCTGAGTTGCGAAATGCCCCAGAATTGACTGATGTGACCTGTTCAATCTGAAAAGAACGAGGACAAGAATAATCAAGGAACCCCAGGCTCCCAGAGTAACAGGGAACTATGCATATGCATGAAGAGACTTCTGTTGGTAATAGTAATTTGTTTTCAGTTGTGCAAAGTGTGTCTGTGAAGTACAGAAATGTTGTAGTGATTAACTGTGGAAATCTGTCTCCAAGGATGTTTAAATGAAAAATGTGTAACATCCCTAACATAAAAGTTAGCAAGGCATGTCTGGCAAATCCAGGTGCCTGCCATTAGAACTCTGCTAGTGGCAGGGTTATATTTAAAAGCGACTTTAACTTTTGCACTTTGCTGTCCACCACATTATGTAAGCTCTTAGAATAACCTGTCTGTATTATCTTAAGAAAACCACAATGGTAATAATTAACCTTATATAGTCATGTTGATAGTAGTGTACAGCCACTACCGAACTTATGAACAAGTTATGTTCCAGACAGCTGTTCATATCTTAAATTGTTCGTAAGTTGGTTTTTAATATGTAGTGCATAATTTTTGTTGATCTTTACATTCCTGAGTTAACTGGGGAATCATAGATTATACTATTTTCACTCTGTTTTTAAATCATGCAATATTATAAAGAATTACTTTGGATGTTGGAAAAGTAAAAAGAAGAAAATAAAATTTAGGTTCATGCAGCATTCAAAATTTAGTATTTTTCTATGCTTTGAAAGTTATGAACTTGGAGAGATTTTTGCAGGAGCAGTGTCTGACATTGGAAGAGCATAAAGTAAACAGTGCGCACCGCCATCTGTTGACAAAAATACATACTAAATGTTTCATTTGTGGAGAGGAAATATAGAAATGTAATTCATCAAAGAATTACTTAAATTGGGAAGATAGAAATAAGTAGGAATATTTTGCAAGTATGAATGAGTATTCCCATGATTGTAAGAATACATGCTACTTAACCACGAGGATACTCGGGATAATCAGGGAAGGGGTTAAAGGAAGAGGTTCTTCTTCTTCCTTGTGTTGTGCTCTTTGCAAAAATTCTTGGTAGCAGAATGGGTATGCAGAGTAAAATTTTAACTTAAAGATGGCAAAGGAGAGTGCTCAAAACAAAGTTTTAACTTGTCTGTTCATATCTCTGAATGTTTGTAAGTGACTGTATTGTATTTGAAATTAGCTGCAATTCTCAGTAAAGTTTCTTTACAGATATACAAAAGAACAAATTCATGACCATTTCAAGACACTTATCACCCAGTATCGAACAAGAACGTCAAAGCTCTGGGCTGAAACAGATTCGAATAGGAAGTCTTGCAATCCAACTGGTGCTCCTTACCTTGAAATTCTTGAAAAGGTGGTGCAGTTAAGGAGAAAGCTTTCTTTAAGTTGGACATCAGGTAAATTCTTCTACTCATGTTCATAAATGTTCATAATTCCATGTTTTATTTTTTTTATTCATTTACGGAAGCTAATATGATTATGATCATAAATGTTTTTACTTTAGGTTTTTTGTTACAGTGTTATCCGTCTGACAAATTCTCTCCTCTCTCTTCTGTATTCCCTGCTTTAATTCCCATATCTTTCTGTTACCCTTTTGTCTCTTGTATGATTCTCCCAAAGAACTCTAGTCATGACTTTCAACATTTTGTAGTTGCACATCTCCAGAATATCCTTTATTCTCTGTAGGTCCCCTTGGCTTCACTCTTAGAAATATTGGTTATATAAGTCATAAATAAGCATTCTATTTTTGGGCTGGATGAGGTGGGACAAATAGGTGTATTCCCCTAAAACCAGTATGCCTCTGTTGACTTCAGCAGTAAATTAGGTACCCAGCTGTTAGTTGATTGTGTGGGTTGCTGTTAGGGAAGGGTGGGAAAGAGAGAAGAAGAGAGAGAAAACACTAAACATGAGTGTTCTCTGCTCTTGTCAAATTGTATACCATCTCAGTGGGAGGGCCTTGACTTAGTAATTCCATACTTGGCAAAACTGTTCATATGATATTCATAAGATATTTTCTCTCAAATCAAACTGAGTCTCACATAAGAAACCCTTTCAACAAGCTGTACTTGATGTTTCCAGGTGTGATGCCACTGAGCACTGAGGCCACGAGTGTTGTGTTTGAAGTAGCCTGCAAGGTAGCAGAGGAAATGTTCCAAGATAATGTATGTACTGATGAAAAGAAAATGATACCAGAGCTTATAAATCAAATCCAATCTCATATTAGGACAAAGAAGCTCCTTAAAGTTATTCCTAGAACGAGACAGGTTAGTCATGATTGAGATTTCCCAAAGTGTAATGAAATACTGTGTTGCTATTATTATTATTATTATTATTAGTATTATTATTATTATTATTACCATTTGCCTCTTTCTTAACGTGTTGTTCTTAGTCTCCTTCCTCGTGTCTTTTCTCAAATTTCAATGGAACTTGGTACCTAGGCATCTTGTGGGTTGACAGTTATTTTCCTGAAGCATTTTGACCTTGACCTATTTTTCTAAAGTTTAAAGGTAAAAGTTTATTTTTCTAAAGTTTAAAGGTAAAAGTTTATGTTTTGTTATATCACAGGAACTTTTAGTGAGAGATTTTGGTCTTCAGAATTCGACCTATTTTTCTGAGGTCACAGTCAGTTTAAAGGTAAAATCCTGCTGGCTGAAACCTGATGCCACCAATTCCTTGCACTGTAGTTTTATATATTTTTTACTGTTTTCGAGCTTGCGGTAGAAGAATTTATCCGTATGTTAAGACTGCAGTTTTGTTAGCTATGAAAAATACAAATTAACGAAAAATGTTGTCATGTTTCATTATATCACAGGAATTTTTGTTGAGAGATTTTGATCTTCAGAATTTGACCAATTTTCAGTCAAAGGCAGTTTTAAATAATCACTGATTTTGATGAAACTTGGTTGACAGGCACCTGAAAATTGTTAATCAGATTTTCAAAATGTTTTTGACCTTGGTCTATTTTAAGATCACAGGGACGGTTAAAGATCAACATATTTTCAGTAATTTTTATGATTTTAATGAAACTTGTTAAGTAGTTACCTTGGTAGTTTGTGATAAAATTATCCCCAATATTCCTTATCTGTATAGGTGGGCTGAGGACTGTTCTCTCCAGTAATTTAGATCTTGGCTTTTTTTCAAGGCCACAGATTAATTCAAAGCCCACTCCACAAGCTGTTTTTATTTTTTCTTTAAAGATTTGAGTCTTATTCAGTCTACCGTAAGGTGGCCAGTCTGGAAAAGTATACCTTAGTTTTACCAGACCACTGAGCTGATTAACAGCTCTCCTAGGGCTGGCCCGAAGAAAATTTTGCCAAGTAACTTTGCATTAAGTAGACACTTAGATATATGTCATGTCATTTCAGAGTAGTTCATGTAAAAATACTGTAGGTAATTAATTTTTTAGAATTTCACATCATATAAAACTGCAAACAAAAAAGCACAATGTAAAAAGTACCTCTCATTAAGTTTTTAGAAATGTGAGCAGCTCTTATTTAAATGTTTATACATATATGTATATTCATTGATGGGGTGATGGGAACTGTCATGAAAGGTGTTGTGTAATTAATGAAAATTTTAATAGAAATTTTACATATTTTTTTATTTATCAATAATCACAGCTTTCCTCATTCATTTGTACATTTATGATTCTCATGATGTCCTCAATTCATTCTGTGAAATGAGATGTGATGTGATTTTGTCGTTGTACGAGCGCATTGTTGGGTACACAGGATAATGTAGTGTACCTACAGTATATTGAGTAAATAGCCTGGATTCTTTACACATACAACGCTATATTATAGCTAATGTATATGGCAAGATGATATCTAAGTTCATTAGGTTAACATCATTCAGTGTTATATATACTGTACATGATATAAAAATACATTGTGAATATAGTACATATTTTTTATACATGGCTCATGATTTTACACCTTGGTGTTGATTAATAAATTTATTTCAGTCTCTAAATCTATACTTCTCTGCCTCTTCCTGCTGCTACAACTAATTTTTCTGTGGTTGGGGAGACATGGTTTATTTAATGGTAATATTCCATAAAGAAGGTTAAACAGACTGATAATATTGCAACACTTAGAGTTGTGAAATACACAAAGTTGGATATTGGGGTTTATAAGTCAAGGCATATTCTCATATACAGTGAACTTTTAATTTCTAAACAGGGAAAACTTACATTGGAACTACACATGAATGTACAGTACCGAAGGATTCAGTAAGTCTGTTAAGACATGTACAGTATAGGATTGGTTATTTTTCTTCAGTACCACTTTGCACCAGGCAGTGCAATCACCATATTTGTAACAACATGAGGTACAAGTGGTACTTGAGGGAAGCTATTGCATTTGTTGTAACTGGTTACATCTGTTTTGTCTGTATAGTTGGTACCACCTACAGTATGCCTACCAAGGGATACTATAGGCAGTATTAGAAGGTCTTCACAGCTTTCATTCAATCTCAGCTTCATGTGCCCAATCCAATTTTACCTTGTTTCAGTATCCACCCCTCATTATCTTATTGCGAGGCTTCAGTAGGCAAATGGCTTTTGAAATTGTTTTATATAAACCTTAATATAAAGCTTTTCTTTTAGTTTTGAACCCAGATTTACTGTAAAATAATATACATTTCCCAGATTCGTCTTCACTTAGTCTTGGCCTTAAGAAGATTCCATGATGGCAGTGAAGAAAACTCCCATGTAGCAGAATTACACAAGTTGCTCAAGGCTGGTCAAATGGAGAACTTCTTCATGAATTTTAAAAGTAAGACACTGTCATGAATGTTATACTTGAACCTTCCATTTAATTTTGTTTCTTTTGTGGTTGTATTTTAAAAGAAATATAGTGATTGCATTGGTAACTTAGGGTACAGTATCGCTGTAATTACATGAATGAACATGGATAAATATAATTATTTTGTGCAGAGTTAGCAAGCATTATTATTTGTCTAAAATGCCATTTGAATAAATTAGACGTATCCCAACTATAGTGGACAACACAAATATATAATTTTGTGTTAACATGTTAACATGTAATAATATGTCTGAAATGTGATAAGAACATTTTGCATTAATTTCCATGTAGAAGTGAATTGTTTGTAAAGAGGGCTGGTTATATAAATTCACATATATCAAAACCTTGATTGAAGGACAAGATGTGCCAGTGTCAACTGCAAGATCACTTAAGAAGAGGAGACTTCAGTCATCAAAGAAACCAGCAGGTAAGAATGACAAAGAGGTCATGTTATTGCAGGTGTGTCATACGTTTTTTTTCCTCTTTTATTTTCATTGCTTATAAGTATTGGGCTGTTTGGTAACTGCCACATCACTGAAATTTTTGATGCTGTCACTCATGCTTTTATAAGAATCTGTTCAGGTTATCATTGTTATGCCTTAGATTTTGGAACAATCTAAGTTCAAAAGTATTGATGTTGTGATGTAGACTTCATTGTATAAATTAGTGCTGGCATACACATTTGTGAAATATTTTAGATGCACTTTATGATGTTGGATGTTAACTTATGCAGTGTCTTTTGCATTAGATGTTAAACATTCTTTATTTTTTAACAGGAAAGAAGCAAAGGCAGCTAGATTGTGAGAATGTTTTATCAGACAGCGACTCCTCTGATATCTTAGGCTCAAGTTCAGCAGAGCATAGTAAATTGGCACATAAGAGAAGTAAACAAAATGTGGATGACATTGATAAGGGAAGTAATGCATCATATGCAGAACATAGCGGTGAGAAGGTCTTGGGTACTTTTGAAACTGTTAAGGGCTTTGCTGCAAGTAAGTCAGTTAAGCCTACAAATAGTGAGTTGATAGAGGTTCCTGCTGGAGTGGGAACTGATGGTTTTGGAAAAAGTAAACTTAGTTTTGAAGATAAGTCAAAGAATCTTATTAATACTAAAGTTACAACTATCAAGGTAATTAGCAGAAAGAGTGATATAAATTGTGATGTTTCAACCTGCTCTAAGCCTGTGGTTAGTTTTCCAGAATCCGAAAAGTGTATTGTTGTAGATCATAACTGTAAATTAGAACAGGAAACCCCTGGTATTTTTGAAGAACACCCTGAATTCTCAAGACCATCTACATCAGGCTGTGGTGTAGATGTCTTGGATACCAAGTATCCGAATGAAGATTTTAGTGGTGAATTGGTTGAAGGAAAAGTTGGTACAGGAGTACGAACGAAAGTCATTCGCACACGATCTGGAAGAAAGACAAAATTTACCTTTTTTTCTAATTCTCTGAGTGATAATGTAGAGGATGATTGTGATGTGAATTTCCCTGAGACTTCTTTCGAGCAGAAGATTGCTGAAGAAATTGAACTCAAAGATAAAAGTACACAGTGTGGCATAAATGTATCTATTAAAAGGAAGAGAGGAAGACCAAGGAAATCAGGGGAGTCTTTAAGTCAAAGTGTAGCAGTAAACACTGAAAATAAAAAATTAGTGTTCAAACCAAGACAGCATGTCGCTGCTCTTTCCAACAGTAATACTGTTAGTCAGATGTATGAAAGGAAGAATGCTGATGCTGAAGATTATGATTCTCCATTAAGTGTAGTTCTTGAAAGACACAGGTTAGAGAGAAAAAAGAGAGAAAATGCTTTGCTCAGCATTCTGGAAAAACGTCAAACAAATGAGGACAATGTATTGCAACAGATGATGAATATTTTTCAGAACATGAAGAGTATTGTAGAGAAAAAAAGAACTAAAAGCTGACACAGAGTTCATATGCAATAAAACAGTAGGAATTCATAGAAGAAAGTGGAAATTGCCAGCAGAAAGTGAAAGCACCGTTACATTAAAACAATCTTTAAATCTGCAAAGGAGTAGAGAGAAAAATTAAAAGTCAATCTAAGAATGAATATGGGTTCAGAGCCAAGTAACAAACAGTAGTGATCTCTTATGGAATGTGCATCTTTCATGACTGTGCAGTTGAGGAATATGTGCCAGATTTTAAGTCCTAAATGTGAATATTGTGATATAATAAATAGATCTTAAGTAATGGTCACGTTATTAAAATAATGCTCAGGTAATGCTTTTTATATCACACGCAAACTCACTTGTGGGACTCATCGTTATTCATTACCATGCACGCCAGACTTCTGAGACCCATTAAAGGTTATGAGCATTGATTTTTGAAATGGGACTGCTAGCTCTGTGCCTGTGTCCTACAGGTTAACACAGGAGCTTTTGTGGCAATGGCATATGGCTAACACTGGTAGACACCTGTTAAAGTACAGTACTGACTGGACCCAGTGTTTTTTAACTTAACTGATGGAGAGACCAGCAGTGGTTTGAACAGGTTCAACAGTGAACACCCATCCAAGTTTTTACCAAATCCAACATTGCTTTACCTCCATGTTGAGAAGACCAACATTGTAGCAAATGATAATTATCATCAACATTATTTAACATTGATATTTTTTTGTGAGATTATCCCTTAGTTGGGTTTGTCATGAAATGAATTTTCTCCCTTTCCTGTCTTGTGAATCTTCTGCTTAAATTCCCAATGAGTTTTGGTCTCCATTCTTCATCTATGACCTTTTTCCACCCTTGGGGCCACTTCCTGGTCTCAGTCATTCTCTATCCATATCTACTATTCTAAGTGGACCTCATTTTTTTGTACTGCATACCTTAGAGATCTTATTTTCCACTCATCGACACCACATCTCTCTACAAGTTCCTCACTTGTAGCATGATTATCCTACTCGACTCTAGCCATGAATCTTACCTTGCATTTTATTGTTACTTCTCAAAATCAACCCTATTTTCTTTGTCATTGGCCATATACCTGATGCATACATTGTACAATTTTACTCTATTGATTAATATGATATTTTTTATCTACCAGAAGTCCAGCAATCTTTCCACTTCATTCAAGCTTATGCTGATCTTTTTCTTACTGGCCCTTTTGTAACTTGTTTTCAAAGTCTATTATGTTGCCAAGAAAACTGAAACATTCTGCTTCTTCTAAGACCTAGCATTGAAGTACAGCACAGTGTTCCACCTCACTCTTTTCTTCATTTGCTCTCCTTTTACATTTTGGGCATTAAAATCTTTACTCCTTGTATGTTTTGTGTTCGGAGTCTCTTATGTTACGAGTGTGCAAATACCAAGATCACCCGCACTCCTTTCCCAAAGCATCCATGTGGCCACTTTCCTGATTGTGCTTATTCCTTTTATTCCCAAAGCATCCATGTGGCCACTTTCGTGATTGTGCTTATTCCTTTTATTCCTTTCCAGTCACCTTAAGCTTTGTTGTTATGTTGAGTTTCAGTCCACTCTCCTTCATTCACCTCTCCCATTTTTTCAACATTTCTGTATCCTCTTCTGGTTCCATAGATATAAGAATCATCAAGTTCTTTTATATGCCTGCCACTATCTTCACATTAGATTTTGTGTTATGGTACAGTAGCAACACTAGCTTGGTGAATCTTAGTGGTATCCTCTGCCATTGTATGTCCTTCCAATTGCTAGTCTTGGAATGTTGGCAGATGCCTTTTTAAGATCCACAAAACTTTTTGAATGG
Organism: Macrobrachium rosenbergii; assembly: GCF_040412425.1. Lineage (NCBI taxonomy): Eukaryota > Metazoa > Arthropoda > Malacostraca > Decapoda > Palaemonidae > Macrobrachium > Macrobrachium rosenbergii. The sequence goes on along the minus strand of NC_089794.1, from coordinate 15,976,063 downwards.
TCTTTTCCTGTAGTTTAATTATTACAGAGAATGCCGTTTTTCATTTTTATGGTTTGAATTAAAACTTAAAATTTAATTATTGATTGTAACAATTTTTGTCAATCTTTCCTACAGCACCTCTAAAAGTTTAATAACATACTGAAGCATTTTTATTCCATCATAATTTCTACACTGTAGCCCATCTCTTATCCCTTCCTGTATCAGGCTTTCATATATTCTGGTCAGCTCATGAATGAATGGGTCTGCAGGGGCTTTTACCAGTCACTCATAATTCCTCATTTTCCTCAGGCTTTTACATTTTTGATATCCCCAAGAGTCCTCTTAATTTCTTTACATGTTATTAGTTCTTTGATCATGACAACATCCTTCAATACACAATCTCTTCATTCATATTTTCAAAAGTATTCAGTTCTCTTCAGCTTTGGTTTCTTCATTTTCATAATTTGAATACTTTTTTGCCCCTTTCATATCTTAACCACCTTTCTCAGCGATTTTGCTGCTTGAATATTTTCACTTTCCCTTGAGTGTGATTAAAATTTTATTCCATTCCTCCCTACTCTTCTTCATTTCAGTTGCCACCTGTCTTTCAGACTATCCTTTCTTCTCTGTACTGTATATAGCTCTGTCCTTTTCCCTACTACTCCTATGCCAGAGCTTGAAAGCTTTCTTCTATTCTTTAGTTGCTCTTTTGTACACCTTGATTTTGTCATCATGCTCCTCATTGCCGCCATCCCTTCCTTGATGTCACTTCCCACACTTGAGTTGCCTTTTTTGCCGGCTTCTTTTAGTGGTTTTCACCATGTCATTGTGTCTGCTATTAGGCAGAAAGTATTTTCTTAATACAAGCCTATTCAGGTTCAATTCTAAAGCTCATGATCTTAGACGGTGGCCACTTACATTATTTTCATTACATGAATTTAGAGGACCTTACTAATGTTCAGGGTGGAATTCTCTTCCTATGTTCAGGATGGAATTCTCCCCTAGTTTTCAACATCTCTATTTAAAGTCTTTAATAGCATAAGAATGATATTTATTTCTCTGTTATTATTTCACCGGCTGACACGGGACCCCGATCCAGAAAAAGGATTTTGACAAAGGAAAAATCTATTTCTGGGGGGGGCCCGTGTCACCCGGTGACCCTCCACTGTTTTTCATTCTCTCCCTCCCATGGTAAACATCATTCTAGTGGGGTGGGTGCTAACATGGAATGCGATTAGTGTTGCCTTGTGTACAGTCTGCGAGTGGTGCATGGGCTTGTATCGCACCTCTCGTTGGGACTTTTGACATTGGGAATCTTTATAGGGCAGGGTCCCGTGATTGTGACAATCTCACCCTTTACCATATACGACTCCATTTCTTGAGCTCGCTCTGGGGGGTAGTAACCCCAGCTTTACATTTAGCTTTTCTCTGGTATCTAGCAACGGAATTACCTAGAAATAAGTGCTGAATGGATTATTTCACCGGGTGACACGGGCCTCTCCCCAGAAATAGATTTTTCCTTTGTCAAAATCCTTTTTTTAGACTCCCTTTGTATTTGTATCATTTCCTGTTTTTATTCTTTTGATTTACTTTCTCCATTTATCTATCTTTCACCATCAAATCAACTTGTAGGACTTTTGTGTTGTGTTAAGCATGCTTTACTTGTTATAACAGTGAATGGAGTGGAAACTTTTTTCTTTGGATGCTGTCTGTACATCTTACCATAAAATCAATTCGTGTTTCATCTTCACTTGGTTATCGACTTCTGTCTATCTTAGATGTTAAGGTAACAACTTAAATCCTCCTCCTTGGTTTCTCTCCCCAAAGCTATAGCTCCCCATTTCCTCAAAAATAACTCCTGTCGGTATGCCCTGACTTTAGCACTTCTGTCATTATAATTGTTAACCTTTTCCAAAATCCTTCTTTTTTCTGGTCTTGATTTTGGTTAATGTACCAAGAGTGCATTAATTAACATTCTTTCCTGAGATCATGTTAAAATTCATGAATCTTTTGTCTATTCATCCCATTTATGTTACATTTTTTAGCTTCACTTGTGATAGGAAGTTACATAACTCTGCAGATTCTTTACAAGCATGGCAGATACAGTACCATATTTTCATTGTGTTTCTTCATGTGCTTATTGATTGACTTATACTTTAAATATTTGAAATCTGAATGCTTCTTACTACAGTATTTGAAAATTATAGAAATATCTGTAAGTTAAAACCGATATACTGTACTTTAATTCTCAAGTACAGTAGAGAACTATTTATTTTGTGATGGTATGTTTGCAGTTCATGTTGATGAAAGTAATGTCTTCATATTTTATAATTTATAGAGCATTTATATTTTCTGTTGTGTTCCCGTAAAATGTTAATTTATTCTTACGTTTCAAAGGCATGTTGAGGAGATAGGAGTTTGGTTTCATGATGATGTCTTCCATTATGCTTAATCTGTCCGTATTTTAATGTGTACAAGAGCAGCAAGCCTTAATTCACTGGTAAGTATACCAGCAGTGTGGTTTACACCCACTGTCCTGATTTTAATTTGACATTATTTTAACCAAAAACTGCAGTGCAGTGAGTGTCCAGTGCATATTGATATTATTGTTAGAAGAGATAGTATAAATACTGTAAGCACTGTTATCCAGTAAATGCCCTATACACAATACTGCATGGTGCACTGTAGGCAGTACTTTAGACTCTGCATTATACCTCTCTTTATTAGTACGCATTATACCTATCTTTATTAGTACTGCTTTGTCCTAGTTTTCATTCATTATCCCAAGTCTCCAACACCAAGCTGTTCAATTTTCTAAACTTTGTCCTCCTAAAATTTTCACCTCTAAATAATGAGTTAATCCTTTGGGCTAAGTGTTTGATAGTTTGTAAACTGTGATTCATCAGTTGGGTTAAATTGTTCTGCAAATTGTAAACTGGGATTCATCGGTTGGGTTAAATTGTTCTGCAAATATTTATTATAAAGATCAGTAGTTATAATTATTTTTATCTTAGTTTTAAAAACTTAGGACTGTTAGGGCACACTTCCAGAGACAGGGTTCTGCTTCAGGGATTTTTCTTGAGTGAGAGGTGGAAACTGGAACCTGGTAGCTAGGTGGGAACAGATACAGGGAAGTTATAAATCTCAGGCAGAAAGCAATATAACTTGGGGTCAAGAGCTGCTTGCAAGCATTTAAGGACCATCTACAGTGTCACTCAGGATCACTGGAGATGGGTAATATGGTAGCTTTAATACCCACAGGATATTCTATTAAAAAAAATTATTTATTTATTAAAAAAAAGTTGTATATTTCCAAAAATGTAGTACAACATAAATATATCACATAAGCTTAAAAATACATGTTTGTTATACTATGCAGCTATATTTACAAGTGGACTAAAATTGTTAAGCAAAGGGCCAATGTTAAAAAACAGTTTTTAATTAAAGTATCCTTTTCCATTAATTTACGTAAAGCACTTTTAATACAAAAATTAAGCTGGCTGGATTAACTGATGCAAAATTATGATAAGCATTTGATTTTTTATAACTGTACACATTATCAGTCAAACTAAACAATAGCTATGCAAAATAACCTTTGACAAACTTCATTCAGCAAATATGATATCAGTTCTTACTATATTTCAGTTATTGTATGTATTTTTACAGTACTAGTCAACTTTCCTATGTACTATGTGAGTGCAAGAATTTTGAAAGTAAACAAGTGCAAAAATATTCACTTCGAGAATATAGTTGTAATGTAAAAGAGAAGGAAATAAAAAAAAAAATTACAAATAAATCAATATTGCTTATGCTTAGAAACCCTTCAGACTAGTGTAAGAGTGAGCTGTGCCACAAGAGGTGTTGAAAATCTTGGAGCTCTATATTGCATTGCGTATTCACAGGATTCTTGTTTCTCTATGGTTAACGAATGTAGGAAAATCTAAACAATACGTACTTCGGAGAAAAAATGCAACTATACAGTACAAGTTTAGCCTCTTGTGCACAAATTCTTACAGTAACACCACCATTAATTAACCCTGGACTTATCCCAATTTTCCATTTTTTAGGAATTCAGAAGTCCAAGCAATATTCTCTGATAAACCACAATTGCAGGATTGAGGGCATCTGTTTCAATGCCAGCTCTTTACACTGCGCATCAACAGTGACAGATATTTAATAACGAATGAAAATCCTGAAATCCTGGTTTGTCAGGACATATTAACTTTACTAGGAAGGCACCATGTCCTAGGCCATCCTGCCCGTAAAACCAGGTAAGCGGCCTTATTTATTATTTTTTATTTTTTATTTTTTTTAGAAATCTTCACGATCCTGGTATTGCACAGTAATTTACACCATGGTTAATCAAAAGCTGGCTTCCATTTTTGGGGGAGGGGACAGATATGGAAATGCAATAGTGAACACGACCCTCGCACAATAATCAATACTGGAGCAAGCAAGCATAAGCAGATCTTTATAAATATTGCTTTGGAAGACTATGATCAGTATTTTTTACATTGTAGTTAACCACCACTAGAAAATAATGGCTTTCTTGTGTTTTCAAATGTTTCTGCTCATCTTTTGGTGTCTTTAATGAAACATACAAGTCATACTGTCTACTGCACATGAATTCAAAATTGAAATCAAGATCAAGCACCCGTTAACATATCACAACAATGGTAACACAAGAATACATTCTGCGTTTTCAAGGCCATTTGTGTCTTGGTTTGATAACTGTGACTAGCCAAGACTAATGTTAAGTTTAGTTCTCATACCAATTGACAATTTCCATTATTTAACAATATAATTGTGAATGGATCTTTATAGCATGAAAACTAAAAACCAATCTTTGTTCACTGTGACTTTATAGTGATATACAATACTATATACAATTTCACTGATTTAGCTACCATATATTTACATCGAGATCATATTACAGTACTAAGTAATTTACATAAAATAAATTGGGTATCAAATAATAAATCTTGTAATGTCAGTGGCACACACCATGAAGAAAGAAAACCTAGTTTCCAAGCCCACTGTAATTACTCATTGGTGCTTGCTCCAAGTATTGTTATGTTTATAAGCCAAGTCAAGTACAAACACAATTGAAAGCTAAATATTCAGTACAAATAAGTAATGAATGCAGAACTGAATTAGTATACTGTACTCACATGACTGACTACATGACATTATCTATAAACAAATTATCTTCAGTTAAAAAAAATTAAGAACCCAGCATAGTCAACAGTTGCCTGAAGGTTTTGTTTAACAAACATAATTTATTGCCAGCATTACAAGATGATGAAAGAAAACTGTTGTGATCACTGACAGTAGGACTGTAACCAGGATACGTGACAGACTCCTGAAACTATTTTAACCGAAGAAATTTGAAGGAATTAGTCTTTCCTTTTAGTGGGTTAGTCAAGGAGAGCAACATACAGCATAGTGATGAATGGCATGATAAACCAAAGTAATTTATCTTGAGAACTTTCTTTTACACACTGTACGAACAGTCTGAAGCCATTCTTAAATAAGCTGAGAAATTCCAACATCTGCAACAACCACCACATGAAAGAGTGAGAGACATGATACGGACTATTTTTCTCCCTCTAAGTAGCAGTTTTGCAAGATAAAACAAAAGGTTATTACATAAGTACATTTTCTCATACAGACTAGATAACATCATGAGGCCCTAACAGGGACAAAATATACATACAATCTTTGGTATTTCTCAACTAGATATACAAAAAGGACTTCTTCACAACATCAATATATGAACATTGTGATACAATATATTTCTTCATCTTATAACATGGTTCTTACTAAAATAGCTGCTGACTTTAAATGGGTTATATTATACTGTACATCTCACCTCTTGAAAAAAAAATTACAAAATGTCTTTCATTCAACATACATACATATACACAAACAAGCACTTATCATCACAAATTTTTCTATGTCACTATAAAGTACTGTCAAAACACATTCTCTTGGTCACTGAGAACTAGGGAAAGATCCATGTCATGTTCTTATATTACCCTGCATTTCCATATTGCTGGTTCTACTTGACCTGCTCAGCACTTCCTCATCAGCAACACCCCCACTACCCTTCACATGATCATCACTTCCACTCTCAACATTTTCTGTCAAATGTGCGAGAACTGACTTTCCCCGGGATTCTGATCCCACAAATTTAGCATAATCATCTAAACTTGGCATAAACTGCGCAGTCCTTTTCCACCCTCGCTCTATATCACTGCCCGGTGTGTTCGATTCCAATCCTACTCTACTACGAGAGCCAGAGCCATTTATTGGTACTCTGGCTGCCAATACTGTTGGACTATAACTCTCAGTGGGTGAAGGAGTCCTGTGTGTAGTGTTTTCAGTTTCATGTGTTGTTTTGCCACTGAGGTGTAACAGCCAAATACGGTCCGTTCTGGCAGTTGTAAAGTGCTCTGCTGATGTAGAAATGTTCAAGACTGGTATCCCAGACCAAGTGGATGAATTTGAAAAATTCAAGACAGGAGTTCCCGTTCCCGATGAGACAGTGAGGAGAGGCCTATCGCAGTTCTGTTCATCGCTGAAGTCCCCGCACGTGTCCCTGCCATCACAGACGCTGGCAACTGGGATGCATCTTCCGTTCCTGAAATGTGAAAATCTGTCAAGTCTTTACCTTAGGACATGGGTTTGTCATCTACCAAGGAAAACATGAAGATACCTTAAAAATCATGAAATAAGGCAATTTGAATGTGAAAAAACATTACCTTCACTGGAAAATTCTTGATAATTACAAAATTTACATTGTATATGTTGTGTTCCTCCAGTGCTCCTATTTAGTGTTTCCTATGAGTTTTCCTGTTTTTGTGTCATACATTTTGGACAAATTAAAAAAGTAAAATTATACTGAAGTGTTGTCATCATGACTACACTAAATATGAAATGAAATGAAAAAGGGCCAAAAATGTTCATGCATCGGGTCCCAAATGTGACGTTGCCTACAGTGAGCCTTAGAAGGCACAATAGCCAGTACTATACTACTAAAGGGCCTTAGCAGTGCCCCTTTTGCTCCCTTGCCCTATAGCTATTTAACTTGCTCAACTTTGTCTTGTTCAGATTTTCATCCTTCATTCAAGAACAAAACCTTCCCACCAGCCCTACGAGAGACTAACTGTAGTGTTTCAAGATAAAACATATTGATGAGCTTTGTGAAAGAATGAGCATTTATGGACTAAAAATGGAGGAATGACCATGGAATGATAACCAATGCATTTGAGCTCCACTAAGTCAGTCATTAGTATTAACTAATCATGTGTCAACACTTGATCTGCCTAGGAAATGTGAATTCTGTCATAAGACCATGTGAAATTGTGATTCTACAATATGGGAGCCATAAAAAGTGATACAAAATAGCAGTCTGTGAAATTTAGTATCTTTTTATTGATTCGTGATTAAATTATGATGGTGATGGTTGTAACTAACTTCAAAGTAGCATAATAAAACTAAAGCAATACTAATTTGTAAAAAAAAAATTAAAATTTTATATATATAATGCATTAAGAATAAAGTTGTTTCAGCTACTGCATATCACTAATATTTATCACGAATATTTCTGTGTGTTACGGTTAGAAGAAAACGCACAATATACACACAAGTGAAGTAGATTTATGAATATATAAATTGAAAATTAAAGCACTACAGTATTTAGGAAATACATTTTGTAATTACAGTAAAGGCAGTTTTATAAACACATTTTGTAAATACAGTAAAGGCAGTGTTATAAACTAACATAAGAATGAAAACACATTTGCTTGTAAGACTCACTCAAATTCCATAAATTCCCACCTACAGAGAAGTACGCAACACCATAAATTACGTCTCTGAAATGACTCTTCCCTTCCTCACCTGCATTGATGCTCGTTGGTTTGGCACCGTCCAGCACATCCAAAGGGTTCATCTGACCCGTCTCTACAATCCGGTAACCCGTCGCAGAATTGCTGCTTGGGGATACACTGACTGCTGCGGCAAGTAAACTGAGTGTCAGGGTTGGGGCACACTGAAACACACACAGGTACCCATAAGACATTGAGAACCAAGATCCGCAACTGAGTGGTATAGGGATGAGGTTTGGAAATTGTGGTTGACTGTGGTAGTGGAGAGGTCAGGGAACAAATTAAAAACAAGAACAGAAATAGCCAGTTAAAAGTGTTAGAGTGCATCAAATTACTGCTTATACTGGCTTGAACTTTTTTAAAAGTTAAAAAGTAAAAAATGAGAAGATATTAGTAAAAGAAAATGTATTTTCATGCAAGCTTTATAACATAATTACCATTTCATACAAAAAATTAAAATTTTATCATCAAAACTTCAACATGATTAATACTGAACTTTCTAAGAGTGCGGGTGATTAAAAATCTTACCTCCCTTTGCTGGGTTTTAGAGAGACAGGACAGCAAGACCACATGCAATCAAACACATGCAAAAAAAATATCAGAGGAAATCAGTCAGAATGGAGTCATGCACAAAAATTCAAACCTAAAATGAAAAGCCATGCATCAAGTAATCATCACTCAAAAAATGAAATGGCACAAAAAGTATAAACATTGGTGTTTCAAAAACGAAAATTCCTCTACAATACAACAGCTACAATAGTCAGAGTAGGATCTGCAAGGGTACAATATGCAGGGAAGGATCTTCGGAAAAGTGGGCGAATCTCTTAGTTCTCAAAGCCTGATGTCTGGTATCGCTGGGTGTGTCTTGGTCAATGCTAAACAAATTAACAATAAATGTAATTTCACCTTGTGATGGCCATAAACAGCATCCTACTCAAGAACAGGATATAAGAAATCATCAGTATTTTACCTGATATCCTACAGTGCAAAAAGAGTGAATTACAATACAAGTTGAAAAGTGTGGTGATTGAGATAAGCAGACAACTTGTGAAATCCTGCAGCAATGAAGATATAACAGCTTTGGCTGATCTACACAAGATTTACTTCTCACTTACTTGAACTACACTCATACAATTCACATGAATTATTTTTCAAGGTTCTATTACACAAACAGATTTTTTTTTTTTTTTTTTTGTGTAGATCATTTCAACTATAGGCTCAACAAACTTTGGTGCAAATCACTGTCAGATTTGTGGAAAAATAATAATGGCAGCAGCTTGTTACTTACATGTTGTGCAATTGACTTCGTCAGAGCCGTCCCAGCAGTCCATTTTACCATCACATTTTGAAGTAATAGGTAGGCAGGAAGTATTGTTGCCACATTGAAATTGATCAATACTGCACTCTGAAACAAGGCAAATATTCATCAATATACTGCATTTTATCTGTAAAAAAGTCATTAGTTTATCTTAAAATAAGTTATGTTTATCAGTTTATCTATAGATAGTGATATTTAGATTATTTCAAACAGGACAGCATTGTCTTAAGTCTTTTGCTTGTCCAAAAGTGCTGTAAGAGTTTAATTTTCATCATGAAGCCTCCAGAAAATTGTAAAAGTATTTCTCAATTTTGCAACAAAGATGAAAACTGAAAATTATACTTGACAAGAGCATCAAAACATCAAGACATTAATCAGAATGCCAATTCAAAACTGGAAATTTCACAAAAAAAAAAAAAAAAATGAACAGTACACAACTAGCAGACATTTAATGTATAGCATTCCAAATAAACCCATTACAAGCATCTATAATAAAAATGAAGCACATCCACCATATAAAACTAACTAAAAATATACAAATATAAAGTAGTAAATATGAGAAAGCAATACAACATGCTGATTTTTAGATGCAGTCTTCAAGTAATGTACATTTAAATTTAACAATTACTTAACACATGGACAGCTCTTCTGTTTTCATCTCCCCACTACTTCTCAAAAGTTGATTCTGTTGTTTAAAAACTGAGCGAGAAATGCAGTTCACAATTACAGCGAGGTGAATGACCACTCTCTCTTCACAACAGCACCATTTCATGGTATTGTAGTTGCAAGAGGAAACCTCGACAAACCACAAGTGAGTGAGTTGAAGTCCTTCTTAAGTTTACCTATCAGTGTACTGGACTGTCATGGCATTCTCATACACAGTACAGTGACTTGAGGTGCAGAAGAGCAATAAAATTTGCTACAAAACTTACGACAGTGTTGTTCGTCACTTTGATCATAACAGTTCATGTGACCGTCGCAGCGCTTAATGTGGGGTATACACAGGCCATCAGCACAACGCCACTCATCATGCAGACAGAGTGATGCACTATGGCACTGGAAGGCTCGAGATCCCAGTGCCTGGCATACCTCAGAGTCTATAGCACAAAGGCCACCACAACCTGAAAAAATGTTTGTCTTTTTTTTCTAACAATTCTCTTTTGCCTTTCTTTCCAAATCTTTCCCAGAAAAAAAGTCTGGTTGGACCAAAGTGTTAGATTTAAAGTATGAGGAATTAAATTCAAACTACTCTGTAGTCACCTTTTTTTTATTTTTAAATCTTTCTTTTTTAATTTCTGGATTAATCTCAGAATGGGACAACAGCATTATTAGTCTCCACCATTTGCTATGGCTTTATTCCTTTACGTACTGAGTTAATGTACTTGCTAGTGCAACTTTCAAAAAATTATGTTGTTCACACAAGATAATTTTGAATAGTATAATGGCAATTATGAAAAAACATTTAAGACATAAGCTCTGGTAGCCTCTGCAAATTCTAAAATAAAACAAAAGTACCACGAAAACTCTACCAGCACATGACTATCACGGTACAATTCCATTTAAAGAGAGATCGTGAAAGAGCTTACCTGTTCGGTCCCCTGAATCCAGTGCCGTTCTGCAGGTGGGATACGGTTCCCCTTGTAATCCAACACAGACTTCGCCAGGGAGACACAAATCACAGAGTCGCTCTGAAATGACATTTACGTGCAAACAATTCAGGGCATCACAACATCTTTCCAATCTTTAAAAGCTTCTCATCTTAAAAAAATATCTTGCAAGCTTTGAAGACTTCAAAAAGGTTAAAATACAAAAACCAAATTATTACAGACTTCAAACTGCTTCATTACTTGCCTTTGTCTAGAGGCTTTCAAGCTGTGGATAAGAGAGATCCTATTCTGTATTACTGTCCTGTATTATACAGGTACAGAACATGTGTGTAGTTTGGCATTCAAACATTACAGAACAAAATATAGTTTTACTCTCGCAAACATACCTGCACCCACATCACCCAGACGGTCTTCTTCCCTCTGCGGCTGTTCTTCAACCTTCCAGGGGGTGGTGGTTGTCGTAGTGGTGGTGGTGGTTGTCCTCGAGCCATCCTTATTGTTGATGTGAGGACACTGGCACGGACGACTGTCCATTTCACCACCCGAACCTTCCAGCTGACCACCCATGCCAGTTGGCAAGCATGGCTCAATGGTGCTGATGATCACGCCGCGACCAGCATCCATGTGGCACTGTCTGGTTCGTATCTGATCGTACTGGGGGGAGCAGGGGAAGCAACTAGACCAGGGACCCCATTCGCCCCAACCTACGTTTAGATGAGGTATAGTGTTCGAGACTTCCACGACCGATGTCGACTGCTCCTCATCTCCCTCGGTCGATGGAGGCTGGGTGGTGGATGACACTTTAGAAGAATCGACGGCAACATTGGTGAACCTGATGGACGTGACATCGATGGAGTACTGGCCAAGCCAGTCGTTCCCATGGCGATTGTGGAGGCCGCGGAGGAATACTGACCCTAATTTAGAAGCTGCTCGGACGTCTGCGACGTTCAGGAACAACTGAGCGTGTACAAGTAGGGAGCCCTCAGCCAGGGAGACGACTTGGCTGTGGTTATACTCGCGTGCCCAGACGGACCCAAGGAATAGTGTGTCAAGCTGAAGAAGAAAATACATTGACATTTTAAAAAATTATTTTTGGCTATATGTAACTGAGAAAATTCATTGTTAACTATTCTGTCTTTTCAGTTCAAAATCGCAGGCTGTAAAATATCTCGTAAAATATCAAATGTATAGTTTACTGGATTGTGTTTATCTGGTAAGGGTAATTTTTAAAAAAATGGTCATGATATACAGCTAAGCAATGTATTAAAGTCAAACCCTATTGACAATAAAATGGCATAAACCAGGGTCATGTATCAAACTACTAGTTTGAGTTAACGAATTCACTTCTGTACTGATCAATGAACTAAACCTAGTACATGCAATGTTTTAAAATTCTTTCAAATTTGCTCGAATAGAATTTATAATAAAACTGACCCCGTAGAAGGTACTGCCGTCAGTGTACCTCATGGAATGCACTGTAGGCATTACTAAAGGTTCTTTGCAGCGTCCCTTTGGCCCCTAGATGCAACCCCTTTCATTCCTTTTGCTGTACCTCCATTCATATTATCTTCTTCCATCTTGCTATCCACCCTCTCCTAACTATTATTTCATAGTGCAACTGCTTTGAGGATTTCCTCCTGTTATACCTTTCAAACCTACCTACTCTCAATTTCCTTTCCAGTGCTGAATGACCTCACAGGTCCCAGTGCTTGGCCTTTGGCCTAAACTCTATATTCCTATAATAAAATTGAAATTTTCATCACACAAACAAAAGAGTAAAATGTCGAATGAAAGTATATTTAGCTGAACAAAAAATTGCAGCATATATGGGCAACAGAAAATAATTGCCCAATGACTTCAATACAAAATGAATTATTTTAACATGGTAAATAAAAGAGATTTCCCAGGAGGAGTTCTCTGTGGGCCGTGATGTTAAATATACTGCGGACCTTCTAGTTTATTTTGATGTCCATTTTTCCTACTGCCAATTATAAGTAGTCTGGCGACCTTTCCATATTGTGCCACAAAAACGTCTGTATCAACTTCAGCAACGCCTTTATAACATACTTCAGAGAACGTCACAGTGATTTACAAACCTTCGGACGATGATAACTGGAGAATGTCTACGTTTCTTACTACATTATTCTCATCCAATTATTTTGTTTGCCTTTTCGAAAATTAAAAATGCTTCCAATGAGTGTAGAATGATATAAATAATTTAAACATTTTTTAGTTGTACATACCAGTGCCACAAAGTGGTAGCACTAATAGGTCTAAGACTAAAATCACAAGAAGCCATTTTCCTTTAGTTTTGCTGCATACCTTCAAGTTTTCTAAAACATTCTTAAACTTAATTTTCTGGCAGTGTCTCTGTTGTGAAATCACGACTATTAGCTCGAAGAACTTCAAGCTTAAAACCCCACAAAATAATTGTCCTATTTTCTTCAAGTCTGAAAAAGAAAAGCTTATTAAAAAATAAAGCCTGTGTTTAGACCTGGATTCACTAACCCGTCTGACTGTAAGGGCGTCACTGAAACCCATCACCACTTGTACCAAAACTGTATGATCTGCAAGTTTCTTGGGGCATCCATTTTAGTCTGTCCTTCCTCACTTTTTTCTACCCACCCTCAGATCTTAAAAACTACTCAGGCTAGAAGGCTGCAAATTGGTATGTTGATCATCCACCCTCCAATCATCAAACATACCAAATTGCAGCTCTCTAGCCTAAGTAGTTTTTATTTTATTTAAGGTTAAATTTACCCATAATTGTGCTTCTGACAACAATATAGGATAGGCCACCACCGGGCTGTGGTTAAAGTTTCATGGGCCGCGGCTCATACAGCATTATACCGAGACCACCGAAAGATATTTTCAGTGGCCTTGACTATACGCTGTACAAAAAACTTGACTGCGCCGTAGAAACCTTGGCACATTTTTTACTTGTTTAGGATGAGATCGCTAGCCCCACAGCCACGTCCCCATACCTCTTCTGATAACTAAAACAGGGATATCTGATTACCTCTCTCTCTATGGAGTCCGCCATGGCCCTGTATTCCTCCGAATGTGGGTCCTCCAGCCCTGACCAGAAGTTTTGGTTAGTGATTCTGAATTCTCCTTCCACCACACTGCTCCCTGCAAGAGAAGAAACGACATGGGTTAAAAGGTATTTTTTTTTTTTACAGTTTTGAAGAACACTTAATTAAAATAGGTAATTACTATTCTCTGTGTATAAGAAAGAACACTAAATTACAACATTCTTTTATATTGTGTTAAATAGAAGAATATTACATAACATATATATAGGCTACATATTATGTGTACATATATGTATGTATAAAATTACATACATATACATATATATATATATATATATATATATATATATATATATATATATATATATATATATATATATATATATATATACACACTATACAGATCTATTTATATAATATATATATATATTATATATATATATATATATATATATATATATATATATATATATATATATATATATATATATATATATATATAGTATAGTATAATATAATTGTGTGTGTGTAGTGTAGTGTATATGTGCGCGAGAGAGAGCGAGTGAGTACGATTACCAACCAATTTCATCCTCATCACATGCATCTTATCTCCAATTACGCAATCCTATTACAGCACATAACTTCCTACTAGGCTACGCTCCCCCCATTAGCAAGATGAGCTCTGCGACGAATATTCTAATTCACACAATAATTTCTATGTGCCTTAATTTCAAGTTAACGCAGCGTAGACGCGCGTACGATTAAAATTAGAAAAAAAAAGTGGAAATTCATTCACATCACTGCTGAAGACAAGCGACTTCCCAAGCGAGCCCTGTTTGTGGGAGGAAGGGAATAACGAATGAATAAAAAGCAAAAGCAAATCAAAATCGAATAAACATACAGAAGAAAGAACAGGAGGCATTTACGTGAAATGGTAAATTTAAATTCAACAACATATCCCATCCGGTACACACACACACAACCATTTCACAACCGCGAAATGAAGTATATTCTAAATATGATAATTATCTAAGTTGTAATTGTTTACCCGTTATAATCACCTGTTTACCTTCCGCCTGGCTGAAGTATATCAAACGTAAACCCCATTCTCCCCGGGACAAACGCCCCCGGGAAACTGGGTCAGATCCACAGGGGCAGAATAATACGCATAGGAGGAGGTGAAAAAGAGTGGATGACCCTTTTTCAGAGCTCTTTGAAAGACATGTAGATGTTTGGGATTACTCGGTTATGTCATTAGGGTAATATCTGATGCAAATGTTTGATATATATATATATATATATATATATATATATATATATATATATATATATATATATATATATATATATATATATATACATATATACATACATTGTTTGCCTGACCAACGTCTGTAAGGTATATCTGCAAAGGCTCAAAAACCAGCAACGAATTTACAGTCAGTTGAACAAACATAGGAGCAAATCAACAATAATCTCATCAAGAGACGGCAAACAAGCAAGGACATTTCCCAAGACGTGAAATCAAAAGGAGAAACTCTCCGTTGCATCACCGAAATAATAAGAATAAAACAAAAACTCTGCTCAGTATCTGCAGCTGCCACAGAAATCCCACTCACACACACAGTCGAGAGCTCAGAGCGAAGCATCACATTAGTGCATTACCGATACAATGGCATTCATAACAGCATTCTTTATTTCACCTCGTGGCCTTATGCAAATACGGCCTGCAGATAGATACAACCAGACAGCACAAAATGCATTAGCAGGATGAAATAACGTACCGACAAGCATTACTAATCACGAGAAACGAAGAAACGGAAAATGGCTGTTTTCCAGGTAAACACGTAGGTGGAAGAAGGGATGGGGGGAAGGGGTGGGTGGGGGGGGGGAGAACTTGCACAGTTTGAAGCTCTAATTCGGCCTTCCGCGTATGAATAATTAAAAAGGGAAAGTGCGATAGTACCGGCCTAATTATTCCAATGAGATACCGTCTCCCGCAGGAATACGACGTTGCCAAACAGCTGTAGGAGGCTGCCGAAGTATGGGGTGACTGTAGGGATAGTGGGGATTGACAGACAGCATGGGAGATGAGGGTTGGTAGTAGAGAGAAAGGTTGGTAGCAATGAATGCAAAGAAAAGTTGGTAGTAATGACGGTGGCATTGGTAGCACTGCAGATATAAGTTGGCAGCACTGACGGTGGGATTGGTAGCACTAAAGGTGGGTTCATACTTGATATTAATGAAGAAATGGGTAATAGTGGTTTTTTTTTCAGCATTGGTAGTGAAGGATGGTAGCAATGAATGTGGAGGCTCCTAGTAATGGAGAAATGTGATGGTAGCAGTGGAGGTAGAGTTAATGGTTGTTGGTAGCAGTGGACGTGGAGGCTGACAGCAGAGGGGAGTGACAGTGACGGCTGATATCCATGGATGGCAGTTGTGATAGAACGGAAGGAAAGTGGGGAATTGATAGCAGTTAAGGGAGAAATAGCACCAGTGGAGTAGACTGACAGCAGTGGATATGACGGCTGGTGTCTATACGGATAGCAGCAACGGATTGGTAGCAGTGAAAAGGACGGTTGGCAGCAATGGAGGTGGAAGCACCGGGTTGGGGGTACAAGGGGGTGTTTGGAGGTTGACAGCAAGATGGGCGGATACATATCTTTCATTCAAATTACGAGAACAGTATAAGAATATATAGTGAAAGTCAATAACATTGGCCCATTTCTATATAATGTTAATAAATGCAACAGCTGTCATTTACTGTTCTTCCCGTTTAGCTTGATTCTCTCTCTCTCTCTCTCTCTCTCTCTCTCTCTCTCTCTCTCTCTCTCTCTCTCTCTCTCTCTCTCTCTCTGGAAGATAACCAATGCAGAACTATAACACAAGCCTTTCATTTGGGCCAATAAAAAAAATTCTACACGCGAAAGTGATAAAAACGTACCAAAACCGATGAAAGAAAAAAGGGAAAAAATACTTTGCCTGCGATTTCTTCACATTTCCCGGCCCGTAAAATAGTCAGAAATATGCCTGCTCCTGACACAGGCTATTTTTCCCCCCGAGGAGAGGGAAAAAAGGAAAAAAAGAGGAAAAAATCACAAGAGTTTCCTTCTTTGAAAAATACCCCAACCTCGTCCCGGGGAAGACATTTATTTTCCATAACACGTATTCGCCATTTTTACCCCCCGGTAATCCTCGTATCATCTGCAATGAGAGAGAGAGAGAGAGAGAGAGAGAGAGAGAGAGAGAGAGAGAGAGAGTCATACAGTTCTTGCTCCCCGAAGGGCGGTAGTGCCGTCAGTGTACCTGACGCGATGCACTGTACGCATTACTAAAGGTTCTTTGCAGCGTCCCTTCGACCCATAGCTGCAACCCTTTTCATTCCTTTTACTGCACCTCCATTCAAATTATATTCTTCCACCTTGCTATCAACCCTCTCCTAACGATTACTTCATAGTGCAACTGCGAGGTTTTCCTCCTGTTACACCTTTCAAACCTACCTATTTTCAATTTCCCTTCCAGCGCTGAATGACCTCAAAGGCCCCAGTGCTTGGCCTTTGGTCTAAACTCTGAATTCTATTCCTACAGTTGTTGCTTGTCTCTCCTTTCGCAAAGGCAACTCAATAGTCAACTAACAACCAGGCATATAATTCATTGCTTTGGTCAACAGGGATATACGAATGGTTCAGCTGAGTAGGTCTGGCGGATAATTTCGTCGAGGTCATTACTCAGTAACTATACAGTAGAGTCCCTCGTCGAGGTAATACACCCCAATACCTATAGAAACCCTCATCGAGGTAAGAGACACCAATACCTATAGAATCCTTCGTTGAGGTAAGAGACAACTACCTATGGAATCCCTCTTCGAGGTACAAG
Source organism: Macrobrachium rosenbergii (assembly GCF_040412425.1). Taxonomy (NCBI): domain Eukaryota; kingdom Metazoa; phylum Arthropoda; class Malacostraca; order Decapoda; family Palaemonidae; genus Macrobrachium; species Macrobrachium rosenbergii. The sequence continues at coordinate 15,958,359 of NC_089794.1, read as the reverse complement.
ACCACTACCTATGGAATCCCTCTTCGAGGTAAAAGACCACTACCTATGGAATCCCTCTTCGAGGTAAAAGACCACTACCTATGGAACCCCACTACCTGTGGAATCCCTCTTCGAGATAAAAGACCACTAGCTATGGAATCCCTCTTTGCGGTAAGAGACCACTACCTATGGAATCCCTCTTCGAGGTAAAAGCCCACTACCTATGGAACCCCACTACCTGTGGAATCCTCTTCGAGATAAAAGACCACTAGCTATGGAATCCCTCTTTGCGGTAAGAGACCACTACCTATGGAATCCCTCTTCGAGGTAAAAGACCACTACCTATGGAACCCCACTACCTGTGGAATCCCTCTTCGAGATAAAAGACCACTAGCTATGGAATCCCTCTTTGCGGTAAGAGACCACTACCTATGGAATCCCTCTTCGAGGTAAAAGACCATTACCTATGGAATCCCTCTTCGAGGTAAAAGACCACTACCTATGGAATCCCTTTTCGCGGTAAGAGACCACTATCTATGGAATCCCTCTTCGAGGTAAGAGACCACTACCTATGGAATCCCTCTTCGGGGTAAGAGACCACTATGGAATCCCTCTTCGGGGTAAGAGACCACTACCTATGGAATCTCTCTTCGGGGTAAGAGACCACTACCTATGGAATCCCTCTTCGCGGTAAGAGACCACTACCTGTGGAATCCCTCTTCGGGGTAAGAGACCACTACCTATGGAATCCCTCTTCGGGGTAAGAGACCACTACCTATGGAATCCGTCTTCGGGGTAAGGGAACACTACCTATGGAATCCGTCTTCGGGGTAAGAGACCACTACCTATGGAATCCCCCTTCGGGGTAAGAGACCACTACCTGTGGAATCTCTCTTCGGGGTAAGAGACCACTACCTATGGAATCCATCGTAGAGAATAAGAGGAGAATAACTCACGAAGACTCGAACAAAAAAATCTGTTAAAAAAACCCAACCACATTTTAGATGTCAAACTGCAAACAGTGTTTGGCTTGGAATTGCAATTCTTTCCCGTTCGTTATTTCCTCGTTCTATTCCTTTCCGTTTTTTCTCTTTCAAGTGCTTTAGTGAAAAAAAAAAACAGAAAAAGGTTTGCGTTATGCTTAGTTCACCTTAATAGTTCAAACTATAAATTGGGGATATTATTATTATTATTATTATTATTATTATTATTATTATTATTAGCTGTCACCATTCATAAATAACCACCTAAAATAAATAAAGATACTTAAAAATATCACTAAACAAGATTTGCCGGCATATAAAACTTACCCAAATTATAAAATATAACTGAATGGTTTGAAGTTTATTTGGAAAACTTGCACGTGATTTTCTTGTGTGTGTGTGTGTATTTATATGCATATATATATATATATATATATATATATATATATATATATATATATATATATATATATATATAATATATATATGTATGTGTGTGTGTGTGTGTGTGTGTAATTGTAATAGCCACAAGGCCATCTTAACTTTCTCGAATTCTTCGTGCTTTTTTGGACACGCATGTCACTACACAGCCTTAAGATCCAAGTGCAAGAAATATGAAGAAATTCTGATGTCCGGGAGCGGGAAACGAACCAGGGTCCCCTAATCAGAACGAGGTACCATTGGAGAGAGAGAGAGAATGAATTTTAGGTACGGGTAGGGCAGTAAGAGGATAATGATTTAGGAGAATAGAGAGAGAGAGTATGGCCATGGAAGTCCCTGCCCTTTCCCCTTTCTCCCCTCCCCCGCCCCTACTCATCCCCTCCCACCTTAAAAAATAAAAAGGAAAAAACTGCCTAATGAAGTTCGGAAGCAAAAGGAAGGGTCAAAGAAGCCCCTCAAAATACTGTCCTTCTTTACCTCCCCAATTACATACACGGGGCTCGCCTAGTTTGCACACATTATGGATACCTACTCTCAGAGAGAGAGAGAGAGAGAGAGAGAGAGAGAGAGAGAGAGAGAGAGAGAGAGAGAGAGAGAGAGATGATTCAGAAGCGAAAAGCGTCAGTGGTAGGTAAACGGCCCCAGGGTACGATATACAGAAGCATCTGCTTGGTTGGGTCACAGGATACCTCCTTGGGGGATACCCCGGGAGGATTAGCTCCTGGATACGAAATAAAAGATGCCTCTGATGAGAGCTTAATGTATTGTAATGTATGAGACGTATTTCACTCACCTCAGTGGGCCTCAGACGTTCTAAAACCGATAATTAACTGCAGGATATTGAAAGGTGCTTCATTTGAATCTCGCCGTATCCAAGAGCGTCTTCATCTAAACGTATGAATAGTACGTTAGGCCTACTCTTCCCACATCTTATGCAGAAATCTTTAATAATTGAACTGTACCGTTCTAGTGAAGGGGGTCTCCTTTCTACAGAAAAGGATTGGAATTCTCTTTCTGCTTATCTTTTCCCAAAAATACTGTCTCGTTCCTTCCTTGAGAAGGACTGTAACACTTCCTTTTCCTTCGGGCTTGGGCTAGGTTAGGTCACTAGGCTTCCCGTTCTCTATGGACTTGGAAAACGAGAATCTTTTGTTTCCTAGACGAAAAAGGACCTTAATTCTTACCGTTTTCCTTTTCAAAATAAAACACAAAGAGTCCATAAGCCTACAATGACCTAATTAGCAAGTTAACCTTACCTGAAGGTACCTTTCCACCTTACAAAGGACTAACGATAAGCAACTAATCAACATCAAAGAGAAGAAGAAAAAGAAGAAAAAACTCAATAGGCCTAATATTATCATTTCACCTTTCGGTTACTATGCTACGGTTTCCAAGTAAGTGGCGGTACATCAAAAAGTACATAAAAATCATGAAATATTCAGGACCCGGGAGGAGTTTGGGCGTTAGGGCCTCCATACAAGGGAATTATACGAGAACAAATGACTGTCGATTAAGAAGTGGGAGTCCAACGGAAAAATTCTCTCTCTCTCTCTCTCTCTCTCTCTCTCTCTCTCTCTCTCTCTCTCTCTCTCTCTCTCTCTAGTCTAGTGGTTCGGATGCTCGCTAGACAAAGAGAGAGTTCCGAGGTTTAAACCGGGATAACTTCGGCACGTTCTGTTCCATCCCAAAGTGTGTCTGTTAACCTTTGCAACGAACTATGCAACTGGCAATTAGTCGAGAGAAGCGTGGCAACACGGGGGGAGGAGGGCATGTCCACACGTCAAAGAAAAGAAAAGAAAAAATATATAAATTTATATATATATATATATATATATATATATATATATATATATA
>NC_089794.1:15937602-15952602 GCF_040412425.1 Macrobrachium rosenbergii | reverse complement strand
AGAGAGAGAGAGAGAGAGAGAGAGAGAGAGAGAGAGAGAGAGAGAGTCAGTACAAAATTGTATCTCACCAGTTCAAATTCTTCCTAGAGAGAGAGAGAGAGAGAGAAATCAGTAAAGAGAGTGAGAGAGAGAGAGAGAAAAAAAAATCAGTACAAAAGAGAGAGAGAGAGAGAGAGAGAGAGAGAGAGAGAGAGAGAGAGAGAGAGAGAATCGGTACAAAATTCTGTCTAAACACCAGTTCAAATTCCTTCCGAACATTCTCACAAAACCGTAACCTGACGAAACAAATTCGAATTCCTTTCAACATAAAAAAATACCAAATATTTCGATTTTTTTTTTTTAACATCATCACGAAAGACCAGTTTGAATTTTGTTGCAACATTCTCACAAGAAAAAAAAAAACAATAGGATATCATTAAGCCAATCACGCCAGTTTGAATTTCTATTAACTTGAAAAGCCCAACATACACACACACACACACACACAAAGCCAAATCTGGGTGCCAAAAGGCTGGCTGACTGCCTTTGATCTTTCAAGGAGATTCCCTCCTTCCCTCCTTCCTTCCTTCCTCCTCCTTCTTCCGCGTATTAAGAGTGATTCTGGCCCTTTAAAAAAAGGACCTGAATGTTATTCTTCGTAGCATCTTCGGCCGACGTGATTCCGGTAAAAGTTGGAATCAAGATGGAAGGGCTGCGAGCGAGCTGGGAGTTCGAGTCGAATATTTTCGGGGGATTTTTTCCTCCTTGGGTGGTTGTTGGGGAGAAGGGGAGGGGGCTGGCTATTTTTGTCTTTTGGTTTTCCACTCTGACACTGTCAAGTAGTTATTTCCTTATTTTTGATAGGGTGTTTTCCGGGATTCTGCCTTTATTTTAACGATTTAAAAAAAAATTGGGGTGGGGGGTTTATTTTGATGGTTTTGTGTTTTTTCTTTTCTTTTAACGCTTTCATGTTTTTTTTTGAAAATTTTGTTTTTTGATTTTGGATTTTCTCCCAATATCTTTTTAACAGCAACTTCAGACTTTTCAGTCCATTGTTGTTTACTTTTCAGACCCTTTCAGGCATTTCAAAATACGCTGCATTCCTGGAACTGAATTATCTATATACTTGTATATATTTTCGAGTAGTTTGAAAAAGGCTTTGATTTTTTTATCGTTTATTGCATTCCTCATGAATTATTTTATTATCTATTGGGTGCCCGACTTTTTCAAGCATTTAAGATTACATATTGGGCAGTCTAACATTAACGATAGATAGGAGATTCTCTCTCTCTCTCTCTCTCTCTCTCTCTCTCTCTCTCTCTCTCTCTCTCTCTCTCTCGTTTTTAACTAAGAGGACTATTCCATCAAGATATATCGATAGTTTGATGTTGAAATTTAACCAGTACGGTTTTAACGTAACATTTTACAAGATCCTTTCATCTTTTAATAATAATAATAATAATAATAATAATAATAATAATAATAATAATAATAATAATAATAATAATAATAATAATAATAATAATGTACTTTAACAAAAACAAAGTTTAAATAATAATAATAATAATAATAATAATAATAATAATAATAATAATAATAATAATAGTAATAATAATAATAATAGAGAAATATAACAGACAGCCGTCGTATTACTCAACCCATAAAGCCCCGTCTTCCTACTCTACCCGCCCAAACGCTATCTAATTTAATAACGGAATGAACACACCACCGTCAAAACCACTTACGTCCCCGACGTTAAAAACCCGGCTTCACGCCACGCTCTGCATATATATATACACACACACACGCTGTCATAAATTCTCCAATTACAGTAATACAGACAAATACACGCGAGTGAACTCTACGGAGAAATCTAGAGCCGCTTCACGGCGGCGCCTGGGGGGTCCATACGTGAGATTAAACTCTAAGGACAATTCACTCCGCGTTGCGCGGCGTCTGAGACAAAACCCCATACACGAAATTAAACCGTGTTTCTCGCCCCGTTCCGCGGTCGCCCCTGTCCCAACCATAAAAAGATGACGACACTACGAGTTTCTACTACAGATAAGGAGAAGGGGAGCAGATTATTATTCCTATTATTACTAGGGAAACCGTAGCGAAATTTCCTTTGCGGTAACGGGCACAGTGGCATACGCAGTGCATAATATACTTAAATTCGTCCACGTTTTTATACTGTACTTGTATCTGATTTTCTTTTGTTTTTCATTCTTGGGCTTCTAATCTTAAGAAGTCCTGTAGGCAAGTTTGAGTTCGACTTGTTTCATTTGAATGCATTCCAATTCTGAAGCTAACATGAATATATGATAATTCCGAATACTTTTAATATGGGACCTCGTGATCTCGTGGTCATGCCATTTGCCTCGTCGAGTTGAGGAACACAAGTTTGATTCTCGGGCGAGGCCGAGTGCCTTGGGTATATTCTTTTACAGTCCATCATACCTTAGTTGACCCAAGCAGTTAGTCGGCTGCAGTGGGTGGCAACCAAGGAGGAGAAAGGTAAGGGACTAGTAACTTGATGCAAAAGACTTGGTGAAAACAGGAAAAAATATAAATTAAAATCTTGTTTTCCAAAAACTCGTAATTAACTGATAGGATTAATTATGGTAGAAAGGATGTATGTAACCGAGGTTATTGCGTGTCACTTCCTCTCTCTTTCTAAACACACACTCACACACACACACACACACACACACACACACACACACACACACACACACACACACACACACACACAAAAAAGCGCGCGCGCATATTAAAAAGCCCATATATCTTTCTCTCTCTACAAACACGTTATGCTCTCATAGGGCAGTCTCTATGCACATAAATCTTTATGCTATATGTATTTATCTTTCTCTCTCTCTCTATACACACACACACACAAGAGCTTCATGATACAGGTTTGTTTCTCTCCCTCTCCACATACGTTTTAAAGAGGATTCTCTCTCTCTCTCTCTCTCTCTCTCTCTCTCTCTCTCTCTCTCTCTCTCTCTCTCTCTCTCTCTCTGTGGGCGACACACACGACCAGAAAACGTAGCAACTACAGCCATCTTACGCCGCAAACAAGGCAATTTCTCAATTTTCTTTGAGAGGTTTATATGGTCATATATTTGACCTGAGGGGGAGAGAAGGGCTTATGGACCCACGGAGATACCCACGACACCTCCCTCCCCCTCCCCTAAACCCCTCCCCCCCACGATTGGAGACACCCTTGGACAATGGGGTCCCAGATGCGAGCTGGAATAGATTTAGAATGAGTTACTGGCGTAAAAACCAACCCACATAGATGAAAATAGGTGAAAGGTTCCTATATACAGGACACACAAAATGACATATACAAAGCAAACTGTTAAAATAACAAATAAAGGCTACAAAAACATAGTTAAGCCAGTTTGTCAAGATGGAGGTGTGACAAACAAGACAAAAATTTATGGGTGAAGTAAAAGTTAAAAAGAAAAACAAGTTAAGAAGAATGCAAGGAGCACTTAGGAATATCAAGGTTAAAAATGGACTAAACGAATATACAGGCAAATAATGGGCAGGTGGAGGAAATACAAAAAAAAAAAAAAAGGTAGGAACCATCCCAGGTATTATACACAGGTATACACGGACGAATACATAATTCAAGAACGTATAGTTTGCTGCAATATATATCAGCAAATTACACGCAGGTAAAGGTAACATACAAGCAAGAGATTATACAGTAACGAGACAGGTAAAAGACACACACATGAAAGAAAACCTTACAGGTAAACAGCGTGTCACAGTTTACACTTCTTGAACTCGGACCCCTCAACGGGCGTGAAATCGGGGGAGGTGTGAAGACTTTATGGCCACGTGGGCGTGACTCTGTATACCCGACGATGGGTGAGGGCGGAGTGGAAGTTGTCAGCCACGGGGTGGCATACCCTTCGGCGAATACAGACACGCGTAGTGGCGTGGCATCAGTATTTTATGCGAAGAGAGATGGTCTCTCCGAACGATACCCGACTTGATTTATGCCTCCCAAAATAAATTTATTGCTGACGACTGTGGTTGACAATTTACGTCAGGAGATCAGAGTTAAGTGGTTGGTTAGGACACTCGCCTCGCCAGTGAGGTGTCCCGGTTTCGATCATCGCTTTGGGCAGGTTACGGTCAATGGCAGTGCGCCTCTGTTGACGTAAGCATTTATTTGTGACCCTGTACGATGTCATAACCAGGGTGGGACTTCCGTTAAGTTGCCATGCTCTGATCGCCTCTTTCTGCTTTCGTTTTCCCGTCTGTTATAAACTCCTGTCCCTCAAAGAATGTTGCCTTCTTTGGGCAACGTCTGGCTGTGGGCATTTTCAGCTTCTCAACCACCCCCCCCCCCACAAAGCAGACAACAATCTTTGCTTTATCAGATTATCGATTATAGTACATGAACCTTTATAAATTTTCAACAACCTGAAATGACATACATGAAATACATCAGTCAAGGCAACGAGTCTGAATATGAATGCATTGATAAATACATCCATTAAGCCACGGTTCAGCATTAATATAAACACGACACAAGTCAAATACATCATCTCCATTACACAAATGGCCGAGAGTTCGACCACGCTTGCTTTGCTAAGATAGCGTTTAACGCTACATGTAGCATACCCTCGACCAAGACCCACCCTAGGGATCCACAGAAGCCTACTGGATTTTAGGGAAAATATCCATACAGTCTCTTCTCGGGAATCGAACTCTGGTCATTCAGTTTGTGAGTTGGCCACGCTACAACACGCTACGAGTAACGGCAGTGATATAGTTAAGAAGTCCTCTCTCTCTCTCTCTCTCTCTCTCTCTCTCTCTCTCTCTCTCTCTCTCTCTCTCTCTCTCTCTCTCTCTCCCCATTAAAATTGCGCCGGATTATACCACGCGAACCATTAGCGTTTTGGTAATCAAGGGAGAAATTTCCGTGGGAACCAACGTATATTAATGCGCAACTGCAGTACACGGAGACTGGAGAGAGAGAGAGAGAGAGAGAGAGAGAGAGAGAGAGAGAGAGAGAACGCTCGCAATGTAATCTCGTTATGAACACACTAGCTTCTCAAATGGCCTCCATTGTACCTTCGGAATACTGAAGTGTTTTAAATGATAATAAAAGACAGAAAGTGGAAACGCTCCCCCGCCCCCCGCTCTCTCTCTCTCTCTCTCTCTCTCTCTCTCTCTCTCTCTCTCTCTCTCTTTCTCTCCCCGGCCCTAGAGCGTCCTCCTCATCCCCCTCCTCCTCCTCTCCCTCTCAGAGACCTTATGAGGACGGCGTCTGTGTCCAGCATTTTCTTTCTGCCCAGCAATGGAGTTCCGGCTCTGATTTTCACTTAGTGAATTAAAGTGAAAGAAAGTGGACATTTCTGCTTCCGATTCGGGCTTCCATTTCGCCGCGTCTTCGGAATTTTGTTGGCCCCCGAAGCCGGTGCCTCTCGCTCTGTTTCATGTCTGGAATATGACTCCGATTTAAATATGAGAATTCCATGTCGTCCCTCCTCGTCCGGTTCCAGAGTCGAATGCAGGTCCACAGTACGAAATGACCATGGCATCATCTCTGATAAAGGCACGAAATAACCATGGCACCATCTCTGAAGAACGAAATAGCCACAGCGCCATCTATGATAAAGGCGCGAAATAGCAACGGTGCCATCTCTGATAAAGGCGTGAAATAACCACGGATCACCTCTGATAAAGGCACGAAATAACCATGGCACCACTTCTGATAAAGGCTCGAAATAACCACGGTGCCATCTCTGATAAAGGCACGAAATAACTACGGTACTATCTGTGATAAAGGTAAGATACAATCTATGATAAAGGCACGAAATAACAACGGTACCACCTCTGCTAAAGGCACGAAATTATTACGGCACCCTCTGATAAAGGCACTAAATAACCACGGTACTATCTCTGATAAAGGTACAAAGTAAGTACGGTCCTATCTATGATAAAGGCACGAAATAACCACGGTACCATCTCTGATAAAGGCACGAAATAACCACGGTACCTTCTCTGATAAAGGCACGAAATAACCACGGTACCTACTTTGATAAAGGCACACAAAAAAGCAATTAAAGCGACGCCATATTTGATGAAGAGAAGTGAAAGCGACGCCATCTTTGATGAAGGCAAGAAGCAAACGCATACGAATCGTATGGACAAAACAAAAGGAGAATAAAATTGGCAGATGAACCGACGGGCAGGGAAGAAGAAGAAGTAGAGTGAAAGGGAGCGAAGGAGAATTAAAAGAACACTCAAGTAAAAAGAGAGACGAACGAAGACACACAAAACCGAAATGGGTGAATACATAGCAACAGAGACAACGAATACCAGACAGAACTAAATGGGAAAAAAATGACCATCTTTCTCCGATAAAGTAAGGGATCTCGGGGAGCAGGAAAATGGAACAGAAGAAGACGAACTCGAGAGCAAATAAAAACAAGATGGAGGGGGAAGAGGAAAAACAAAATGGAGTTTACTGAATATTTCGAGAGGGAGAAAGGTATTAAGACAATCGCTGGCTTTCATTACAAGGAAAAAACGGCAGGACTGAAAAATTGGATTAAGGAACATTTACGTAAGAGGATTGACGGAGGATTAAGACCCTGAATGGGGGAGATTTACTTGCGAAAGACGACGCGAAAAAATACTGATAACATAAGAGGAAGTTATCAGAGGGGTAAAAGATTTTTTTGCCTTTGGTGAGTCTCAGAATCGGATCAAGTTTAGTGCCGGGAAACATGAATCATTGCAACGTCATTGACATTTCATTATTACTACTTCATCTAGAGATACTTTTATGTAACTTTATTTCGGAGTTATTACGTAGTTCGTGTAATATCTTATTACCTCCCTGTAATGACTTATTACTTCCCCGTTCCATATTTTTTCACATATGGTCATTCTATTTCAAACGCACTTGCACATACATTCTAACCAATAATAATAATAATAATAATAATAATAATAATAATAATAATAATAATAATATTTACCCACGTCATATCCTGAGACTACCATTATCATACCCATTGATTATTAAATAATTCAGCAAAAGGATGCAAGGATGCTACTATATTAATTACAATTAATCTAAGTGATGGAACTAACAAAAAATAACATTACAATAATATTAATATACAAAACACACACACACACACACACACACACACACACACACACATATATATATATATATATATATATATATATATATATATATATATATATATATATATATATATATCCCTACACAAAACAGCCTTCATAATACCCAGCCTATCCGAAATAACAAACCACACATGCCTTCATCTCAACAGCTGGTGGAGAACCTTAATAAAATCGCCATTCCGGGAGAATTTTAGGGAAATTCAGAAATCATGCGAGAGAGAGAGAGAGAGAGAGAGAGAGAGAGAGAGAGAGAGAGAGAGAGAGAGAGAGAGAGAGAGAGCAGCCTACCGGAGGCTGTTCTCGTTAAGGAAATACAATGCATTAACTCTCTCAAAGGACGGGAAGGTAGATAAAAGCCGCGTCTGAATATTTCAGCTCTATTTCGGATTCGCGTACGAAATTCTTCCCCATTTGAAGAGGATTCATAAGTTTCATCACAGGTGATGATGATGATGATGATGATGATGATGATGATGGGCTTTGGGCTGGGCGTTTCAGGGCTTTTGTGAGGGTCACCACTGGGTCCGGTTTGAATTTAAACGCGTTTGAAGGTTGGGGGTTGGGGGGGGGGGAAGGGTTTAAGGATAATCTGTTTGACTCTTACATATCAACGTTGCGGACAATAGGCCAGAGTGCTGAGGGGATTTTTTTCCCCACTGTCTCACCCTATTGTTGGCTGTCACACACGACCATCGCTATCTCTCTCTCTCTCTCTCTCTCTCTCTCTCTCTCTCTCTCTCTCTCTCTCTCTCTCTCCTTTTCTTTGAATTTTTAGCGTTACGCTATTTCTTTGAAACTCTCTCTCTCTCTCTCTCTCTCTCTCTCTCTCTCTCTCTCTCTCTCTCTCTCTCCTTTTCTTTGAATTTTTAGCTTTACGCTATTTCTTTGAAACTCTCTCTCTCTCTCTCTCTCTCTCTCTCTCTCTCTCTCTCTCTCTCTCTCTCTCTCTCTCTCTCCTTTTCTTTGAATTTTTAGCGTTACGCTATTTCTTTGAAACTCTCTCTCTCTCTCTTTCTCTCTCTCTCTCTCTCTCTCTCTCTCTCCTTTCCTTTGAACTTTTAGCGTTATGCTGTTTCTTTTAAACACACACACACACTCTTTCTCTCTCCTCTTTCCCTTGAATTTTCAGCATTATTTCTTTGAAACTCTCTCTCTCTCTCTCTCTCTCTCTCTCTCTCTCTCTCTCTCTCTCTCTCTCTCTCTTTTCGAATATTGAACATTGTGCTCTCTCTCTCTCTCTCTCTCTTCGAATATTGAACATTGTGCTCTCTCTCTCTCTCTCTCTCTTCAGTATATCTGTCTGTCTCAGATTCCATACCTTCAGCCTACTCTCTCTCTCTCTCTCTCTCTCTCTCTCTCTCTCTCTCTCTCTCTCTCCAAATCATCTGCATATCTCTGTCTATCTCAGATTCCACACCTTCAGCCTCTCTCTCTCTCTCTCTCTCTCTCTCTCTCTCTCTCTCTCTCTCTCTCTCTCTCTCTCTCCTATAATAGGAAACGGTCCAGAAAGACAGAGGTCCCGTATCATAATAGCCATATCTTAGAGAGATTCGGGCTCAGATGGCGCACATATTTTCCTAATTTTTTGTTCCTTAAGAGAAAGACTACAAATCGCCATTAGAATTATCGTCATCGTTGGCTTCGATAAGGCAACGGTTTTTTTTTTTTTTTTTGTTGCTGTTGCTGTTGGCAACACTGTTGATTGTTTGTTTGTTTGTTATGTTTACACTCTATAGCAAGAGTTTTTTAATTTTTTATTTACACATCTTTGTTGTTAAATATATACAGAAATCTTAAACTATAGACTGCCAATTCAGTAACAAAAATATGCTGAACAATGTTATGTACCTGGTGGTCAGCTGACTACAGTAGGTCTAATCTGGTTGTAAAGAAGGAGTGTACATGTGTATATATGTGATGGATTTCACCAGATTTCAAGAAATTTAGTCTAGTGTTCAAGTGTAAAGCTAGACCCAAATATTCATTTTAGCCGTACTCCTTTTTGTTTTAGGTTGGCTTTAGACGATGCTAACTTGCTTGCTCTCAGTGTCTTGATGAAATAACAGCAATTTTTCACATTGTAGTGTAGAAAGTTTTACTGGTTTGTGATAATCTCCCTGAAGTGATTGTGAAAAGGTGGGATATATATTCATTTACAATGCACTGAGTATATATATGTATATATATATATATATATATATATATATATATATATATATATATATATATATATATATATATATATATATATATATTGCACATAAGCAATTCACATATGGAAATCAAAATGAAACTTCTCACCTCAGCCTCTGAAGAGAGAGAGAGAGAGAGAGAGAGAGAGAGAGAGAGAGAGAGAGAGAGAGAGAGTGAGTCTGTCTTGACCACGACCCATAACGATATTACGGGCGAAAAAGGTCAAACACGCGGAAGACGAATTCAGGTCCTTTAGGGGCAAAATGAGGGGCGTCTGCAGGGCAGTTGCGCCCTTAGGGCTTACGGGCGAGAAGCGACGGTAATTCTGCCGCAAAAATACATAAATAAGGAGCGCTCATTTGTTGACGTCACGGCCTTTTCTTCTTCTTCTTCTTCTTCTACCTGGATTTGGAAGAGGAAGGAAGGAAGGTGAAAAAAGAGAAAGAAGGAAGGCGAAAAAAGAGAAAGAAGGAAGGTGAAAGAAGAGAAAGAGAAGGAATAACTGATGAAGGCTTTCACGCCGGTTCGCGACGATAACCACAGCAGCCGACTAACGGCCGGTTACATAATGAACTAAACGGGTCAACAGAGGCATGTTGAGTTTGAAGCAAATGCGCCCATGCCTTTCCTGGCCCAGACTGGGGATCGAACGCGGGTTTCCCTGTTGAGAGACGAGAGTGGGACCACTTCGGAACGAAGACCAGAAGTAGGAGAATAAAAGAGGATGGGAAAGGAAGAAGAAGGAGGAAAATAACAGATAACTGTATAAATTTAATAAAAAAAAACATTGAATAAAAGGGTCAGCAGATTAATATAAAGTGCTGAAAGAGAAAGGCAAGAGTTCAAAAGAATGACACGAAAATAAAAACAAAGAAATAAACAATTATGAAAAAAATCAATAAATGTGAAATAAAAGTATCTGGAGAACAGAAAAAAAAATGATCAAAACGAGATGGTTTCCATGACGACGAGTCGTTTAATCATCGAATTCCAGTCCACCCGTTCTTGAGATCCACAGAAAAAGAAACGGCCTCACGCGCGCAAACAGACACACGGGTGTGAAAATTTCCCGGAGAGAGAGAGAGAGAGAGAGAGAGAGAGAGAGAGAGAGAGAGAGAGAGAGAGAGAGAGAAATCGTGGTGTAGCGAAAGAACGCAGTAATGATAAATGGGAAGAGGCACCACTATAAAAATGCGGCGAGGAAGGGTAAAAGAGAAGCCTGGAACGAGATACGGTCAGAACTTCGCGTTAGGTCGGACGAAGACTCGGAAAAAAATATCGCAAGGGACACGGAAGGAATTCCTCTCTAGGAGGAAAACATATACAAAAATATACAAAATACACATACAACGAGAGAGAGAGAGAGAGAGAGAGAGAGAGAGAGAGAGAGAGAGAGAGAGAGAGAGAGAGAGAGAGAGAGAGCATCTCTATCCTCCGGCTTGTGAGAAAAAATCTCCAGCAAAGTGAGAGTATCTCTATCTCTCTGCTTGCAGGACAAAATGTGAGAGAGAGAGAGAGAGAGAGAGAGAGAGAGAGAGAGAGAGAGAGAGAGAGAGAGATCTATCCTTCTATTTGTGAGTCAAAATCTGCCTCAGCCCGCGAGTATTCCAATTCCTTTGCTTGAGAGACAAAATGTGCTAGAGAGAGAGAGAGAGAGAGAGAGAGAGAGAGAGAGAGAGAGAGAGAGAGAGAGAGAGAGAGAGAGAGAGAAATTTATCCTTCAGGTTGTGGGACAAAATCTTCAACAGAATAGCTTGCGGGACAAATGTGCTAGAGAGAGAGAGAGAGAGAGAGAGAGAGAGAGAGAGAGAGAGAGAGAGAGAGAGAGAGTTTATCTATCCTTCTGCTTTTGAGGCAAAATCTGCCTCAGCCCGCGAGTATTCCAATCCCTTTGCTTGCGGGGCAAACTGTAAGAAAGAGAGAGAGAGAGAGAGAGAGAGAGAGAGAGAGAGAGAGAGAGAGAGAGAGAGAGAGTCCACTCTTGAAAAAGAATGGTGTAACGTCCAATTTTCTCATCCCTTTTCCTCAACAGGCGCATCTGAAGGGTAGACCCAGCGACCTTCTCAAAGGGGCTTGTCAATTCGACTATTGTTTTTCCCCCTTTGGAATCAGACCTAAAACTTTTTCATTCCGATTTCTCCCTCAAGACTAGGCTCTATAAATGCGTACCATTTCCACTACGATAGAATAGAATATACAATTTAGGCCGAAGGCCAAGCGATGGGACTTATGAGGTCATTCAGCGCTGAAAGGAAAATTGAGAGTAGAAAGGTTTGAAAGGTGTAACAAAAGGAAAACCTCGCAGTTACACTATAAAACATTGTTCGGAAAGGGTTGAGGAAAGTCAGACGGAAGAAAGAATATGAAAAGGAGGTATAGTAAAAGGAATGAAAGGGGTTGCAGCTAGGGGCCGAAGGGGCGCTGCAAATAACCTGACGTAATGCTTACAGTGCATCTCACACGCGATGCACTGACGGCACTACCCTCTAAGGGATCGACTATGATAGGCTTCCATCATCAATGCACAGAGATATAACGGGGCGTCCAAGTTATGGCGAGTATTTAAACGTCAAAAAAGTTTTCTCTCGGTTATAATAAAAAAAAAAATAACAAAGACCTCAAATTTTTTTTCCTTGCGGTACGAAATTCCTAGATGGAGAGATCTACAAAAAGGAATCTCAAACTGACATTGTGTTTACGGCGAAGCTTCGCTATCATAAAAATCGTGACGTGCAGTGACGCTCCTGAAATGCCGGCGTCGAACGAAAAAAAAGGAAAAAAAAGACAGAAAATGAAATAAAATCTGACGAAGATAAAGAACGAGAAGGACTCGCCCGTGAGAAGAGACACCGTGACAGAGAAATCTTTCGCGTCTTTTAAATCCTACGGCGTCCCCCATCCAATATACTATTTATACGAGGTGCAGGGGTGTCGTAGGAAAGGGTCCCCAAGAGGTCCTTCGAAGGTGAGGGGGGAGGGAGGAGGGTGCGAGGGGGGGGATAGGAGGGGGAGGTCACTACCACTGCCAACGCCGCCTCTCGGAGCTTCCACAGAAGCCGAAAGTTTTGCAGCCGACCTTTCGCCATAAATTCCAATTTTTCCTCAGCCACGCTAATGCAATTCCTGGATTCCTCCTTCGCCTCCTACCGGCTTGATCCAGACGCCCACGCCTGCCCGCCCTCCTCCCAGAACGCCCACATTTCTCACACCCACTTGTTCTCGCTGTCATTCTCAATGTCCCGTTTCATTTGGTACACTGGGTTTCCCTTTAGCGGCGGCGGCGGCGACGCCCCGCCCACACCCCCACCCTATCCCCGCCCTCCACCAAAAAGTCCTGTAGACAGACCCCTTACACCCATCACAGAAAGAGTAGAGAGGGGATGGAACGGTTATTTTCTTTTTCCAAAGTGGAGGGGGCTGTGGGATGGGCATCCCGATGTCCTTTCCTTGCCAAGGTGCCCTCCCTCAGAGTAATAATACCCACTTAATCCTTTCCAGCAGAAAATTGCAAGATCGACCTCCTTTTCCAGTCAGGAGATCGCAAGGTCGCTTTCATGGAAGAAGGGTCCGTTCCTTAACTCCTGGTATCTTATGCCAACGGGACTTCCTGCCGGGATTTGTTTCAGTCCTACGACGCGGAAACTGTCACCATTTCTCCGACCAGGGGAACTTATTTGAACCCTCCGACATGGAACTGTGATAATGCCTTCGAAGCGGGAACTTTTTTCCCCATCTTCTGACGGGAACTTTTTTCCCCATCTTCTGACGGGAAATTTTTTTTTTCCTCTTCTGACGGGGAACTGTTTTCAGCCTTCGACGGGATCATCTTTCTGCTAGGAACGGAATTTAAATCTCCCGACGGTGAACGGCGTAACTCCTCGACGTGAGAAATGGGCCATCTTCCAACGAGTTGTTGCATTTTGATCATGCAATGTGGGTTAGCATCGGTTCTTCAACAAGGAACCGATCTGACGGGAATTATTAATAATAATAATAATTTGTATTCAACGGTAATAATAAATGAACAATATATATATATATAATATATATATATATATATATATATATATATATATATATATATATATATATATATATATATATATATATATATATATATATATATATATATATATATATATATAAATAAACGCTCATCAGGTTTCGCTTTCACTAATGATAAAACTCTTAAAAAAAAAGGTTTATTCAGATCTTCGACTCTCAAAAATAAAACTTTTCTGTTTATTAATTCAGCGATAACTATTACTTCCAGTAATAATAGTAACAATAAAAAAAACAGCAAATATAAAACCCGCCAAAAAAAAACAACGCGAAAAATAAACCACAAGAAAAAGCATAAAAATGGAGGGGCGAGGAAATTGAAAGCAAGGGCGAGTAAGAGATAAATTGGCCCGCATAAATTGGGCGCAGTCTAAAAACTTCGACACCATAACTCTGTTGGCCCACCATAACCTTGTATCCGGATCTTGAGGTTTCCGAGTTACGGCCGGCCGTAAATAATGGCTTAAGGGGCCGGATATGAATTACGAAAATCTACGGTATAAGTCTGCCATATCTGGGAAAGAAAACTTCTCCGGTACTGTTCATTCACACTTGGCCAGAGTAGGTGGGAAAATTCTCTCCATATCTCATGCTGGATAATCTACTGTGAACAGCCATCTATTCAAGCCGGTCTCAAGCCATGATGAATGAGTAAGGACTGAGCAACTGCCGAATAGAGAAGTTATGAATCGTGGGATTAGTCAGAAGTTGGATGGGTGACCATCAATGCACAAAAGATTCACTTCCATTTACCTACACACATCAGCATTCAAGTTAAAATTTCGGACGATTAATATAATAAACATGTAGAAAATGCGCCAACGTTTCTTCGGCGCAGCCGAGTTTTCTGTACATCGTATAATCAGGGGCACCGAAAATAGATCTATCTTTCGGTGGTCTCGGTATAATGCTGTATGAGCCGCAGCCCGTGAAACTTTAACCATGGACGGTGGTGGCCTGTCCTGTACAGTTGCCAGATGGACGATTATGGCTAACTTTATCCTTAAATAAAATAAAAACTACTGAGGCTACAGGGCTGCAATTTGGTGTGTTTGATGACTGGAGGGTGGATGATCAACATACCAATTTGCAACCCTCTAGCCTCAGTAGTTGTTAAGATCTGAGGGCGGACAGAAAAAAAAGGTCCTACGGACAGACAAAGTCGGCACAACAGTTTTCTTTTACAGGAAACTAAACACTATATTATATATCAGCTATACCACTGAAATATTATTAATAATATGAACTGGACATTTTGCTGCGCATGAATAAAGAAAATACAGAGATTAATAAATTGTACTGACTACGAAAGTTGCCGTAATCTTGAGAGCAAATAATGAGAAAATTAACGAGTTTTGTTAGGAATCCTTTTCAGCAAATCTTTACAATTACATTGTTATGGAGTTTGACTGCTTGAAAGTTTGGTTTTACAACTGTGCCGGTCAAAGACGAGGAACATATATATATATATCACATTTTCCTAGCTCGTCAGTTATTTTCTGAGTTTTTTATTATTATTATTATTATTATTATTATTATTATTATTATTATTATTATTATTATTATTATTATTAT
>NC_089794.1:15932602-15935102 GCF_040412425.1 Macrobrachium rosenbergii | reverse complement strand
GAGAGAGAGAGAGAGAGAGAGAGAGAGAGAGAGAGAGTCAGCACAATACGTGTATGAGAGAACAATGGGAATACAGAGAGAAAGAAAAGAGATATAACAAACAGTTAATTAAAAAAAAATAGTGCTTTAACAAAAAATAAGAATATATTCGATAAGACAATGCAACCCAACAAAGTAGGAAAACAAAAAAAACTTTCCTCAATTGAAGGGGAAATCCATTCACCCTGAAGGAAGGAAGGAAGGAAGGAAGGAAGGAAGGAAGGAAGGAGAGAGAGAGAGAGAGAGAGAGAGAGAGAGAGAGAGAGAGAGAGAGAGAGAGAGAGAGAGAGAGAGGGGGCACAATCGCCAGCTTTCTACAAGATACACATTTTCCCTTCCTCCTGAGAGAGAGAGAGAGAGAGAGAGAGAGAGAGAGAGAGAGAGAGAGAGAGAGAGAGAGAGAGAGAGAGAGAGAGAGAAATTAAATCATAATCTGTAAAGAACATCCAAATGACAATTCACACACACACACACACAGAGAGAGAGAGAGAGAGAGAGAGAGAGAGAGAGAGAGAGAGAGAGAGAGAGAGGAGTTGCACAACCGCCAGCTATCTCCAAGACCCACATTTTCCCTTCCTCTTGTAACTCTCGAGGATAAAAATTAGGGACGCATGAAACCAAGATCCCCTTTACAGAACTCTATACATACAGTCCATATCAAGGGTCGTCCATTCCCTTTCGGGATCGTTTTTGTTGTGACGTCTCTCTCTCTCTCTCTCTCTCTCTCTCTCTCTCTCTCTCTCTCTCTCTCTCTCGCTTTCGCCGTAACTTTTCCCCCTCCGCAGCAGGAACTTACTGCCCCGTGGTATGGCTCCTTCGTGAAATATCTCGCAGGGTACACGCGCCGTCCCGAATTTATTTTTAAGCTTTGCTCTTGTAAATGCTGGCTGGCTGGCTGGACTTGCCTTTAGAAGTTGCTGCTGCGCTCGAGTGTGTGTTTGGGGAAGGGATGGACACAACTAACTTACTTACTTTCTCTCTCTCTCTCTCTCTCTCTCTCTCTCGAAAAATACTGAGAATATTCGTTCAAGAGAGAGAAAGATAGCTGTCATCAATAAAGGATATACGAAAAATACCAAGAAGCACTCCAGAAACTCGACAGTGGAGAGAGAGAGAGAGAGAGAGAGAGAGAGAGAGAGAGAGAGAGAGAGAGAGAGAGAGAGAGAGAGAGAGATATGCGTCCCCTACATACAACTCTCATGAGACAAAGACAAAATTCAAATTACATCATAATCTGCTGCGAAGAATATCAAAATGACACTTCACAGAGAGAGAGAGAGAGAGAGAGAGAGAGAGAGAGAGAGAGAGAGAGAGAGAGAGAGAGAGAGAGAGAGCTCTTCCAGAAAGGCTCATGAAGCTTGGCAAAGAGTTTTCATATTCTCAAAGACCGGAAAAATGCGGCGACATTAAAATTTTGAACTTGTTCCAATGCGTTGCGACTCCTAAAAAAAAAAAGTTCAACTTGTCCGAATGCGCTGCTCACAGAATTTTCTGACAGCAATTGTCTCATTAGGAGGTGAAATGCCTGGCTCTTTTTAATTCTGTAAGTTCTGTCATGTCTAGCTGAGTGAAATTAGTAATACCAGCTCTCTCTCTCTCTCCCTCTCTCTGTCAAGATACCCGAAAAGAGAAAATTGAACAGCCTGGGCATATAATCCATTCCAACACTGCTGTCGTAAGGAGTACATTATGTACCTGATTGGCAGTCAGATGCTGTGGCACGTACTGCATTGAAGAAATAGGAAAATATTAATACACTCATTTTTGATAATCGGGGGAGGGGTGTTGGACCAGAAAATTCTTTACCATTAGACTTTTAACCTCTCTCTCTCTCTCTCTCTCTCTCTCTCTCTCTCTCTCTCTCTCTCTCTCTCTCTCTCTCTCTCTGTCTTTATAGGGCATGATCGCTTCTAAACAGAGGGTATGGGGCACGGATGTCGGGACACAAACGGTTCCTTTCTATCAATTTAAAGGTCATCTTTTTTTCGGGGAACTTCGTAAGAACGAATCATTCTCGGTAATAAAGATAACCAAACTACTTCTACAGAGAGAGAGAGAGAGAGAGAGAGAGAGAGAGAGAGAGAGAGAGAGAGAGAGAGAGAAAATGTTTTTCTTTCTTTCTCTATTACGGTTGCAACCGGCACGATTCGACTGGTCATCAAGTACATCTTTCACTGCTTACGTCAGCAGAAACATACTGAATTTTTGAAAGAAAAGAACCAATGCCTATTCATTCCTGGCCCAGTTCGGGGACAGAACGCAGCTTCCTTGAGAGAGAGAGAGAGAGAGAGAGAGAGAGAGAGAGAGAGAGAGAGAGAGAGAGAGAGAGAGAGAGAGAGATTATGATCCCTAAATATAAGGGGACTGCGGAATCATCTTTTCTGAGGCGATTCCCCTTAATTTATGAGTGTAGATGACTCGTGGGTTGGGTCACCATAGACAAAGGGGCATTTTAAGATGC
>NC_089794.1:15917602-15930102 GCF_040412425.1 Macrobrachium rosenbergii | reverse complement strand
TACAGGAAGGTAAAATATGCTTCTACAGGAAGGTAAAAATATGCTTCTACAGGAAGGTAAAATATGCTTCTACAGGAAGGTAAAATATGCTTCTACAGGAAGGTAAAATATGCTTCTACAGGAAGGTAAAATATGCTTCTACAGGAAGGTAAAATATGCTTCTACAGGAAGGTAAAATATGCTTCTACAGGAAGGTAAAATATGCTTCTACAGGAAGGTAAAATATGCTTCTACAGGAAGGTAAAATATGCTTCTACAGGAAGGTAAAATATGCTTCTACAGGAAGGTAAAAGAAAGGAAAAATGCAGATACAGAGTTACTACAAATACAGAATTTCAAGAGAAGATGCAGTGCATTACTACCCAAGTATTGTCCTCCTTGCATTTCAATACACTTTTATCTATCCATTAATTTATTATTTATCAATTCATTATTTTTTTCTTTTTTAATGTGATATCTATTCTTTATGTATTTCCATTCACCTCCTCTTACTTCTTCCCAGTGAACACCATAATATTCTTTGGAAGCTTGAATTTCAAGTCAACGACCCCTGTGGTGGGCTTGTTCCATATGAATGGGTTTCATCTTCTGAATAATAATAATAATAATAATAATAATAATAATAATAATAATAATAATAATAATAATAATAATAACAACGAAAGAATCAGATGTCGCGTCATCCACCAAAAGTAAGATAGAGAGCACCAGAATCCCCTCGAACAGAAAAAAAAAAAAATTAAAAAAAGGGTTTGAAAGGGTCATGAAAATGTTTGTAGAAGTTTAAAAGAGGAAAAAAAAAAGGAAAAAACCCCGACACTGCATAACTTTAAATAAAGGAAGGGGCAGGTGTAGAGCAGCTGACAACAATGAAGATGGATTAGACATATCGGAAAGGACTTCGACGTAGAGAGAGGGCATGATGTAGCTCCGTCGACGACAACGTAGATAGAGAGGGCGGGAGCCAAGATGGATGACGAGCGAAAGGAAAAAATTTCAAGATTTATATATATATATATATATATATATATATATATATATATATATATATATATATATATATATATATATATTTATATATATATATATATATATATATATATATATGTATATATATATATATATATATATATATATATATATATATATATATATATATATGTATGTATGTATGTATGTATACATACATATAAACAAAAAAAATTTTGAATAATAAAAATTTTATATATATATATATATATATATATATATATATATATATATACATATACATATATACTGTATAATATATACAACCCAGTTCATGAAAAGCAAGCAAGCAAGCAAGCAGATAGACAGATAGACAGACAGACAGACAGACCGATAAAAAAAGTAAAATAAGAATAAATATATAAATAAATAAATGAAACAAATAAATAAATAAATAAGTAAATAAATAAATAAATTTATAAACGCCATTACTGAGACATGCAGCATACCATGAACAGCTCAGTGCGAGGGTCAGTGGGGGTCACAATGAGGCCCGACACCCAACACCAGAAACAATATCATCCTCAGCAGCAGCAACAACAACAAGAGCAACAACAGTGACCTAAGAAATGAACCAACGAAGGCCGATACGAGATCACCAACGGCTGTCCGGGCCTTTTCAAATAATGGCCCGAAAAAGAACTACAAACTCAAAAGTAACAACTCGGTTCTGGGAGAAGGAACAGAAGGGGAGGAAAAATGGCAAGGTGGGGGTAGGGGTGGGGTGGGGGTGTTGGTGTGGGTGTAGGTGTGGGTGGGGAGAAAGACCCTGAGGAAACAGAGAACGCGAGAGGAAACATTTAAAATTAATCAACACCTGGATTGGGGAAAATGGAGCTGGAGGGGGGGAGGAGGAGGCGGAGGGGGTTTGAGGGGAGGGTGTGAGGACGAGGAGATGACAATGGTTCAGTGACGTATCTGTGAATGGTGGCTTAATTAAAGGCAACATATATATATATATATATATATATATATATATATATATATATATATATATATATATATATATATATATATTATATACATATACATACACACACATATATATATGTATATATATAATTTTCCTAAGAGGTGGGCAAGTGGTAATGGGTCACAAGGAGACATGAGAGAGAGAGAGAGAGAGAGAGAGAGAGAGAGAGAGAGAGAGAGAGAGAGAGAGAGAGCGAGCTCTAACACCATAAAAACCCTCGTCTTCTGAAATATATAAAAAAAAAAATGCCAAAACGAAACCTTCCCAACGGGGCCAGAAAAAGCGTCCCATTCATTCCCAGGTATATCGGCTCCGAAGGGAAGAAGAGGAGGAGGAGGAGGAGGAGGAGGAGGAGGAGGAGGAGGAGGAGGAGGAGGAGGAGGAGGAGGAGGAGGAGGAGGAGGAGGAGGAGGAGGAGGCATTGTTGCACCGCCGGCAGCAAGAGCAGAGGGAAAAAGCAGCCTTTAAGTTTTCCTTCCATTATTAGACGTGAACTTATTTACTTTCTGCAGCAGCAGCAGCAGCAGCAACGGCAACAGTAAACAAAACTTTGTGTTAACTTTCATAGCTCCAACAGCAATGGGAAAGGAAAACTCCTGACGAAGGAGACCGATATTTTTGGCAGGGATGGAGACTTTGGTTTCTTTGTTTCCTTTCCTTCTTTTTTGCTTCCTTTTTGTTTGTTTGTTTGTTTGTTTTCTTTCTGTTATTCCCTAGGAAGAGGAGGAAGGAAAAGGGAGTGAGGAGGAGGAGGAGGAGGAGGAGGAGGAAGGAAAAGGGAGTCAAGAGGAGGAGGAGGAGGAAGGAAAAGGGAGTCAAGAGGAGGAGGAGGAGGAGGAAGGAAAAGGGAGTCAAGAGGAGGAGGAGGAGGAGGAAGGAAAAGGGAGTCAAGAGGGGGAGGAGGAGGAGGAGGCGGAAGGAAAAGGGAGTCAAGAGGAGGAGGAGGAGGAGGAGGAGGGAAAAGGGAGTCAAGAGGAGGAGGAGGAGGAGGAGGAAGGAAAAGGGAGTCAAGAAGAGGAAGAGGAGGAGGAGGAGGAGGAGGAGGAAGAAGGAAAAGGGAGTCAAGACAAGGAGGAGGAGGAGGAGGAGGAGCAGGAGGAGGAGGAAGGAAGGAAAAGGGAGTCTTGGAAAATAAAGTTCCTATGGAAGAAACTACATGAAGAATATATCCTTTAAAGGAGTAGGAGGAGATGGTCTTATTATGTAAGAGACCTACATAAAAGGACTTCCTCGAGGAAGGAGGAAAGACCCTCAGATAAGGAAGAGGCTCTACGCGGCAAGAGGAGGCCCTAGGAAGAGGAAGAATCCTGTAGGAGAACAGAGTTCACATGGAGGCAGAAACGTAGGATGAGAGAGAGAGAGAGAGAGAGAGAGAGAGAGAGAGAGAGAGAGAGAGAGAGAGAGAGAGAGAGAGAGAGAGGAGGAGGAGGAAGAGATCCTCCGAGGGGAAAAAAGTCCT
Source organism: Macrobrachium rosenbergii (assembly GCF_040412425.1). Taxonomy (NCBI): domain Eukaryota; kingdom Metazoa; phylum Arthropoda; class Malacostraca; order Decapoda; family Palaemonidae; genus Macrobrachium; species Macrobrachium rosenbergii. The sequence goes on along the minus strand of NC_089794.1, from coordinate 15,926,641 downwards.
GTGAAGAAGAGGAAATTTCTCCCGGAGGCGGCGAAAGAGAAGGATGAGACCCACACAAGGAGGGGGAGGAGGAGGAGGATGAGGAGGTCTTAAGGGTGGATGCCCTTCGGAGGAGCAGGATGTCCTCAGGGGAAGATGCTCACTGAAGGGAGAGGACCAACATAGCAGAAAGGTGTCCTAAGAGGAGTATGCCCTTGGGAGGGAGAGGTCTTCAGAGAATGGAGGTTCTTGGAAGAGGGGAAGAAGAAGGAAACTCTAGACAAAGGACATTTTGGTGTAGGGGATTTTTTTATGTCCTTTCCTCTTTATTTTTTTACTCCTGGGGCAGGGGAAGGGGAAGGGGGAGGGGAGGGGGGGGGGAGGGGGAGGGGAGGGGAGGGGGGGGGGAGAGAGAGTCCCTTGGTTGAGAAAGGAGAGGTAAACACTATCTTTAAACCGTGAATCCCTACACACAAAGGACCTCAATGACCACATAATTTCGGATAGCAAGGTTAAATTCGCCCTAGAACCTTCGCCGATTAAAAAAATAAAAAATAAAAAACGGAATTTGCAAAAAGCAGGCTCCTTCCAGAATTGGGGGAGGGGGGGGAGGGGAGGGGAAGGAGCCAGAAACCACACACACACTACATTTTGAAGGACTTACAGCAACTGCCCTTTCAACTAATCAGTAAGATTAATGAAATTTAAAATGTTTTAAATGTAATTTCCTTTTTTTTTTTATAAGGCTTTTCATACTTTGTTAGTTTTACACATTACGAGATATAAAAAAAAATAGTTGTAAAAATCGTACTTTTCAAAATAATAAAATTTAAGATACTGAAAATTAAAACAAAATATTACCAAATGACGTCCATATCAATTACCAGTGGATTGCAATTGGTATCTTTTGAATCGAAATTCCTTTTTTTTCAGTTAATTAAAAAAATAAAGGTTTTTAAAATTTATATTTTTACAAACTATGACACATCTAAAATAGTTGTAGAAATGGCACTTTTCAAAAATAACAGTTCGGCAACATTTACACCTTTACTAGAAAATACTCAGTGTAGCACGAGTCTCAAAATGGAGAAACAAATCCACATGATGCAACTGTACAAACATGCTCAAAAATAACACTAAACAAAAGAGCTTACAGACTGCGGTGTTTATTTATGAAAATCTCGACAAGTCCTTTAAAAGGACGAGCACATGAGCTCTTTCCGCAAAAAGTTAAAAGAAAGAGCTTATCGTTTCTCTCTCTCTCTTCTCCCAAAACGGCGAAATCAGCAACAAGGTTTAAAAAACACGAACGCGAAACGTCCCGAGCAAAACCGCGCCAGGGACAACAATGTGACAGCCCAAGAAAGGCATTTAGGACGTTAATCCTTGTCCCGTTAGCGGGAATGACGACCTAACGAGCAAATACGCGCGTCAGATTCTTGCCGGCCCGGATTCAATTCCCCGCTACGCCGAAAATAAAAAACGGCGACAAAAACTCGAAAAATAAAAATAAACCGTAGCGACCACCGACAACGGCTATGGGGTCACTCTCCGTCGTTTGCGACAAAGCGCTCTCTCTCTCTCTCTCTCTCTCTCTTTCTATCTCTCTTAGGTGTCCGACTCGCATTCGGGGATCTTTCGCAATTAGCTGCACAGGTGAGTTCTGCAGACCGAAGATTTTAACAGCGACAGGTATCCGCGTTATGCATAAACGCGGCAGATCAAGATGCAGACACTGACGCCAGCGGCTCAGCATCCGGGCTAATGTGGACCCAGACCCGGAGGACTCAGCTGACAGAGAGACGCCAACAGCCAGTCATTTTTCAGATTAAAGATACGGTCCTTAGAAAACCCAGCCACGTTTTAAACGCGTTTAAATCTTTCCCCCCATTAACGCGAACGGAACAAAATCACCTGGATATTTTTGACCACGACAATGCAATCGTGACTTGGGTCCTTATTCCTGACACGGTCGCGCTCTCGGCTAATTAGAGTGAATTTTCAAAACATCCCATTTGCGCGCGCGCACACACCCACAAACATGGACGAATCAAGGTTCTATTCCGGTGGAGAGAGGGTTACCTCGGCGAGACCTCTTCGTTTTTAAAAAATAGTACTTATGACGGTATACATTTTGACAGACCACTAATCATTCACGTCTGTTATGTTTTTCCTCTCTCCCATCTCCAAATTGTGACTCAAAACAGTCACCTAACAACCAGGTATATAATTCACTCCTGAGGTCAACAAAAAACACACTGGATGTTCCAAAGAACGCATCCATACACGTCCTTTCTCGCCCGAGAAGTGAACAAGGGTAGACCTGTTTGTGAACTGTGGCACGACCAACGAGCAGAGAGAGAGAGAGAGAGAGAGAGAGAGAGAGAGAGAGAGAGAGAGAGAGAGAGAGAGAGAGAGAGAGAGAGCTGATAGCAGCAAAATGATACGCACATTCAAGATGGAATGAAACTTGGCGGCGTCTGTGGAAAGTCAGTACGAGTTGTATACCTGTTTCAGGGGGAGAGGGAAAAGTTAAGATTAATATCAAACTCCCGAGGCATTCGACTCTTTCCTTCTATTTCAAACTCTTGGAACGCGAAATTAATTCCAGACTCCACATTCTGCAACGAAGGGGGAAGAAGGGGAGGGGGACCAGGAAGTTTGAACTTTAGGAGTGTTTTCCCTTTTTTTTGGCAGAGTTTTTCAAAAGTTAAGGGTAAATCTTTCAAGCAAGTTTATGGGAGGTTAGGTAAATATAAGGGTTAAGGCCACTTACCCATAAATTTCTGTTCAGTCTAACCAATACAGAAACTTGAGAGTAGCTATGACAATAGGTACACAGGCTGTTAGCCTGTCTCTTGCATTCAGACTGCTTTAATTTTTTAATTATCTCTATCAGCTTAACGTGCATTCTGGAAACGAATGGAATGAGAGCTCGATCAAACCGACCGATCCTCGAATTGGTGACAGCAAAGAAAGTTTTCCAGAGCAATGACCAAATTAATATCTGTACAACATGCAAACAATTGGAAACAATTCAAGATTTCCTTTATATATTACTCGTTTTTTTTAACAAGTTCCAGTCAGGGGAAGGGGGGGGGGAGTCCTTATGCAGGAGAGGGGCGAGGGGGAAGCTGAGGATTGGAGCAGTATATTGGAAAGTACCAGGGAGTCCCACCCAGGGGAAGGGATGGTGAAGAGAAAGGAGTGGCGCTATTTAAAAAAAAAAAAAAAAAAAATCGCAGGGGGATCCAATACATGAGTGGAGAGGGGACAGGTATCTGGAGAATGCCCAGGGCATCGTGGGCATGGAGGGAGGCGAGGGGGATAGGGAAGACTGAAAGGAGGTCTTACGTAGCAGGGTATTTATTCTGGAAGGGAGTGTGACTGAAGAGTGGGGTCGCTAAAGAGAGAGAGAGAGAGAGAGAGAGAGAGAGAGAGAGAGAGAGAGAGAGAGAGAGAGAGCACAAATTAACTGTCAAGGGGGACAGTGGATTAACCCGAGAGAGAGAGAGAGAGAGAGAGAGAGAGAGAGAGAGAGAGAGAGAGAGAGAGAGAGAGAGAGAAAAGAATAAAAGAGAAAGGGTTTAAAGAGAGGGGAAAGAGAAAGGGGAGACGGACCGGAATTAAGAGGGGACAAAGCACGAACGAAAGGGGGCAATGGAAAGGGGAGAGAGACGTGCTGAGAGGAAAATAGAAAAGGGTAAAAGGGGAGATCCTTAAAAAAGAAAGGGGTGGGGAGAGAGAGAGAGAGAAAATTAAATACTGCTTGTTAGTGTTAAATACACACCGTTCAATAGAGCGTGTGAATGATTTACACAAGTATATATACACTCCTTTGCATACAGAGTTATACACACTGTACACACACACACACACACACACACACACACACACGAAGTTTTGTAATATCATACCTAGGTACAATAACAGACCACTACATACCGCATAGCAGGTATACATGAAGTTCATAGCATAAATATGAATATTTATGCTATAAATGTTCCTATTCATAATATACATATTCATACAGAGATACGCACATCTTTACATTACATACACAGTCGTATGTATCATACGGAGGAGTATATGTATAACGTGCAAACTAAACTATACACATGACCAGTACGGATTAACATTTTGCGCCTGTATACAGCACATACCTACATGTATACATCATACACAGACATACAACAATACATGTATGCACACGTACTGCCATTTAATAGACTGGAGGATTCGATTTTGGGAAAAAAGAAACAAGGCGAGAAGTCCAAAGCCTGGCAGCAGAGAGGAAGAAAAAGTGTAACCAAAGAAAGTGTGAAAACTATAAAGTTCCAACAATCGTTTTGCAAAGCAACGCTGGATCTGGACGGCACTTGGATGGGTAACCGCCCAAAAAGAGCTGGCGATGTCGAAGAGCATCTTTTTTCCTGTGTCTGTCTGTTTGTCTGTCATTCTAAAAAACAAAAAAATAAAATAAAATGTCTAGATGAATTCACTCTGAAAGACATTTCGTCCCAGGTTTTACAGTCCCCACTCGGATAATGAGGACGGACGACAGCTTGTAATAATGATAATGATAATGACGTTGATGGTGGTGATGATGATGATGATGGTGAGGAGGAGGAGGAGGAGGAGGAGGAGGAGGAGGAGGAGGGGGAAGTCCATGTCTTCATTAAGAGAGGAAATGACATGAATGAAGTGAGAGCGAACGTGAGTTTTGTGGCGTGCGACTTATGCTGAAGAGATAATATAGATCTTTTTGTTTTTGTGGATTTTTTTTTTCGCTTATTTTATTTTAATTTCGAGGGTTCATTTTCATTCTTGCATCATTCGTGTGTCAGAGAGAGAGAGAGAGAGAGAGAGAGAGAGAGAGAGAGAGAGAGAGAGAGAGAGAGAGAGAGAGAGTAAGCCAGTTCTATTAGGAAGGCTTAAAGCATATTACTTTGGTCTTTCTTCATGCCCTAATTATTATTATTATTATTATTATTATTATTATTATTATTATTATTATTATTAAATTACCATGTTCCTTCTTAATGTCCTAATTATTATTATTATTATTATTATTATTATTATTATTATTATTATTATTATTATTATTATTATTATTCAGAAGATGAACCTTATTCCTACATCACAGGTCTTCAGTGGCCATTCACTAGACATTCCAAGTGTCCACAGAACAAGGCGTTCATTTGAGAGAAATTATGGGAGATAATAGGAAATACAGAAAGATCAGCTTTTGGAAAACAATGATAAATTAACCAATGCATAAATACGTAGATACAAATTTTGATAAATCATTAAATGTACACAGAATTCTCTTAGGGTAATAATGTACTGCATCTTCGCTTGAACTTCTGAGGTTTTAATTGTACAGTACATCCTCCTCACGGAGACCGTTCCATAGTCCAACGGTGTGAGGAATAAAAGACCTCTGGAACGGAGGAATAAAAGACCTCCGGAACGGAGGAATAAAAGACCTCTGGAACGGAGGAATAAAAGACCTCTGGAATGGTGGAATAAAAGACCTCTGGAACGGACGAATAAAAGACCTCTGGAACAGAGGAATAACAGACCTCTGGAACAGAGGAATAACAGAACTCTGGAACGGAGGAATAAAACGACCTCTGGAACGGAATAAAACGACCTCTGGTATGGAGGAATAAACGACCTCTGGAATGGAGGAATAAAAGACCTCTGGAACAGAGGAATAAAAGACCTCTAGAACGGAGGAATAAAAGACCCCTGGAACGGAGGAATAAACGACCTCTGGAACGGAGGAATAAACGACCTCTGGAACGGAGGAATAAACGACCTCTGGAACGGAGGAATAAAAGACCTCTGGAACGGAAAAATAAAAGACCTCTGAAACGGAGGAATAAAAGACCTCTGGAATGCTGGAATAAAAGACCCTTGGAACGGAGAAGTCCGACTGCGGGGTAATTTTATCCAATCATTTTTATGTGACTAAAAAAAGTGGGTTATTTACGCTAATACAAACCTTGTATATTTTAATAATTTACTTAAATTTTAAAAATTTACTGATCAATTTGTTAATTAGTATTTGTTTTCAAATACGTGATCTCTTCTTTCTGTATTTCCAATTACCTTCTGTTCCTTCTTTCTAATGAACGCCATATTCGTTGGAAGCTTGAATTTCAAGTCAAGCAATGGCCCCTGCGGGCGTGTTCCACATGGATAGGGTTCATCTTCTGAATAATAATAATAATAATTAAAAGGAAAGCCAAGTCAAGATAGATAAAAATAAGCAAGACGAATTAAACAAACAGACATAAATTGAAATAACAAACATCAGTTGGGAAACTCAAAACAAACATCAGCTGGGGAACTCAGAGACAAAAAATTAACATTCCAGAGACCTGACGGACAAGAAACACCGTCACATAAGGACATCTCCCACATTTCGGTCATCACATCTGCACCCCACGGCTCCACAATTAGGGAGGATTTGGGTTCAACCCCCCTTCACACTATGGTTCCATAATTAGGGAGGATTTGGGTCTACCCCCTTCACACTACGGGGCCAACGGCCAAATAGGGCTTATCGTGATGAGAGAATGGAAGAATGGAAGTCGCTTGGGCCCCTCATTTCTGTTTGATTTTTTTTTATATTTTTAATTTGGGAGGAAGGGTATTTCTCTCTTTGCCCCTTCAAAGCGTTGGTCTTGTTTCTTTTGAATATATGAATCAATTATTGTTTTAATATGGCTTATTAATATGGAGGATGGCCTCTTTTTAATATGGGGATTTGCCTACATTCAACATGGCAGTTGACTCTTTACAATATTAGGGACGTGTTGACTTCTTCCTCACTTTAAAATGTAGACAGACTGGCATGGTTTCAAATTTGGAAAATTAAAAAGAGCAACGGTAAACAAAAGCCAAGGAGAGAGAGAGAGAGAGAGAGAGAGAGAGAGAGAGAGAGAGAGAGAGAGAGAGAGAGAGAGAAACATAGTGGGAAAGGAACGGAAAGAAAAGTCCCTTAGGAATCTCGGGGAGTCAGTTCTTGAAGAAATCTCGAGGGAGCTTTTCGCTTAAACAAAAGTCTGCCTCTCATGTTTTCATGTTCAGGTTCCAATGCTTAAGAGGGGCTCATTTACTGCTTTTAGAGGCACCATCGTCTTCGTATCATAATTTACACTAGTATCTGTGTATGTAGATGTTTAACCCTTCATTATTTTATTTTTTATTCATTTGTTCATCTTCGTCTTTCCTGTTTCATAGATGGTGCTCTTTTCCGTGTGAGCTCACCGTTTAGGATTGCTTCAAAGAATATATTTGAATAATGTATCATTATCATCATTATACAACTCATTCAGAAATTTGAATCGGAGTTTATGATGACAACTTTATGCATCTCACTATGGATTTTTTGCAGAATTTGGAAACATTTTTTATAAATTAAACTCCGCTGAAACAGCCATAATTTTCAATGAGAAGTTCGCGAGACGACCTCCTTCCTAAATAATACCAGTTGATGTTATTGTTTTAATAAATAAGAAGTAACACCCTTGTAGAACTGTTTCATGTCTGATCATCATTATTATTTCTGCAACTATTCCATGTCCGATATTCACGAAGCGGATGCAAGATATAAGAGCCACTATTGACCTCAAGCACAGTGAGGTAAAGACATGTTAATTGATACGGAGAAAGCTTTCTGGCCAGTGTTCTTTTTTTTTTTTCCCAGAGGAGAAATGCTCCAATTTCTCTATCAATTCTTCTTCTTCTTGCCAGCGATGGCCTTTATTTTTGCCGCAGGTCCTCGCTTGAAAAGTACTTTCGTTTCTGCGGAATAAAATGTGAACTTTTACTGCTTTCAACCGTTGTGCATTTAAACCCTTTTACTTTGCCACGCCATGACTCCACAGATTTTCCCCTTTCCGAGTCACAGTAATTATTTCAGGATTGGGTTCCCGGGCCCCGTGACCTTTTCTGCCATGACAGGGACTCGCAACTATCGACCAATTATCAGGTACTTAAGTCACTGCTTGGATTTAATCGTGGGAGTAATGATTTTATTTTATAGGAAACGGGGCTAACTCACCTCTATCCACTTAACCCAAATGGGATCGATTTGGGGTCTTTTCGCTGGTTAGCGAAATAGACAACCACGGATCACAGAAATAATAATAATAATAATAATAATAATAATAATAATAATAATAATAATAATAAATTCGAAAATACTCATAGTAGCACGAGTCCTAAATTGGAGAAACAAACCTACAGTGATGTAACTGTACGAATAAATTCCAATAACAACAATAATAATAATAATAATAATAATAATAATAATAATAATAATAATAATAATAATCTATATTCCATTCATGTACAAATTCTGTTTCTCCAATAATAATAATAATAATAATAATTATTATTATTATTATTATTATTATTATTATTATTATTATTATTATTATTATTATAACCAACATTCCATCCATATGCTAAACCTCGTCCCTAACCATCTACTGTATGTAATTTTAAAAAGTCCTCCCAAAACGTAGCCGAATTCGGACCACCCTCCTCTCAAACCGCATTCCAACCCGGGTAATCCATCCTTAAATCTATCAGCTCAACTTTTCTTCAATTAAGAGACTGCGTTGGTGATTGCTAATTCCCTTTGGAGAGAGAGAGAGAGAGAGAGAGAGAGAGAGAGAGAGAGAGAGAGAGAGAGAGAGAGAGAGTTCTGTAAATTCGGTGCATTACTTTCTTGGGCGTTGATGGGATCTTTCTTGAAGTAATTTTTTTGTCTAATTGTTCGGTTCAGTACCTGGTGGTCAGTGCACTGCACAGGGTGGCAGTCGGGGATATAAGGAGAGAGAAAGAGAGGGAAAGAAAAATAAAAATAATAGAGGTGAATTATCTGTGGAGCTTGAAAAGTGAACTTATATATCATACTTGAAAAAAGGACGACCTAGACGAGGTAATCCTCAATCCTTCAAACTCTCAATACTAAGTTGACTTTCTCTCTCTCTCTCTCTCTCTCTCTCTCTCTCTCTCTCTCTTTATTGGGTTAACAAC
>NC_089794.1:15895102-15912602 GCF_040412425.1 Macrobrachium rosenbergii | reverse complement strand
TTTTGTTTAAGGAGTAAATTACTACCTGGTGGTCGGTTGACTGTAATGGGTAGCATCTAACAAGAGCGATGGGGGATAAAATTAGAAAACACGCGATCGATGGGGTAAACCACCAAATAATGCACATGGGATAGCCTCGACGAGGGAAAACCAAATAATGAACAACTTGTCGACCTCGATGAAGTTAACTATTAAATAATGGTATAGCTCCGTGGTGGTAAAGCATTGAATGAAAAATGGGAGGGCCTCCTTGTGGTAAACCATCAATTAAAAATAGGATGACCTCGATGAAATAATCAATTAAAAACGGGAGGACCTCGATGAGATAAACTATACAATTTAAAACGGGAGTATCGATGCGGTAAACTGATTAAAAATGGGATGGGCCTCGATGAGGTAACCCTCAGGGTGGAAAAATTCATCGGACAATCTTTGTCTCACTCTATCTCTCTTCAGGTCCACTGTCCAATCTCTCCGATGGAATGACCCACTTTATCTTTATAAACCCACCTCCCGGTTGCCATCCATCTCTACCTCAAGTCCCTCCCTTGTCTCTCCTGTCTACTTAAGGACTGACAGACCACCTCTCTGTCACAACAGCGCCCGTCCATGTAATCACTAATAACAGCACAGCGCATAATAGCCACTGGTTCGTGTCCAGGGTAATGGATGCTTGTTTTCAATTTGCATTCTCTCGGGCTCCCGGGCATCAGTGTGACCCACTCCCCTCCCCCCCCCCTTCGCAATAAACCATTATCCATGTTAGTTTTATTTTATTTATCAATGGACTTTTTATTTTTTTTGTTTATTCTCAAATTTCGACCCTTCTCTTCTATCCAGGGTTTGAGAATGAAGCGATATTGTAACCAGTCATGGCAGTAGTTTAATTTTTTTTTTTTTAGTTTGTTTTTTTTATTCATGCACTTATTCCCTTTCTTAATATTAATATATCCTTTGCAAGCCTTGGAAACACACACACACACACACACAAACACACACACACACACACACACATATATATATATATATATATATATATATATATATATATATATATATATATATATATATATATATATATATATATATATATAGCCTCAGGGTAAGGTTGTTCCATCCACACCGTCAGCTACCCAACACCGCCCACCAACAACCATGTACACAACTTACTAATCATTTAAGTCCACAGTGGTACATAGGTCACGTCATGTTTACAAACACTCCGCCCTATCTAAAGACTCGATCCCCGGTTTTCAATAGACTTCAACATATTATATACAGTATACATACATAGTCATGCATAGTATATGTGTGTATATATATATATATATATATATATATATATATATATATATATATATATTATATATATATATATATATATATATATATATATATATATATATATATATATATATATATATATATATATATATATATATATATATATATATATATATATATATATTATACTGACTTAAACTTTTGGCTGTAATGTACTCAATTCTTCTGCTTCAATTGTTAAATTCTTTCTTAAGCAAAAAGTCCATTCAATTCCGCGAAAGCCAGCTACCAGTAACTGAGAGAGCTAACAGCCTTTTACATCCGTACCATAATAATAATAATACGTGCACATGACGAACGAACATTACCAAGAAGCAAAAAAAAAAGGAAAATAAATAAATAAATAAAACCCGAACACAACGTAACGTGGGCGATAGTTTTTGCGACAACAATTATTGCTCGTTGAGGTAGAATAATTGAACAAATCGTTCGTATGAGACGCGTACTTAGCTCCGCCGTCCGTGATAGTTGCCAGATATTGCGGCAACTTCCCTTCTCGTTAGAAAATGACTATTATGTCCTTGCTTGCATCTGCTGAAATGGTGGGTTATGGCAGAGGCTGAGGAAGAAGTGTGTGTGTGTGTGTGTGTGTGTGTGTGTGTGTGTGTGTTGGGGACTTTAGACGAGTAATAATTCTGCAGAGAGAGAGAGAGAGAGAGAGAGAGAGAGAGAGAGACGAAACACAAGTTACAAGACAAACTGAGGAACGAGTAAAAGGAAGGATTAGCGGTTATAGAAGTTGAGAAAGAATTACAGAGAGAGAGAGAGAGAGAGAGAGAGAGAGAGAGAGAGGGGTAACTGCTTACTAAATATTATTTTATATCACACAGGAGATGACGTTATGAACGCAATGTCAGACTGTCTTTGGAATAGACTAAGGAGTGAAAAATCCACAGAGAGAGAGAGAGAGAGAGAGAGAGAGAGAGAGAGAGAGAGAGAGAGCATCACTTTGCCTCGCTCTTTCTCTCTACCCCAAGTTACCACCCACAACGGGGGAATAGCGGCCAGGTACAAATTCCAGTGCTTATGTACATAAAGGCATATTGAGTTTCATACGAAATACGGATCGGCAGGTTGTGAGGTTGTGAACCGAGCATTTAACATTGAATCCCTCATATACTCACGTGAAATCTACGGACTGAACACGCCTCATTTCAGCCCACACCTCCTGCGTTACAATTATGTAAAAAAAAAAAAAAATAAAAGATAAAAATAAAAAATGAAAAGCATTTGACAGTGAAATAAGTAGTTTGTCTAAATAATGGGAGCGAAGGTGATCCCCTTTCAATTTGGGCTGACAAATAAGCCCTTCCCTTCTAGCCACAGGAGGAGACAGGTTAACGCTCCTGCGCGCGCGCAACCTCTCCCCCCCCCTCTTCCCGATGTCTTGGGTAGATAGCGTCTCCGTCTCTCGTCCTGTTGTTCTGTCGTCTATTTTCCCTTCAAGTTATTAAAGGTGTTTTAGCCTCAAATAGTATGTTGATTGAAAAAGTGTTTCTCTTTGCTGAAAAATGATCGATCTCCCCCTTTTTTTATTTTTACTTATTCTCTCTCTCTCTCTCTCTCCTTTTTTCTTACACACACACACACACACACACACACTCAAGACACTGTTCTAGATCAGGTGAATGGGGCAAAAATGAAAAAAATTTATTATATTACTTTCGAAATCTCTCTCTCTCTCTCGTCCAGTGTCTATATATGAGCCTTTTCAAAACCACCCCATTTTATCGATCAATTCATTAGCCGAAAGAATGATCAAGGAATTTTAAAACACCCACAAAAATCTCATATGAAACAATCATAAAAACACACTGGTAAAAAAAAGGCATCCAAAAAAAGCTTAATAAAAGCAGCCTTTATAAAATTCTACCAACGAAAAACTGTTGAAGAAATTGAAATCGTAATCCTAAGGATTGCTTTAAACACCCATAAAACTCCCTCACTGAACATCACTCAAATCATTCCTTGTATGCTAAATGGCTTATTCCTAGATATTAAAAACAATCCGAAAATTGGCTAAAAAAAAATCTTTAAAACATGCTACCAAAAATTAATGTAAATGCGGTTTAGAAAAACACCACCAAAAAACTTTTTTAAAACACCATATAGGCTACATGACTCATCATAAAAACTTAAAAAACAAAAAACAAAAACAAGACCTATCAGCGAAAAAGTTAACAGACCTATTAAAAACAAGACCCCAAATGGCATTTAAAAAGACCGTAACAAAAAAACATACCCCTTAAAAGGCATACAAATAAAAACTTAAGAACAGACTAAAAAAAAAAAAAAAAACTCGGCAACAAAACCAATAAAAACATACCCCTTAAAAGGCATCCAAAAAAAAAATAAGTTTAAAAACATACACGACCAAAAAAAAAAAAAAAAAACCGTATAAAACACAACCTCTTCGAAAAAACACACACGATTAGGATCCCCCTTTCAAGCGTAATTACCAAGCGTGTACAATTCCAGGTATGATGGGAGTAGGCATTACCCCCGGACAGGTATGTGACGGGCGCGAATCATTGTACGAGACAGGTGTGAATCTGGAGGGTCGACATGAACCTTAACACGCCTCTCTTCTCCGCAGGTTGATTATAAGGTTGAGGGAGACCTCAGCGGTTGAGTGAGACAGGGGGGGACGGGAAGACAAAAGAATGGGTGGGAGAGGAAGAGGAGAGAATCAATGAATGTGAGGAAAGAGGCAGGGAGGAGGAGAATAAAGAATGAATGAACATTTGGACAGAAATGGTTACAAACTATTCGGAATGAACGAGAATCGATAATGAATGTGAGAATCATGGTAATTACTATTATTGTTATTATTACTGAAATTAAGAGTTTTTTTGTAATGAGAGAGAGAGAGAGAGAGAGAGAGAGAGAGAGAGAGAGAGAGAGAGAGAGAGAGAGAGAGAGAGAGACTTAACCAATCAAATAAGGTGTGGCGTATCTGACTCAAAAAAACCAAAAGAGAAAAAAAGGCACAACAACAAAGACACCTCTGGAATCTACGCCATCGTAGACATTGCCATTCGAGACAGCGCGCCTGCGCAGGGTCACGAAACCCCTATTTTGTGCTCATAGGGCACACGAGACCTCTCCTTAGACTGAAAGTTCTTACAACCAAGTGTTTTACAATACGATCTCATTGGCACTTTTTTTTTTTACATTTCACTGCTAATCTACGATTACGTGACATAATGATTCGAAAAGATTTTAATTTGGGGCCCACTGAACCTCCTTCATTATGGCTTGGGAAGGGGGAGAAACGGGGTTCAAGGAACAACCAATTAATGTACACACAATGAACTCTTCTAGCTCAATGACCTGACCCCACCCTCTCAAAGAACGAGGTCAAATGACGTTTGTCGTAACACACTTACCTTAATGATGACCTGATCACTTCATTAATTAATAACCACCCCAAAATATTGCATAATTCCTGACACAAATACCCGAAGGAACCCGGCATGCAACACCGCGAACAGCCACTGCAACAGTGCAACATCACCGCCTCTGTCACAATATACTTTAGCCTCATTTGCAACAGTGCAATAAGCGTCATCAACAGAGTGTCATTAAGAGAAGGAGGGTGCCACCTGTATTCATCGGAAGTGCCACTGTGTCACGTTCAAAATTAACCTTTGAAAAGGCAATTAGCATCGACTTCAAATAAGGGTAATGGTGGATGGAGCTTGTTCGTGTTTCTCTCTCTCTCTCTCTCTCTCTCTCTCTCTCTCTCTCTCTCTCTCTCTCTCTCTCTCTCTCTCTCTCTTTATCCTGATACAACTGGTGGTACTCTCAGCTCACAGCCAAGGAGCCTTCGTTCAATCCCATGAAAATTCAGTAGGCTTCAATTAACTTAAGAAATGAATTATGTACCCGGTTGTTAGTCAACGGCTGTGGATAACATATTGAGAGAGAGAGAGAGAGAGAGAGAGAGAGAGAGAGAGAGAGAGAGAGAGAGAGAGACGTGAATGACCCCTGCTACGTCAAAACGGATACTATCATTTAATTAAATACGAAGGGGTAGGGGGGGGGTGGTCGACAAGGTAACACTCAACCTGCATGTGTGAAATCACCCATCGAACGTTTCTCTCTCTCTCTCTCTCTCTCTCTCTAGTAGGGAAGACCTTTTCTGCTGTGACGCCATGTCAGGAAATAAAAAAGGAATTCAAAAATATATCTCAATAAATTCAACCTGTATCAACACAGGCTAATGCAAAGCATTGATCACACAAAAATGCAACAAGACCCAGTAGCAAGGTGGTCCAACCTGCGACAGAGAGAGAGAGAGAGAGAGAGAGAGAGAGAGAGAGCCATAACTAATATCATTAAAGGGAACACCAAAAGGTGACACACCGAAAGTTATGCGGTACCCCACACCATGACATTTGCAAACGTGATGAAAGGGGAGGGGAGGGGGGGGGGAGGGGGGAGGTAAGGACAGAGGGACCTCCATTAACATGATTAGTTAGGTCCTCTGTGTATACCTTCACCTCACGTACATACAACAGCAATAATAATCATTGCAAACAACAACAACAACAAAGTCTTCCAGGGCGAGGATGCTCTTCAGTTGCAAGAAAAATAACTTTTTTCTTCGTTGTATTTTAGACTTGGTATAAACTTTCAGTGGATGGTTATTGTACGGTCAGAATTTTGAATAGGTTTCATTTTTTTTTATCAATGTTAATCAGAAGTCTAAACTGTGTTTTAAGTGAGGATGATTAATTTTATCTATAAATATTTTTTTGATCCATTTTTTTAACCTACAAAAGTAGACCATACATTTGTTTGCAAACCTTATTACTCTTTATTCCATTAAACGTATACACTGAAACAGGGTATTTTTTGAAACATAGGCTTCTGGTACTCCATCAATACAAACGGTATAGTTAAATATAAGGCCAAAAAATACATCTTGTTTTTAAAGAACACTGTACTTGCAAAGTAAAAAAAAAAAAAACCTTAGCTATAGCGCACGAAGTCAACTACTTAATACACTAGGAGTTTAACTATCAGACTGGAATCAACCATGAAAATATCTGATACAGAGGAAACTAATTACAAGCCCCCGATTCTATGAATTATTTTAAATACTCGGTATGCTACAAGACTTTTAATATAAAAAAAAAATTCAAAAAATATTCAAAACTGGAACAGACTACCTTGTTCCATGATACTGGAAATCACACACACACACACACACACACACACACACACACACACACGCACACACGCACAGCCATCAAATTATTGACACTGGAAAAATCTACCGATTTCCATGAAGCTCGAACATGACTATTCGGCACAAAAACTGGCACAACTGTTCAAAACTAGATTAAAGTAGCGAGTTCCAAGATTGTGGAACAATAATTTTTAGATTAGTCGAAAGAGAAACTATAAAAAAAGAAAAAAACTACGTAAATGAGTAGTCAAGTATAGTGCTAAAAAAGGTCGTGGACCAAAATGATCACAAGACTACTCAACATTAAAGAAAAAAAAAAAAAAACATTCAAAGCTGGCAAAAACTCCCAAGTTCCCAGAACGACCACCACCCTGTATGATAAAAATGTCGTGAAAAAGACACATCTCCGAAAACACGACCTCTCGGGAGAAATCCTTCCTGAGAGAGCAATAAGGTTCCGCTGATCCTCACGAATTGCTAATGGAGCGACAACCCCGTGACGAATCGCCTGGACATATGAGCAGGAATAAGAATATACGATCTGCATACTAAACAAACACGTGACTCGTTAAGCTGGGTCGCAGGTGGTGTGAAAAGGGGTCATGGCTCTCTGAAGGGTGATAAAACACGTGTTCCTTGAGAGCATCTGGGCGACAAGGCTTCAATGGCCAGGATATTGTATGCAGGGAGTGTGCCAGGCTGTCGAACCTCTCTGTTCCAGAGGTCTTGTGTTCCTCACGTCACTGAACAGTGTCCCTGAGGATGCTGTGCAATTATAGGATCCCAAAAGTTCACGCGAAGATGCAATGTATTACTACCTTAAAATAATTTGTCTAATTTACTAAATTTATTTCTAAAACAATTTGCCTTCTAATTTGCTACATTTATTTTTAAAACAACCTATCTTCTAATTTACTAAATTTATTCATATTTGTATCTACAGTATTTATCAATTTATTTTTTCTGAGAACTGCTCTCTTCTTTCCGTGTTGCCTATTAGCTTCTGTCATTTCTTTCAAATAAACACCATATTCTTTGGATGGTTGAATTTCAAGTCAATGGCCCCTGTGGGCTTGTTCCATATGAACAGAGGTTTATCTTCTGAATATTAATAACAGTAATAATAAAAAAAAAAAAAAATAATAATAATAATAATAATAATAATAATAATAATAATAATAACAATAACCCTGTTGGCCCTGAAGGACGTGTTTGGTCATACATGACAAAAGAGGCTTTAATAAGACTGCCTGATTGGTTGGAATAACTAGAATAAGCTACTATACTTTAGTCATCGCTTAAGAAGACGATACATGAATAAAAATGCAAATTAGGGCGTCTTTGTAGATGTGTATCGTTTCCATAAATGCCAACACGATAAAAGATCAAAAAGTTTGAATGATTTATTGACTGCATGGAATACTACAGGTATGTTCACTTCCTCATCAACACCTGAGGTGGTGAATATTTAAGCATGTGAACTTAAACTTGTCAACGCCAAAAAAACGGCTGGACTGGACTGACTGATGGATTTATCAAAACATTTAACTTGGCATCATGCTCCCAGTTGGCTGAAATTAGAACGGAAATGCTCAACGACTCACAGTAAGAGAAATGCACTTTGTTAAGCAACGTGAAGGGAGAGGTAACAAAATGCTTCCAAAAGGACCATTACTAAGAAGAGGAATAAGAATCAAATCTATCCTAGAAATTATCAAATTATGTGATCCAAAAGTAATTAACCTGTGTCTCATATATATGTATATATATATATATATATTATATATATATATATATATATATATATATATATATATATATATATATATATATATATATATATATATATATATATATATATATATATATATATATATATATATAATACACACACACAAATACATATACACACATTTTATATATATCTCCTATCACCCTCTAGCAGGCAGTCACACTCCCAATCTGAAATCCGGTATTTCCCTACGTATGTATCTATATGTATATATATATATATATATATATATATATATATATATATATATATATATATTTTATTCAATGTATCTTTTCTTTTTTGAGGTAAAAGCTTCTGCGTATGCATGTGTATGTATATTCTTTTATTTCCTCTATTTTTCCTTTTTTTGGGGGAATAAAAGCTGTGTATGTGTGTATATATATATATATATATATATATATATATATATATATATATATATATATGTATATGTATATATATATATATATATATATATATATATATATGTATATATATATATATATATATATATATATATATATATATATATATATATATTTTTTATTTCTTTATTTATTTCTCCTTTTTTGGGTAAAAGCTTCTGCGTATGTATGTATATATATATTCTTTTATTTCCTTTATTTTTCCTTTTTTCTTTTTTTGAAGGGGCTAAAAGCTTATGCAGTGGGGAGCGTCTGAGCATGAGATCGGGGCAACGCGAGCGTCAGTTTGCACCTCTCCACCCAATGATTAGAGCATTAAGGACAGGTTTGCCTCTCCTCCACCGCTGTTTATACACCCAGGTGCCGGAATGGCCCGGGAGAGGGAGAGGGAGGGGGAGGGAGAGGGAGAGGGAGAGGGAGAGGGGGAGGGGGAGAGGGGGGATGGATAGGAAGAGAAAGAGGAAGGGAGTGAGGGGGAGGGGGTAAGGGGGAGGGATAAGAAGAGGGAGAGGAGGAGGGATAGGGGAGGGGGGAGGGAGATACGGATGGATAGGAAGAGAAAGAGTGGGAGGGGGAGTGGGTGGGATAGGAAGAGGAAGAGGGCGAGGGGGAGGGAGAAACGGGAAGAGGATGGAAATGGAAGGAGAACTGGGAGATAGGAGAAGGACAGGTAGAAGAACTGCATATGAGGAGGGAGAGAGAGGAGGGATTGGTAGAGGTAGAGGGATGATTGGGTAGACGGGGAGGAAGAAATGGGAAGAGGATGGATATGGAAGGAAGATTGGGAGATGGAAGGAAGAGGAAATGGATAGGGAGGAGAACTGAGGAAGAAGATAAGGAGAGGGAGAACTGCACTGGAGGAGGGAGAGGAAGAGAGAGAGAGTGGGGAGGAGGTTAAGGGGAAAATGGTTAGAGAAAGGAAATGATGAAGTGAAGATGAGGAGATGGAAGGAAGAGGAGAAAGATAGGGAGAATTGCATAGTAGAGGTGGAAGGGAAATGGAGACGGAGGCACAGTTACGCGAAGAATTGGAAAAGGATGGAAATCATGGAGGATAGATAGGATGATGGAGGCAAAAAGAAGAGAATTGTATAGAAGGTATGGAGGTATGTAGGATGGAAAAGAAGAGAAAGAGGATGGTAAAGAGGAAGAGACGTGCAGGGAAGGAGTAAAGGAGGAGTAATGAAAGTGCGTTAAAGACTGAAACTACAAAAAAATTAAGGTAAAGTAAATATTAATCATCATAATAAATTGAAAAAATAACACTTACTGTATATCAAGAAAAACTACTACATTCAACCCATTTCAAACCGAGGATATGAGGCAAGATTCAATATTCCCGTTTTCTTTACCAGCAAGGAGGAGCAATCCCGTTTTCTAAGAGGCAGAGTCCGCCAGCGAGCGCCGGGAGTATAAATCTCTCATTGTTGTGTTCTATTAACATGATTTAGCAATTTCTCTCTCTCTCTCTCTCTCTCTCTCTCTCTCTCTCTCGCCTTCGCAGAGTTGAATGACTGCCAGAACACACGGTAGAATTTCAGAATAGTCGTTCGTATCGTTTCGTCAGGATAGCGCCGAGTTGAAAATATTCCTCCCGGTCCGTCTATCTAGTCTTTGTTCAGACTGAGAATTGAATGTATCTGTGTTCGCGGACACAAATGAAAACCTGTACACATATATATACATATATATTTTACATATATGTGTATATATATTATTTTCTCATTATTATTCAGGTGAATTTTTCTTATTATTATTCAGATGAACCCTATTCATACGGAACAAGCCCACCAAAGGGGCCATTGACTTTAAATTCAAGCTTCCAAAGAATATTAAGGTGTTTATTCGAAAGAAGTAACAGAAGTTAATGGGAAATACAGATAGAGGAGATCGGTTATTATAAAAACATATAAATTAAGAAATTAATAAATAAAAATGTAAGTAAAATATTAAAATACAAGTTGAATTGTATTAAGGTAGTAATGCATTGCATCTTCGCTGTAATATATATATATATTATATATATATATATATATATATATATATATATATATATATATATATATATATATATATATATATATATATATATATATATATATATATATATGAGAGAGAGAGAGAGAGAGAGAGAGAGAGAGAGAGAGAGAGAGAGAGAGAGAGACTTTTGGAGAAAAACAAATTTACTGTAACTTACGAAACGGTCGTAGTGATACGCCATCGTTCTGCTTACCTGAAGAGAGACAAAATATGAAAATTTGATTAAAATACCCAACTGACAGGTCAATGAACTAAATCTTAAGCGTATTTATGAGAGAGAGAGAGAGAGAGAGAGAGAGAGAGAGAGAGAGAGAGAGAGAGAGAGAGAGAGAGAGAGAATGATCTATAGTATACCACCCTATACACTTAATGAAAAATTCCAAGCCCCTAACAAAATGGATTGGCTCCAAGACAAACCTATTTGAACAGAATGGAAAATTGCCACTTTGGCGTGATAGGATACCCATCACAAAGTGGCCCGAAACATATGATATGCAAATGGCATTCTACACGGATGGCATTCGTGTGTGTGGTTACTTAAAGAGCCCGTGAATTATGTCCCTAAGAATTATGTAACACTTACCAAAGGGTTTCGTTCAGATACGAACAGTCGACTTATGGTTTTCGTTCGTGAATGATAAGCCTCTAAGTCCACTTTTTTTTAGTCGCTTAATAAATTCTGTAACCCTTTCTAAAGCGTTTCACTTCCGAAATTTACAACGCTATTGTCCACTTTAATGTGGTGTAACCCTTTTTGGGTGTTTCATTCGTGAAAAAACTTTCAAACCCTCTGATGTATTGTGTAACCCTTTGCAAAAGGTTTCAGTCACGAAATGTACAACGCCATTCGTCCACTGTAAGGTGATGTAACACTTTCTCGAGCGTTTCATTCGTGGCCTTTGCAAACCCACTGGTCTCCTAGTATATCTAACATACTATACAACCCTTTCTAAACTTTTCACTCACGAAGTGTACAACGTCATTCGTCCCTTATAAAGTGACGTAACCCTTACGAAAGCTTTTCATTCCTAAACTTTGCAAACCCTCTCGTCCCCTAATATTATGCAACCCTTTTAAAAGATTTTTAATAAAATGTACAACGCCATTCGTTCACTTTAATTGCGTGTAACCCTTTTTAGTGTTTCATTCGTGTAACCTGCAAACCGAATGGTCCCATAATAAATTGTGTAATCCTTTTCAAAGCGTTTGTCACAAAATTTATAACAATAATTCTCCCCTTAAAAGTTATGTAACCCTTTCCACCAAAGTTTATTTCACAAAACGTACAACCCTACTCGTCCCCTATAAAGTGACGTATTCAGTGTGCCTCGTTTGTAAACGGTGCAATCAATTTAGACCCTACAAAGCTGCATAACCCTTGTCACCGTGTTTCATCAGTGAAACAAACAACCCTACTCATCCCAAGAAAAGTACACCTTAAGCATCCCCTTAAAAGCAATGTAACCCTTACCACAGTGTTTCTTTCGGGAAACCGGCAACTCACTCATTCCCCTGAAAACGGTGTAACCCTTTCCAGAGTCTCCTTTAAAGTGATGTAATCCTTTCAAGTGCGATTCCTTCGTGAAGCTAACAACCCCACTCGCCGTCCCTTGAACGCAGACTCACCCCTTTCCAGAGTGTTCTGGGATCTTTCCTAGATAGTGACCCCCAGCAAAGTTCGGGGGTCGTTATCTAGGACTAATATTTCTTGGGGGTCATTATCTTTACGATATTTACAGTCTCTTGTTTATCTTCTGGCGGTCATCCCCAACGGGGTTGTACTAAACACGCCGGAAAGGTGGATACATTAAAACCCTTGGGTCACTATCTAGGAAAGAAAGATCCGAGTTTTGTGCGTGAAACGCAGAATCCCTTGGTGGGTTGCATAATTCCTGAGAGCTCGTCCGCGAAATCTTTCAACATTTTCCACATTGTTTCGTTCACAAGATCTGCAATCGCCCCTTCGGTTCACAGTAGTTACATAATACTTTCCAGTCAGTTTCGTTCCAAGTCATGAAATTACTGTCTGTGAGCGAAGCATTTAAATGCAGTTCAGTCCGCGACGCTTTCAAAAATAAGCGCTCTTGGAAAAGCAGTAACAAAAAATTAACATTTCTTTCAACAGAAGTAGATTCTAATGAAAGTGACCAAACGAATCTGAAAAAAGTGGTTAAACGAATCTGAAAAAGAGTGGTTTAACGAATTTGAAAAAAAAGTGATTTAAAAGCGTTTCAATCACATGTGGATTTCAAATATATCACCTTATCATTTTGGAAAATGGCCCAAAAGCTTAACAACGCTTTGTTCACAGAGGGCATTACTCAAATATCAGTGATACATCGACTTTAAATCATAGTTCAAAAAGTATTCATCAATTCGCTCACACAGAATGGATTTCAAACGCTAGGCTGAAAAATTTTGAAAAGTCGCTCGGAACCTTTTTGAGCGCATTACGCGTGCGCAATCGTTATTCATCATCCCAGTCGTTAAAAAGGAGGACTATTAGAGTCGAGAGATCATCATCTGAGGATATATGGAGTCCGACTGTAAGTCTTTTTTTATGAATTATTATTTATGGATTGCCATGTAAGGCTTATGGGTGGCTACGTCTATAGGGGGCTTTCAGACTCTACAGATTGGTTCTGAGTGTCTGAATACGACTTGGCGTATGACCAGGACAAGTTTCTCTCTCTCTCTCTCTCTCTCTCTCTCTCTCTCTCTCTCTCTTTCTTAGTACACATACAC
This sequence comes from Macrobrachium rosenbergii, assembly GCF_040412425.1. Lineage (NCBI taxonomy): Eukaryota > Metazoa > Arthropoda > Malacostraca > Decapoda > Palaemonidae > Macrobrachium > Macrobrachium rosenbergii. Next base: position 15,899,077 of record NC_089794.1, on the reverse strand, counting down.
ACAAATACACACAGTAACCGTTTTTGAATGTTTAACTCCCCTTACGCAAGGCTAAATATCACGCGCACACACACATATATAAAAATGTATATATTGTCAATATATATTTGTATATCTACCTATCAATCTACCTATCTATCTATCTATCTATCTATCTATCTATCTATCTATACATATATACCTATACAAATATATAAATATGTATATATACCTACACAAATATATAAATTATATATATATGTATATGTATATATACCTACACAAATAATATATATATATCTTATACTTCTTTCTTTTTCAAGAGCGGTTCTGAGAGGTATCGTCCTGCCCTTATGGATTTCAGAAGGCATTCTCTCTCTCCTGGATGCAACCCACTACAATCGAATAATTACCATCAGCAGGCTACTTAAGGCGCTGCATTAATTAGCAACAGTCATAATCGGAGTTAATGACATGTCTATTCCCTCCAAAAGACTCGCACAGGAAATGAACCTCGCCTTCTCACTTGGGAGGCAAGTGTCATGTCCACTAGACCATGAAGGTTACAAAATTATATATATATATATATATATATATATATATATATATATATATATATATATATATATATATATATATATATATATATATATATATATATATATATATATATATATATGAGAAAGAGGAAGGCAGTCAGTGGGAGAACATGACTCATTTCAACATGTCCTATGTTCAAAGGTACAAGTTGGGTGGCTTTGTTTGTCGTGTCCAGCAGAGTGAACTATGCACTGTTTCCAACGCAATTTATAAGCCCTTCCCCCCCCCCCTTCCTCTCTCTCTCTCTCTCTCTCTCTCTCTCTCTCTCTCTCTCTCTCTCTCTCTCTCTCTCTCTCTCTCTCCTTCTGTTTGCATTCGTTGCCCAATATACAAGTCTCTCTCCCTCCCTCTCTCCCCCGTTTAATTTACTTCTCCAATAGGGACTGTGGAAGGCAGGGATACAGCATCAATCGTGGGGCTGGGAGGTGCCGTTACAAAGACTACAATCGTGGCCAACTACCATTCAACTTCCAAGTTGCAACATCGGCCATTCTGTCAGGCTATATTATATAACTTTTTTCACTTATCGAACTAATATTTACTTTCACATGATATGAAAAAAAGTAAATATACTTTACTTATGTGGCACTAGCTAGACCTAATCTTCCTGAACTAACCTAGTTCACTGGTATGGTCAAGTGTCAAAAAAGGGCCAAACATTTCTACAAAGTTTACATACCTAAATTTACCTACTAAATAAAGCGATTTTACATTAATCTTCTGTAATTTCAAAGGCAAGGACTAAAAAAAGTCCAGAGCTCTAATTCCTTCAGCAACTCAAGCGTTTTGATTATTAGTACTTTTCGTGTAATTTTTCATTTTGTAAGTTTCTGCTTGACTTTATCTGTGCTTATCATTGGATAACCACTAAATAACTATACCTCCTGTAATCTCCTACTAATTGTACCTAAGGTTATTTATAAGTTATCAGAACACTGGTGGTCAAGTAAATATAAACCATGTAATCTCCACGTTATTATTCCCTGTAATCTTCATATATTCTTACTTCTAATGTTCTCTGAGTAATCTTACTGTAATCTCAGGGGTCACGGATCAAAATCGCCATCTAACGACGAGTTATTTGTTAGTGGTTTCTGAGTAATGTTTAATAAATCTTACCTCAAGTGATTTATGAGTAATCTTACCATGGATTTTTCAGGTTGATTATTAACCTTGAGTAATCTCATAATTGGTAATAGTCGCGTGATCACTGTTAATCTCTGAGTAATCTTATACAATCTCCTTATGATCATATTCCTGTTATCTCCGATTAATCTCATATTATTAGAAAGTAACCTAACCTTCGAGTGATCTCTGTTAATCTCAAAGTAATCTCTATGGACCAGGAACCACCTTGCCAGCTAAGGAGTCGATTGCAGACATATCATTATAGTCTGGATAATCAAATCTCTGTTCATCTCTAAGTAATCCAAGCAGACAAGGACATTCTTCCACACCAAAACAATTCATTACAGCAATGAAATCTTACCCCTGGTACTCTCCAAGTAATCCTAGCAGACAAGAGCAGTGTTCCACACCAAAACAATTCATTACAGCAATGAAATCTTATCCCTGGTAATCTCCGAGTAATTTTAACAGGGCTAGAATCTTTTCGCCAACAGCCAAATCATTCCATATTTCCAGTTTACCAGGAATCTTATTTCACATAATCCCCAAGTAATCTCAATGGAGCAGAAATCTACTATGTCGGACTGAAAACCACTAGAAATCCTTCACAGAGTAAAAAAAAGAAAAAAAGTAAAAAATGCGAGAAGTTTCTTCACCGCAAGCGAGTTTTCTGTACAGCGTATAATGCTGTATGAAACTTTCAGCCACGCCCCATGAATCTCTCAGCCGCGGTCCATGAAACTTTCAGCTACGGCCCGATGGTCGCCAGTGTTGTTGGCACCTATAGCGGTGTCGGACGCACGATCATGGCTAACTTTAACCTTAAATAAGATCAAAACTACTGAGGCTAGGGTACTGCAATTTGGTATGTTTGATGATTGGAGGGTGGATGATCAACATACCAATTTGCAGCCCTCTAGCCTCACTGGTTTTTAAGATCTGAGGGCGGACGGACAGACCGAAAGGCATCTCAATAGTTTTCAAATTCGAGCTTTAAGGGGAAGGGGATGGGGGGGGGGGTTGGTGTAGATGATGCTGGGTTGGGGTGCGGGGGACGAAGCTGACACAGTAGGCTGTAATTCTTAAACGTAAACAAGACTTAGATTAAGTTTTAAAAGGCGGAGGGCTTTATCCTATTTATTCTCCGTTCGGTAATCCATTTACCTTAATTAATGTTATTTTATCCTTTCTCACATCCATTTTCTTTCAAAACATGACATTCGGTTCTGTGGGAATCTTGCTTTACAAGTTGCTGATCTTTGAAGCGAATAAAAATTTAATGTCTTCTTTAAAAATTTGATGATAATGATGACAAAAATATTCTGCAATAAAAAAATAAACTATAAACATTAACAGCAATTTAAACGCTGAAACAAGTGATTAGTTAAATCATCCATAAAAATAATTAATAAAAAACCATCAGAAATATTATGAAAAAAATCTACGGGAAACAAACAAACAAACGAACATAACATGGTTTATGCAAACACATTCCTCTGAGGACGATAAAGATTGTAATCGCATCGCAAGGGAGTACATAAGTCACGTGATATTACATGTACTACAATAACAATGAAGCACCAACATTCCGGTGGTGAGAATTGTTTGTCCTTAGACAAAAGAATTGACATCATAAAAAGTTGTCTCCATGAGAGAGAGAGAGAGAGAGAGAGAGAGCCGATATCTTGTTTATCTAGCACTGAAAAATTTAACACTGTCCGAGAGAGAGAGAGAGAGAGAGAGAGAGAGAGAGAGAGAGAGAGAGAGAGAGAGAGAGAGAGAGAGAGCCGATATCTTGTTAATAAAGCACTGAAAAATTTAACACTGTCGAGAGAGAGAGAGAGAGAGAGAGAGAGAGAGAGAGAGAGAGAGAGAGAGAGAGCGGATATCTTGTTTATCAAGCACTGAAATATCCAAGACTGTCAGAGAGAGAGAGAGAGAGAGAGAGAGAGAGAGAGAGAGAGAGAGAGAGAGAGAGAGAGAGAGCGGATATCTTGTTTATCAAGCACTGAAATATCCAAGACTGTGAGAGAGAGAGAGAGAGAGAGAGAGAGAGAGAGAGAGAGAGAGAGAGAGAGAGAGAGAGAGAGAGAGAGGCAACATATCGTTCATCAAGCACTGAAAAACCGAAGACTTTCAGATCTGAGAGAGAGAGAGAGAGAGAGAGAGAGAGAGAGAGAGAGAGAGAGAGAGAGAGAGAGAGAATCTACTCGTTTAATCAAGTACTGAAAAACCAAAAAAAAACTTTCAGATCTGAGAGAGAGAGAG
>NC_089794.1:15870102-15885102 GCF_040412425.1 Macrobrachium rosenbergii | reverse complement strand
TCCTGTGGTTAAAACTGTACAATCGTCCCTCTAACAAGATATCCCGGGTTCGATCCCAGACGAACCAGAAACACGAACCCGTTCTCAGAAAAATCATTGTGTTGACACAAAGAGTGAATTGAGAGAGAGAGAGAGAGAGAGAGAGAGAGAGAGAGAGAGAGAGAGAGAGAGAGAGAGTAAAATAAATAAGTGATCAGTGCTCCGTTAATATCCATACCATTATGTTATAACTAGAAAACAAAGTCCTTGCAGAAATTATTTATCAGATATTCGCCCCCACCTGTCCCTCTCTCTCTCTCTCTCTCTCTCTCTCTCTCTCTCTCTCTCTCTCTCTTTTACACATCCTCTTTATTCGGATGACATTTACAGTACGAGTTAAAATATTCAGTGTATCAGCTTTGACAAAGTACCTCATTTATTTTTTTCCCATTTGGGACAGCGACTAATTTCCTCTCTAAAAAAAAACTCGAAATATTAATTTATGCGTGGGTTATAATAAACAAATACTTATAAACACGCCCGTACAAGCAATATACAACGTGTAGGAAACATTCCGATATTACTATATTATTATAAACACCAATGCGTATAGACACAGACAAGCACTTACGACTCCTTATCTCTCTCTCTCTCTCTCTCTCTCTCTCTCTCTCTCTCTCTCTCTCTCTCTCTCTCTCTCTCTCTGGTAATGAAGTCATTTCCCGTGTCTTACTGATTGAAATGCTGTGCTCTGCTCAGTCATTGTGTTGACACCTCCCATGATTAGGACCGTGTCACTGATTATCACTGGCTGACGCAGTTCTATACACGTGCACATGGGAACAGTCTTCTTCAACTAGACACACGGTAATAGGTTATCTTTTCAACAGAACTTTTTGATATTTGTGACAATGAATTTATGGATGCTGAAATCTGAATCATCTTTGAGTTATTCCAGGGATTAGGCCAGCTTAATTTTTATCTTGAAAGAGATCAGCCAAGCATAAAAAAGGGGGTCTCCTTTTAGAAAAACTGAAAACCTCCAAACAAGATACTGGGCTAGTCTTATCATATATCCCCAAAGCTGACTAACATTAGGAAGTAGTTAAAAGTGACTAAGATCACATTAGGAAGTAGTTGAAAGTGACTAAGATAACATTAGGAAGTAGTTAAAAGTGATTAAGATACGTAAGTTACTTTTAAATCTGACACTCTTTTAAGGCGTAAACTGACAAACAATTACAAGGAAACATTTGTTGAAGACCAGAGGTGTACAAGTATCATTTCGCGTTAGGACTGTGATAGGAAATATGTCGGGGAGACCGGGAAAAGTTTATCTGTTCGTTTGAAAGAGCACAAGAGGCTGCTTTACCGGTGACATAATTATAGCCTCGACCGTGGAACAATTATAAAACGAGAAGATCAGTAAACATGGAGACAAATCTCAGTAAACTCAAATTGAGAAAAATGCAGCCAAGAAAAGTACAACATAAGGTTGTGAATTAAATTACAACCCCCTTTACAGAATATAACCCTCACGAGCAAACAGATCACGAAATGAACTAAACCTCCAAGGTAATTATTGCAGAATACATTACACCAATAATACATCATAACTCAATAAATCATTAAGTTCAATGCAACCATCAGTCTATGATATGATACGATATGATTGCATCATTCAGTAACATTCCAAAATCGTACATACGGAAATTCCACGTTGATAATTGAACAATGATTAGTTTTTATTGATAAATCTATCGTATTATCATCCATCAAAGAGAGAGAGAGAGAGAGAGAGAGAGAGAGAGAGAGAGAGAGAGAGAGAGGTAACGTATCCTGATAACGTCCACAGATCGGCGCGATGCTTCTTCCCCCCCAACAAAACGCATCAATGACAAATGACAATCGCATCGCACCCAACCGAAATCGTTTTGGAAATTCAGACTTGGGAATTACCAAGAATAATACAAACGCATAAATCATAGTTTTCCAGCGTTTACGGAATACCGCGGCCGATAGATTACCCTTCATAAATCACCCGCTGATATTTATTTGAAGGGGGGACAAAGCCCACCCCCCCCCAACGGTTTTCATTCTTTTATGTCATCTGAATGAGAAAGAAAGCGCTAACGCTTGAATATAAGGATTGGGGTGTTTAGATGCGATGGAAACGAAGTGGTATATGATTGCCACAATTTCAAGGATTGGCCCCCAGGGGATGGACAACCTTCAGAGAAAATTTGATGCCAATTCGGACAGCAGTAATTTATTTTTTTTTATTTTTACAGAACTAAGTCGAATACAAGCATACAGCCAAACTTTTTTTTTTTTTGAAAACCTGGATACATGTCACTATGCCTGGAAGTTTTGGAAAAATCCTTCGATATTTAAAAGACTAACTGCCACCTATCACAACCAAACTTCAGATGAAATTTAACGACAATTTGCCCATGGGTTTATAAGAAATAACTACCAAAAAATATGAAGAAATAAATAAGGCTCGAACTCGGGACTAAACAACCTCTCAAGAGGACGCAAAATATAGTGTATTCTGTGTAGATACGTATGAAAATCAGATAAGGTCTACAGAGTCTCCCATATACCCTAATAACAGTCCACAGACCCTAAATAAATTGAAACTGTGGCGTGTGCGGAAAAGGCTTATTTATTTTCACCCTTCATTACGAGCTTCTATGGGCCACTTCTGGATGAAGTGTAGGGTTCTGTATGTGCTGTAAGGGTCGTTACAAATTATACAGTTCAAAGATGGCGGATATGCCTTCCCGTTGGGGCATAACCGACCAGACTCCCCATTAACCCAGGAGACCATTTCATCAGATCGTTATTCCGCTATCTTTATTATAACGTCTCTCATTAGGAAGGGAATTACACAGTACGGGAGAAGATGCTCTCTCTCTCTCTCTCTCTCTCTCTCTCAGAATCCTCTTCTCACACTGATGACTAAATAACATACATGAACGAACTTTTATTAAGAAACTATAAAGACGGCATACAAAAATGACTCTCTCTCTCTCTCTCTCTCTCTCTCTCATGAACACGAACACGCAAACACTATATCACAAATCGACATTTTTTTTTAATTCTTGCCCAAAACTCTTTCTGCTTCTTTCTGCACGTTCCCTACTCTCTCTCTCTCTCTCTCTCTGTGTTCGTGTGTGTGTGTGTGTGTGTGTGTGTGTGTGTGTGTGTGTGTGTGTGTGTGTGTGTGTGTGTTTGCGCGCATGCGCTCGTTGAGGAACTATTTCCCCTTGCAAGACACTGCCGCGCTGAATAGCTTCTCTGTTCAGTCGAAAAAACCTTCCGAGATATTTTCAGCTGGCTCAAAGAGGCGTCGTTATACGGTAATAAAAGTGACATTTCAACATGATGAAGATAGACGACTTATTTCCTGGAATAAGCCTTCGACTTGTTTAAATAAGGAAAGCTTTGTATTAATAAGAATGGTGGCTGGGAATGATTTATTTTTAATGGGATGGGTTCATTAGCAGTTCAGGGAACAGGAGGATAATTGGGTGTGTCCCTTGGGGGAGAGAGAGAGAGAGAGAGAGAGAGAGAGAGAGAGAGAGAGAGAGAGAGAGAGAGAGAGAGAGAGAGAATTTTGTCAAGTAAAAAATATGCCAACCAAGACAGCATCAAAGCCGACTCACCGGAAGTAATAATGTATGATACATGGCATCCACACTCAACTATGCTGGGAGAAAACTAGCAACAACAGAACACATACTCTAGCAAAAAGCTACAGCTGTAACTAATATATATATATATATATATATATATATATATATATATATATATATATATATATATATATATATATATATATATTTATATATATATATATATATATATATATATATATATATATATATATATATATATATATATATATATATATATATATATATATATATATATATATATATATATATACATATACACACACACACATACACACATTTAAACAGGATGGTATCTAACGGGGATTTCCACGGCTACCACAAGATGAGGACAGAAAAGTCCTGAGCAATTTGTAACTTTAGAATAAAAAAACTCCGTTAGGTACCATCCTATTTAAAAGAGGTCCTGTGATTGATTGAATTAATGCAAAGAACAATTGTGGAAGTGATACAGAATATATATATATATATATATATATATATATATATATATATATATATATATATATATATATAATATAAATATATATAATATATATATATATATATATATATATATATATATATAATATATATATTACCATTTTTTGAGTACATGACATTACAAACCCCCATGCCATTTTATTTATTACGTTTTCAAAGATAACTTTAATTTTTTTTACCTTTGGACGCTTTACCCTAATTTCTAACGATGGGTAAACATGGGTCAATAATAAACGCTGTTGACACACAAAATCCTTAAACATTCTCTGGGGAGGTGTGGGGCTCGCAATCGCCCCCCCCCCCACACACACACACACAAACATGAAGCTACAAATGTCGTTTAATATCCAATTCACGCTACTTCGGGAATGTCCCCGATGGGAAATTATCACCGAAGGCGAATTTTTAAGTGATAAATGGATCGGTACCGCCGGGTCTCGATCCCTCGACACAGTACCTTCCAACGACTCCATTTATCACTTAAAAGTTCCCCTTCGGTGACAATTCCCCATTGGGGATATTCAGAAGTAGCGTGAATTGGATATTATACGACATTTGTAGCTTCATGATTGTATATACATCACGGTGTGATCAAAATTTCAATATATATATATATATATATATATATATATATATATATATATATATATATATATATATATATATATATATATATATATATATATATATATATATATATATATATATATATATATATTACTGTACACTGTATAGATAGATATATAGATATATAGATATATCAGATTCCTTTGTAAATTCTCTCTCTCTCTCTCTCTCTCTCATACCACCCCTTTCCTTATCTTCATATCTCACTAATCTAATCTGAATGTCCAAATACACCATCTTGACCTCTTTGAAAGAGAAGAAGAAGAAGAAGAAGAAAAAGAAATTTATTAATACACGAACGCTGGTCTCCCCACTTAAGCATAATAAATGTCTATTTGCGGACAAAGACAATTGACACATGACAATAAAATTGCAAGAATAATTACATGAGAAATGACAAGAAAATTTACAGTCTCCTGTGTTTTCTTTGTCCGTTCAACCTCATTTATTTTCCGTTTTACAGTTTTATGGTTTTTTCTTGTTCTTCTCCGTTTCTCCCCAATCTTTATTTCACGGCAATCTTTAACCTTTATTCCTTGACTGTATTCTTTTCTCAGCTCATTATTCTTCGTTTTTCCTTCTTTTGTCTCCTTCCCTCATTCTCTTGTATTTTCCTTCGTCCTTAATGTATTTTATTTTTTTTCTTCGACTTCTATTTTTCTTTATTTTTCTTTCTGGCTTCTCGCCGTCGTTTGTTCCTTTTATTCTTTACACTGATACTTCACTGTACGTCTATACTTATAAATAATGATTATGCATGTGTATACCGGTATTGCAGTCATGTGTACTGTGTATATAATATATATATATATATATATATATATATATATAAATATATATATATATATATATATATATATATATATATATATATATATATACATATATATATATATAACATATATACGCATAAATAATATGCATACATTACACATAAATATTATATATATATATATATATATATATATATAATTTATATATATATATAATGTATGTATATATTAATTATGAATATGTGTGTATGTAAGGTAATACATTCAGAACGAATATATACATATACACATATATATATATATAGTGTATGTATATAATATATATATATATATATATATATATATATATATATATATATATATATATATATATATACATATATATATACATATATATATATTATTATATATATATACATATATATATACATATATATATATATATATATATATATATATATATATATATATATATATATATAGAGAGAGAGAGAGAGAGAGAGAGAGAGAGAGAGAGAGAGAGAGAGAGAGAGAGAGAGAGAGAGAGAGAGAGAGAGAGCTAGTATTCTTTGGAACGTCCTTGGGGACCATTCCTAAAAGGCAAAGAATGATCTGATAAGGCGGGACGAAGATTACATGAACAAAAATAACAAAAATGAATAAATAAAAAAAAAAGAGTGAAGCTCCTCAGACGAATCACCATCCACGATATGGCGATGGCGGATGAACGTGAAAAATCCATAAGTCTATAAAACATTATATATAAAAAAAAACAAAATAAAAGTAAATGCAAATAATAAATAAATGAGTAAAAATGAAATAATACACAGTAAGTTATGGGAAAGCGAAGAGTATCAGTCTAACAAAAATCAATCTAATTCAAATAAAGTGAATAGATTGAACAGACACAACTAGGGATAATCAATAAACGAAAATGAAGGGTAAAATCTAAAAATAAACAGAGCTACGTACTATAAAATTCTACTGTTAATTAGGGTAACCTTTTACTTATATAATTCATATTAATTTCACTTTACTTATATAATTCATACTACCGTAATTTCATTACCATTAATTTTACAAATTTTACATTGACTTTAAACCACCACAGCAACACTAATTTTCAGAATTAATACACTTAAAACTATTAAAATTGTTTATGTTCCAATTTCCTATATTTATTTTGACAACAATTGTCCATTTTCCATTTTCTCTTGTTTACTAGTAGTCACACTTGCATTATTTTTATTTTTGTTTACACCGTTATTGGTACTTGAAAGTTTCATTTACTCATTATAACTATGTGTTCATTTTTCGTCTCTGCAATTGCAAGCATTCTGTCATTGTCAATTCATTAAAATATTTCTACAATCTGGAGGCAAAAGGGCTATCGTGGTAAAACCCCCAATTTTTCTGTTTTTCCTTTTTCTTGTTTTCTTCAGGCCTGGGCTAGAAAAAGGCCTTTGAGTTGTCCCCCCAACTGACCTGCGCTTTTACCTAAAATGAAGCAGATATGTTTGCACCATCAGGGGAACCCCGATGCCCTCCCAGCAAATGGTTCGTGTTAAAAATATCACGATGGCGTGCCTGGGAGTGCTTGAGATATGGCAACACTGCCAAAGCCAGCGGGACGCAGGGACCTTAATGTGGCACCACTGCTTGGAAATCCTTGGCGGAGCCAGCAGGACACCCGAGAACGACAAAGCCTCTTTAATCACACCAAAAAGGATGAGGGATCCTTCTCGAAATCACTCTAGAAAGGATGAGGACCCGACTGGAAATCCCGCCTGAGACAGGAATTCGCAGAAGAGAGAATAAAGCAACGGACTTACATAAGAATAATCGCCATCCCGACGCGAAACCGATTCAGATGAGGAGGAGGGAGAACTTCGACGACCCTTCCTCAAAGTCACCCCTAGAGATAAAAATATTCCTCGAAGAAAGGATGAACCAACAGATTTATACATAAAATAATCGCCATCCGGACGCTGGACAAATCCAGATAAGGGTGATTTCTGGAGCGACAATAAAAATATCTAAAAATGGCGGGCGCGGGAAGCCGAGGCCAGCGAGAGAGACGCAGCATGATCCCAAGAGCGTTCTTGCTACAGGCGCGTTCGTTTGGTAATTGCTTGATTGAGTCTGACGTTAATCGACGTCCGCTGATATGCGGGGCCCAGTTTAAGAGAGGGAAGACATTTGCATCGGGTCGTTTCTTAATCAGAGTTTTATCTTATCACTTAATTAGATCGGGGCTGGCAAAAGGCAGGCGAAGGCCCATTCCTATGCGGAGCGTCAACATGGAGTCCGCCGATCTACAAGCATGAGGTCCATAACTTAATTATTTGGAACGATTTCGACAAAGCCCTCACGTCCTCATCAAGCAGTATTAGTGTCCATACAAATGATCTCTTGATACCAATATGCCCACGCAAATGCATTTGTATTTATAGGACAAACTTTGTACACACACACACACACACACACACATATATATATATATATATATATATATATATATATATATATATATATATATATATATATATATATATATATATATATATATATATATATATGTATGCGTGTGTGTGCTTGTGTAAAAACTTATCCTTGGAGAGGCTACCTCCAAATAATATTGCCATTCCAGCCCTCAGGAATGATTTGGGTTAAGGTAGCCATCCACATGCCACTCTCCATCCTCTGTACAATACGTAAATTCAGTTATGTATGTAGTAAATATAATTTTCATTTCAGTCTAAATGGTACAAAATTGTGCACTTAAACTTTATTTTATATTTATTTACTTATACAGTATACTCACATTGATATGTAAGGACTAAGACCAAAGTTTAAATTACCATTCCAAATGCCGTAGATTTTGTCCACAAATTACCTTTGGCCAAAACTTGTAAACAACAACTAGTAAACATCATATTTGACAAGCATACTCCACTGACGGAGCCCTTTCAGGTGACACAAATATTAGTGACCTTTTGATCCTGACCTTGATCTTAAAAACAGGTGTCTTAGGGGCTTACATACCTTTGCAAGAGTGTAATGTTGTCTCTTCGTTTCATTAGTCGGTGTTATCTTTGACAGATGTTGGTTAAGGGATCGGTAAAGAGATGTACTACTTTAGCGGTATTCCCACAATTCTCCTTAAAAATCTTTACTTGTTTTGAATCGTTCACTATACAGCGATTCAAAGTACTTTATCACAAGTTGAAATCAGACCTTTATTTGGTGTTGGATAATTGCGAACTTTGAGAAACTGACCAGGTTCATTTAAATAAATTACATATTGCTGATTACCAGTCAAAAGGAAGGCAGTATTACAAGGCAAATTACCAATGAAGTTTTGCCGTAGATGTGTGGAAAATAAATTCATCGACAAACACATTTCCTTGATCTAAAATGTATTTTTTCACCTTAATTATCAATAATGAGCTGAGACATTGATACATGGACACACATGCCTGCCTGCCTGCCTTTCACAGCAAAATTTTCAGATTACAACAAGATGAAGATCTTAGTGATAAAAAAACCCAGCACATTTAGGTTTCAAAGAAACTGAATAAAACACGCAAAAAATATATAAATGTATAACTGTTCAATACCTAGGGAGCTATAAGCTGTATTAAGTACGTTATTATAATGAACAAAATGGATAAAGACTAGTTGAACAAATCACGGAATATAAACAGAAACCTATTCTTCTAATGACCAAAAGGACAAACATAAGAAACAAGTGTAATGAAATATAACTTGGAAAAAAATATCCTGTCGTCACAAAAACCAAGGTCAGTGGCGTCTTCAAATAGGGGAGTACTCTAGGCCAAAGACCGACAAAGGATAAGTAATTTGGATATACGAAGGACCAGTCTAAAATAATGATGGTGTGATTACGCGATTGACTATGTATTTTGCATGTATAATAGATGCAAACAAAGCATGCAAAACAAGGAATCTTATCATTTGCATATGCGTCATGTGCACACGCATGCAAAAGTAAGGAACGAGCTTATATCACCCGTTCTTATCCGCGTCGAAAGCGAACGCTTGATTCTCAATTTTGAGCTGTTGCGCTACCACTGCGCCACGAGAGAGAGAGAGAGAGAGAGAGAGAGAGAGAGACTAGGGGAGGGGAGGAGGAGGAGGAGGACACGGTTACAAAAACAGACCCACTTCCTTAATTACGGCCGCTTGTTTGTATCTAAAAGCGCCAAAAAACTCAAGATGCATTTTCTTCTCTCTCTCTAATCCCTCGTCGGCATTACAATGAGCAAGTACCTCCAGAGTAGGATGCCAGTATGATGTCAGTATGATGTGTCCGCCTTTTGCCAAGTCAAACACCATGAAATTACAACTTTTTTTTTTACTTTCTTTTTCTTTTTAGTTTTTCCCGACAATGGCTTTCTTACTCGCAAGGGCAAAAACTGGTTTTCCCGTCCGAGGCTTCAAAATCGCCTGTCGGAGAAGGAGACCGTGACAGAGATCCGACGGGCAATTACCCGTCTCGCGTCTCCTAATGAGATGACGTTATTTGTCATAATGAGATTACCTTTTTTTTTTTTTTAAGTGGCTACATTTCTCCGTGTCGTGGATATTTCAAAATAACGTGCCCGTTTTATCCTTTTCTTTCTTATTATAAAGGAGTTCTGGTGTCATAACCCGATTTCATTTTGCATGATTGGATTTCGTAAATCTTGAAAAGGTGACAATTTGCCCATTGTGATTCCGTTGCCATAATCAGGTTTTCGTTAATCATGAAAAGATTACAGTTTGCCCATTGTGATTCCGTTGTCATAATCAGGTTTTCGTTAATCTTGAAAAGATTACAGTTTGCCCATCGTGATTCCGTTGTCATAATCAGGTTTTCGTTAATCTTGAAAAGATTACATTTTGCCCATTGTGATTCCGTTGTCATAATCAGGTTTTCGTTAATCTTGAAAAGATTACAGTTTGCCCATTGTGATTCCGTTGTCATAATCAGGTTTTCGTTAATCTTGAAAAGATTACAGTTTGCCCATTGTGATTCTGTTGTCATAATCAGGTTTTCGTTAATCTTGAAAAGATTACAGTTTGCCCATTGTGATTCCGTTGTCATAATCAGGTTTTCGTTAATCTTGAAAACATTACAGTTTGCCTATTGTGATTCCGTTGTCATAATCAGGTTTTCGTTAATCTTGAAAAGATTACAGTTTGCCCATCGTGATTCCGTTGTCATAATCAGGTTTTCGTTAATCTTGAAAAGATTACATTTTGCCCATTGTGATTCCGTTGTCATAATCAGGTTTTCGTTAATCTTGAAAAGATTACAGTTTGCCCATTGTGATTCCGTTGTCAAAATCAGGTTTTCGTTAATCTTGAAAATATTACATTTTGCCCATTGTGATTCCGTTGTCACAATCAGGTTTTCGTTAATCATGAAAAGATTACCCGTTGTCACAATCTGGTTTTCGTTAATCATGAAAAATTACATTTTGTCCATTGTGAGTCCGTTGTCACAATCAGGTTTTCGTTAATCATGAAAAAATTACATTTTGTCAATTGTGATTCCGTTGTCATAATCAGGTTACATATGAATACATACCGTAAAGGTTATACTTTTAAGAAATTCAGGCGATTGCTTTATTTGACAATGACGGCTCTCTCTAGCTCTCTCTCTCCCTCTATATATATATATATATATATATATATATATATATATATATATATATATATATATATATATATATATATATATGTATATGTATGTGTGTGTGTGTGTGTCTGTGCGTGTGTGTGTGCGCGCGCGCGCGCTTTTGTGAATATTTTCCTCTGAACCACCACCATGTTACACATACGCCAACGCAACATCGTACACATTTAGATCACTACTTACGAAAGCCTTGAAGTCTCCAGCAAAACACAAGTCTTACCTGTAGGGAAAAGAATATGACATTAGTTACTGAATCATATAAGAAAAATGGCTTTCAAATTACGTAATTTTTAGATATCTGAGAATTAAAACTACAAGAGATTGTCATCTTAGAATGAGGTCATTACATAATTATGTGAACATCATTATCTACAATAGGGTATTTGCACAACAGAATTCTGAAACTTGGAAATTATTATTATTATTATTATTGATGTTGTTGTCGTTGTTGTTGGTGGTGAACATCTGTCTGTATGCATAAAGAGAAAAATAAATAGGGCAAAATATAAGTGAAAATACCAGACACACACAGAGTATATATATTTGCACAAACAAAAAAGTTATTTGCAAACAAGTTATTTACCAAACATTAAAAATTCATGGTAAACAGCAATGAAGTTTCGACGCAGCATTACAGCCATTCTTGAAAAAAATTGTGTGTGATAAATATGAATAAACTTTGGCATTTTGCGTAAATTTACTCAGCCGTCTTTTCTGTGAGTGCTTTTATTGGTTATTCTTTTGCCGGTCTTCACTTGGTGGAAATTGTAGAAGTTTCTACCGTAATTTTTGCCATTTTCTCTTTATTTTGCATTGCCATTTTTTCATCATCATCATCATCTTCATGGCCCTTCTTCAACTTCACCTTCTACTTCATTCCAAGTTCAGCCAGGTACACTGACCTGTTTGCTGGGTAGCCTTACAAGAAGGAAGCTGGGTAAAGGCATTTGGTAGAAGTTAATCTATTGGTTTGGGACTTAATGCAAGGACTGATTCGGGGAGTTATACAAGGATTGATTCGGAGAGTAATGCAAGGATTGAATCGGAGAGTAATGCAAGGATTGGTTCGGGGAGTAATGCAAGGATTGATTCGGGGAGTAATGCAAGGATTGATTCGGGGAGTAATGCAAGGATTGATTCGGGGAGTAATGCAAGGACTGATTCGGGGAGTAATGCAAGGATTGATTCGGAGAGTAATGTAAGGATTGATTCTGGGAGTAATGCAAAGATTGATTCGGAGAGTAATGCAAGGATTGATTCGGGGAGTAATGCAAGGATTGATTCGGGGAGTAGGATTGATTCGTAAAGTAATGAAAGGATTGATTCGGGGGAGTAATGCAATCACAAACGAATGTAAAATACGAAGATAAATGCAACAGAGAATGAGGTAAGCAAGCATGTGTGAACACTAGGAATGTGAATGACCAAGAATACGAACACAAAACTGAACATTAAGTACTGAGAATCGACTGCAATATCGCCGAAGTCCAAGCACACCAAAGAATGTGAGCAATATTTCTCTAGGAGAGTGGACACCAAAGAACGTGATGTCAAGACTATGTTATGCACAGGAAAGAGCGTGAACTGAAAAGGTGAAAACCATGAAGCGAACACTAATACTGCAATTACCAAGAATGTGAACACTACCTAAATACCAAGAACGTGAATCAAAACAATGTAAATATCAAGAACGTTATCTCCAAAGACTTCGAACACCAGGGAAGCGTATACCGAGAATGTGAACACCAAAGAATCCAGCTACAATGAATGTGAATACTAAGAATGTGTTATCGTGCGCAGGCGACGAAGGGCGTGACCCCCGTCTCGTCAGGGGGCAAGTTTCAACCTCCTGGGCAGACTTGGGTATTCTCCCGGCCACGGGGTTGGGTGGGTATTGGGCGTGCTGATCCGGAAAGTCTTTTAATTATCGGGCGAAGGGAACTGTTGCCCTTAATCGAATTTTGCAGGATTTCACGTACGGGTTTGAAGGTTGGGTTGGGAGGCGGGGAGAGGGAGAGCGAGAGAGAGAGAGAGAGAGAGAGAGAGAGAGAGAGAGAGAGAGAGAGAGAGAGAGAGAGGGGAGGGGAGGGGGTTGGGCTCAGGGTGGGAGGGGGTGGAATAAACGCTCCTCTTTGTCTTGAATGGAATTGATTTCCAGTTACGAGACGGGATAAGAAAGATGGCGAAGGGCTTGGAAAGAAAAATAAGACAAAGAAATTCACAATGCTTTCCTTGTAGCACACTTTAGTCTTGACGATTTTTGGTTTAATGTAATACTGTAATGTGTAATATTCTAGAATATTTTTGTGTGCTTCCTGTACGAAAAACAAAAATACACGTTAATTTACAATGACGTATTTTAGTAACTTCATGCAGTGGGAGTTTTTAGCTGTACTGTGTAATGTGTGTAATGCCCATGTTGAACTTTACCAAAATTTTATATATTTTTGATATACGAAATAAAATTACAAGAAACGTTTACAGTAAATACTTGACATCCGATAAGTTTTTGTACTTTTTGCTGAATTTTAATAGCGCAAAATAGGAAAAAAATCCGTCCAATCAGCGTACTTCCAATTTTTCAATTAAAACAACAAAATTCAAACGATACAGTTTTGAATTTCACACATGCATTGTAATATATATTTTTTTTTTTTGCGTAAAAACAAAGATTTTTTAAATAAGCGATATATATATAACTAAGTTTTAAAAATGAAATCACCCTATAAATGAGGAAAATATAGAAAAAAATAATGTAAAATAAAAAAAAATGGTACAATGTACAGTAGTATTGCAGTCTTTCTAAACTTATACAACTCGACATCAATACCACCAGCGAGAAAATTTTTTCTGTCTCTCTATAAGAACTTGCATTTACAGCACTGTACCGAATACACAACAAGTACAGCGTGCTGTACTACAAAAGCAAAATATGCATAGCACTGCACTATATTAACACACATTCTGGAGTACATTATACAGTACGGTATGTCACACAAAGTACTGTGCGACAAAACCACTCTTTCATTATACGAAGCTGCACTAGACACAGTACTTATTTATACATGGATTATACATGCAAAACGCTGTACTTAACACGCTTACATAAGCATAAACACACAAAGCATACATACGCCACTGTATTGTACACACAAAAAAAAATAACTATTACAAGACTGTCCAACACACACTATAAAAAAAAATTCACTATTACATGATTGTCCTACACACATATACACAATAGCACTATACACAAACCTCCAAGACCGCCCACCCACCCCTCCCCCGCCCCCAAAAATGAAAATGAATACCCTAAAACCCTTCGTATTTCTGTCGTAATCGTCCTTCCTCCCAGAATCCGTCTTTTTCCCTGGGAGTCGAACACAAGACCTCTGGCTCATAATCCCCAGCATCCATTATGTGTTTAGCGTCAGGGGGAAGAAGCGCCGCGCTGAATGTCAACGACGGATTTATTAATACTCTGCGCATGTGAATGTCAAGAGCGGTGGGAAATTGCTTATCTTGCGGCCGTGACATCACTCGCAAATTGTTGTTGACCGTGTGGGTGGATTTGGGGAAGGAGAGAGAGAGAGAGAGAGAGAGAGAGAGAGAGAGAGAGAGAGAGAGAGAGAGAGAGAGAGAATAAATTACGTGCATATATATTTATAATTAGAGAGAGAGAGAGAATCTACTATCCTACTGTCAATCATTTTTCAATCCCAGATTCCTCTCC
>NC_089794.1:15835102-15867602 GCF_040412425.1 Macrobrachium rosenbergii | reverse complement strand
CGTACTCTTTCCCACGGTCCACGATGATAACATGGTGTGTTGACCATCTTCGATTTGGATGTAAGGAGATGAAAATAGGTTCTTTATGAGGGTCGAGACACCAAGTCCCAACACTGGAGACGCTTTGTACCCAGAGGTAAGAGAGGTTGGGCCCGGGCTGGAGGAAGGCAAGTGTAAACTTGGAGTTCACTGCCTGCAGACTATCGTCATCTAGTATAAGGATATAAATGTCGTTTCTGTGTGTGTGGTACAGAGGAGGGGGGGGGGGTTGAATCAACCGTGCCTACTGGGCTAAGTAGTGAGTTATGTACCTGGTAGTAAGTACACTACGGTTGGAGGCTGCCAGGATGGCAAAGTGCTTGAAGCTACCAACCTCATTCCCCCCCCCAAAAAAAAAAACTGGTGATAACCAGGAGGCTAGCACTTTTTGGAGCCACCCTCTATAAGGGACAAAAGGCGCACTGTTGCAGATAAAGAATAACATCCCCCTCTTGTCTAAACACGGCCAGATGTTCCTTCTACCGAGAATTACAACACCTTGATTACCTGGTCGATTTAATTACAGTCCGGCCTCACGCATCCAAACACCTGTGTTTATCGAACACCGAACAGTGTCTTTCGACAAAGTAAATTTTAATGAGGAAAAAATAAATTGTTTTTTTCTAGTAAAATAACGTTCGAACAATTTGGACATTTTGCATAACCCCATTTATTTTTCATTGAGTAATTTGATGAATGGTAATGATGGAAAAATGGTAGGATTGTTATTATGATTATTAATTATTATTATATTATTATGATTATTAATTATTATGTAAATAGTGTACACATTTATTAGAAACAAGCCCAAAAGAACAACCCAAAAGTACAATAATTTGAAAACCAAACTTAAATAAATAAAAAAAATACACATACGTGACGAAAGGAAAACCAGAGAGTAAAGAATAATATATAAAAGATAAATTATCAAATATATACTTGAAGAGATAAACAAATAAATTAACAAATAAATACCAGTATGCATAAACAACATTAAAAATATAAGTAAGGTATTGTTAAGCAGTACAACATACGGCTTCCCCCTCTGTCCCTACCACCCCCGCCCCCCCAAGCTGCTCTTCGGCGAGGCGTACCCTAAGGAGGCTTCCTACGGAGTGGCGTCCTTCGCTAACGCCGCAGGATCCTCACGCGTCCTACAGCGGGGTATCCGATGCAGAGTTCTGCATCTCCCAATCTCTTCCCCTCCCCGCCACCACCACCCCCGAATTTCAATAAAACAAGCCTATGACATTATAAGTGCGTTCTCCCTTTTAGGAGCGTTCTCCGTCCCACATAAGAGGGTTCCATTGTAAGCAAGCTTGTTATAACCAAGTTCCATTTAAGCTGCGTATACACACACACCTCAGTTTTAACGTTCATATAGGCGCGTTCTGTTAAAGACTGACTGCAAGCACGTTCTAATGTTCATGTAAGCGAGTTCTGTTCTTTAAGGTGTGTTCTACTGCGTATAATCACAAGTCCAGTTGAGCACACAGGCGCGTTCTACTGAGCATGTCCCTCGTATACATCCATTTTCAACTGAAAAGTCACGACCATTTTACTGCATCAATTTAGGCTCCTTTTATTACAAATATAAGTTCGAGAAACAAAGAGTACCATCATAGTTCTAAATACCACAAAGAGAGAGAGAGAGAGAGAGAGAGAGAGAGAGAGAGAGAGAGAGAGAGAGAGAGAGAGAGAGAAAACAAAGGCACCAATCCTATCTTTAAATTGGCACGTTACAGAGACGAGTTTTTTTCCTATTTAGAACATCCGTCTGAAGTCTACTAAATCAACTGCTCAGATCAAACTCGTTTATTACAAAGGAAAAAGGAGACCAATAAGCAATCCATCATCGCAATGGACAAAGAGAGAGAGAGAGAGAGAGAGAGAGAGAGAGAGAGAGAAGAGAGAGAGAGAGAGAGAGAGAGAGAGGCAATCCAAAATGCCAACTCATTTAACTAGAGTGTAACATGCTGCTCTTTGCGCTATTTGTTGTTTTCACCGGGGCTGGGCTACATCGGGGCACGAGGTTGCTGCCTTGTCCCATTGGTCTTGGCTCTTTAGAATAATAATAAAAAAAACTTCGTCGAAACAAACCTTTAAAAATGGCAACTAATAAGACGAACGGGCGATTCAAAGCAAGTCGTAGAGCAGAGGTGACACCAAGGCTTTGAAGAATTAATTTCAAGGCCTGAATGAATTAAAGCCAAGGCTTGAAAAAATTAAAACCAAGGCTTAAAAGAACTTTAGCCAAGGCTTGAAAAAACTAAAATCAAGGCTTAAAAGAATTTAAACCAAGGCTTGAAAGAATTAAACCCAAGGCTTAAAGGAAGTAAACCTAAGGCTTGAAAAAATTAAAACCAAGGCTTAAAAGATGAAAGCTAAGGCCTGAAAGAATTAAAGCCAAAGCTTAAAAGATATAAAGCCATGGCTTCAAAGAATTAAATCCAAGGCTTGACAGAATTAAAACTAAGGCTTGAAAATGTATTAACAAAACACTATGTCGTAAGAATGCAAAAAATAAAATGAAAGCTAGGACGTAGAACAAACAGAAAGAATTGGAAACAAGAATGCAAGACTGTATAACTTGACCTAAGAATATACTGGAAACAAGAATGTAAGACTTTATGACGTTGACCTAAGAATATACTGGAAACAAGAAATGTGAAACTTGATAACTTGACTCAAGAATATACAGTGAAAACGGACTACAAAAAGATGGTACTAAAGATTAAGAATGTAAAATTTCGAAGTAAGGTCGTAAGGATGCAAGAACTAAAAACTACGAATGTAAGAGAGTAAATAAAAGAAAACGTAAGACCCAGGTAACGCAACCGCTCCGTGATGGCATCACCCCGACAGCTCTGGCAAAGACTGATCATTTTGTGACGCTCGTTTAAATCCCAAAACCGATCAATCAACGTCGATTCGGCTGGATAGGAAAATGAGGCACGGCACAGAAGGTACACGGGGACCCATCGAGTGCCGTTCGGCAATCCGTCGACTCGAAACAAACTGTCGAAAAAGTTTTTTTTTTGTTGTTGAAAATTCGACAAGTGTCTTGTTTGAAGTTAAGATTGAATATTGTTATGAACTTGTAATAATCAAGCTACAAAATTAGTAATCATATAAATAAACATGAGCATAAAATATAAATGCATAAAAATAAAAAGCCGGGACTGAATCACCAAACGAATCAGGACGGGTTGGGTCCGTTTCTCAAAATTTCATTGGGTCCCAACAGCAGTAAATTAATTACAGCATCAGGTAATCACTCACTGGTTGTGGGTCGCCTGCACGTCGGAAAAGGGCATGGAACTAGCAACCTCATCCCAAAGAGACTTGGTAAGAATTTTGCAAGGTTCACCCTCTAAGGAGGAAAGGACGAACGGTTACAAAATGAAAAATTTTTAAAAATCAATAAAGGCCAATGTGGAAGAGTGCAAGAGGCACTCCTGTCTATAATTCACAAACCGTGACGCCCGAGAACTGGAGGAGATAAATAAACAAACAGATAAATATATGCCCAGGTCCTAATGCCCAAAACCCGTGAAGTAGAGAAACCCTGACGTCAGCAGAGCCACCGGCAACTCTGCGGGGTAAACTTCAACCGCATTTTAACCAGCGGGGAGACTCTTCAAATGTTTATTTGTTCTTCTCGCTGGAAGGACCCAGGCCATATGGGTGAGGGGAAAGGAGGTGGGTATATAAGTGATGGGAGGCTGGAAAGAGTGGGGAGTGGGAAGAGGAGGTGGGGAAGGAAGGGTCATAGCTGGTAGAAATCGATAAAATAAATCAACCAATGACAAGAGACATGGGGACTCCACAGTTTTATTTCATCTGAGGCTTCTGACCTCACAGCAGAGACTCCACCTTTCGGAGCCGTTTGGGTCCTCGAGAGTTATTCAGGCCCTCGGAGCCACGTTTTGTTCTCCGGAGCCAACACGAAGACAGTTACTGGAAGGAGATTATTAGGACTACGGAGTAGTTTAACGAGACCAATGGCTCCATCGTATTCCTCTGTTTTCCAGGGCTGATTGGTCTCCAGAGCAATTTCGTTTTTCGGAGCTGAGGTCTAGGAACTGCTTTAGGTTTGGTGATTTTTTAAGTCTTGGAGATGTTTTAGGTCTTGGGAGCCATTTAGGTATTTGGAGCCATTTAGATCTTTAGAGCCTATTGTGACTTTGGAGGCTATTAGGTCTTTGGAGCCTATTAGGTCTTTGGAGCCTATTTGGTCTTTGGAGCCATTTAGGTCTTTGGAGCCAACATGAAAGTTACTTGAAGATGACCATTTTCATCATCACAGAGCAGTTCAAAGAGACCACTCAGTCACGCGTCTAGGGTCTCTCTAAGGATGGCCCCAAGGAATGGTACTTATATAAAGGGTGGCATACAGGAAGCGTTAAAGAACCATCAGTACCGTCTACAGTGGCTGACGCAAAGCACACTGTATGCAGTACCTTCCTAGCTGGGAGTCAAATGGTCCTTCCAAAATATGAAAAACCATTATCGCCAAGATCTTGCTTCAAAACTGAAAACTTAGATCAATTCAACTGAAAGGTACATAAGCCCACTTCGTGGGAAAACAACCAAAAAAATTAAAGAAATCCATCACAGCTGACTGACTGCCAGGTACTTAATTCACTTCTTGAGGCCAAAAGAGGCACCGTAAGATTTGACGGAGCGTGTCTAAACTGTACGCGTCGACTTTGTCATGAACCAAACAATATATATATATATATATATATATATATATATATATATATATATATATATATATATATATATATATATATATATATATAAGTCATGTATTAATGTATTTTATACATAAGTGTGTGTGAGAGAGAGAGAGAGAGAGAGAGAGAGAGAGAGAGAGAGAGAGAGAGAGAGAGAGAGAGAGAGAGTTGGGGTACAAGTATGGGCAGTATGCGGGGAGTGGGGAATTCAAGGGTATGGGAACCACAGAAGTGGTGGTGGGCATGCGTGTATGGCTAAGGAGGATAAATTGGTATGCTACATGTTCTAGGCCTGGTCGGCTTCGCTCACTCTCAAAGCTTAAATCTCTGCCCTGCACGCAAACGTCCGGCCCACGCAAATTTTCCTTTTCTGGATCTCCACAGACGGACAGACAGACAGACGTATATATACATGCTACAGCTACTGCGGCTGGAACCACACCAGCAATAAGTGTCAGCTATATTAATAATAAAGATATGATTAATATTACTAAAAGTTATTATTAATAATATTACTAAAAGACTTTGTGCATTTTTTTAAACTCCCAAAAGGTACCAGCTATATTAACAAAATGATAAAGATTTGGTAAATTAAAAATCCCTAACACAACATGAACCGGTAAACACATCGGAGCATGTCTGTCTGTCTGTCTGTATAAATATCATCAAACACACACACATACACACATACATGCGCACGCAAACGCACACACTTACACACCCCATATTCCATTTCATAACATTTACGGCCCATTGAAAACCAATTCATCGTCTTTTATACACTTGTAATAAGACCATCTCGCCATGATATACGACTCACGCCCTCTGCCCAAAATAGGCATCGCGCCTAACCACCCCCCACCCCCACCCCCATCTCCTCACCCAATTACCCCGTAAAGGTTGTGGGGGGGGGAAGGGGGGATTACCGCTTACGCAGACTGCGCTGCAATGCGTGGCACACTGCAGACGGCACTGAAGGCTCTTTGCTGTGTTAATTCAGGTCCCACGCCTCTGGTCGCCCAATTTCCTCAGCTTGACCTTGATCCAATTTTCACGTCTAGGTGTGAGACGGGATTGCTTTGTTTAACAAACTACTAATATCAAAGATAGCCGTGAATCCGTCTAGACTAGTCAATATTATAAGGTCTTGTCAACTTTTTACACAAATTCAGTAAAACAGAGTTTCTTCGATTGTTTTGGTTATGTTAGGTTAAAAGCTTTTTTCTTCTACAGCGAGATAAAGTAATCATTATATTCTTCCGCATTATCTTGCTAAGGGATTTAGCGAAGATAATGAAGTTCACGTTTTTTATTAGTTTTTTGCAGAATATTCAATTTAGTTGATTTCTCTTCATGATTTGTTCTTTACTCGTTGTCTGTGGAATTAACAGTCCATTTATTCCATATGAATGTTTGTTAATCTTGAAATAATAATAATAATAATAATAATAATAATAATAATAATAATAATAATAATAATAATAATAATAATGTATTTATAAACAAATATTACTAACCCCCCTTATATATGATAAATTTATATTAAAATCAAACAAACGCCGAACATTCGTTGAAGCGACAAACAACTGATAAGATGATAAAACCAATTAACTAATAAACAACATCGATAAACAGTCAAATCTTTCAATTCCAGCAACGATGAGGTGTAAAATGATATACAGAAAATAATAAGAGGAAAGCAATCGATAAAATGATAAACAACTAGTAGCACAGGAACGTACAAAAATAAAAACCAGTAAAGAAAAGAACTGAAAAGTAAACAAAAGTAAACAACAGTAAAAAAAACAAACACTCAGAATAAATATTAAGATTACATACACTCCGTAAAATAATGTTAAACAGCACGTAAAATGATGAACAACAGGTAAAATAATAAGCAATCGGTAAAATTCCAAAAGAGCTCATCTCATATTTCTTCTCCTTCCTGTTTATCTCTGCAGGATGCTCCTTCCCCTCCCACTGATCTGTCAGGGGCCTTGAAAAAAGGGCGCCCCTAACTTCAAGGGCATCAGTCACCGGGCATTTGCATGGGGGCCTCGGAGAGAGAGAGAGAGAGAGAGAGAGAGAGAGAGAGAGAGAGAGAGAGAGAGAGAGAGACTGGACATTCGCATGGGGTCCTCAGAGAGAGAGAGAGAGAGAGAGAGAGAGAGAGAGAGAGAGAGAAACTGGACATTTGCATGGGGTCCTCAGAAAGAGAGAGAGAGAGAGAGAGAGAGAGAGAGAGAGAGAGAGAGGAGAGATTCATGGGGTCCTCAGAGAGAGAGAGAGAGAGAGAGAGAGAGAGAGAGAGAGAGAGAGAGAGAGAGAGAGAGATAGAGAGAGAGAGAGAGTGGACATTTGCATGGAGTCCTGAGAGAGAGAGAGAGACTGGACATTTGCATGAGGTCCTGAGAGAGAGAGAGAGAGAGAGAGAGAGAGAGAGAGAGAGAGAGAGAGAGAGAGAGAGAGAGAATAAATTCCAACAATTTAATATTAGTTTAACCCACATCAACTAAATGATTTCAGTACGAGTGAAGTCTTCGCCCCCTCCCATCCCTCCTTTGCCCACAGGCCCCCCTTACCCCGTCCTCCCCCCTCAAAAAAAAAAAAAAACTCCCTGTAAATGTGGGACGCCTCTTCCCCACTTGAGATGTAAAAGAGATGCACATTCAAACAACCCCATTATCCTTTTCAACCGTCCCTATACACAAAAGTCCCGGGATGAACTACCCTCTCATATACATACGTCTCCTTCTCTCTACAAGCCTGAAACCTCACTGAAATTTATCGGGGAGACAAAAATGTGCATTTCTCTCTCTCTCTCTCTCACACACACATACAACTGCTGCCGTCTTTCTCTCTCACATACAATAAACTGTTTTGCCTACTGTTCTAAACGTTGCTCTCTACATCTCTTAGATACAAACACATTATTATTGTTTTAACTGCTGTTATATGAATCTCTCTTTCTCTCTCAAACACACACGATGTCGTCTATCTTCCTCTCTCACAAACAAAATTGTTTAATCTACTGTTCTATGTACAGTATTGCTCTCCATGTCTCAATGATTCAGACTAACATTATTTATTGTTTTAACTGTTAATATATGACTCTCTCTCTCTCTCACACATACTCATTTCAACGGTTGCCTTTTGACAATTTCTCCCTCTCTTTCTCACGAGCGCCATCACAATAAATTAAGTGTTAAAACGGTTGTACCAACAAACCTTTTTCTTTTTCGCAGGTAATCTCCCAACGAAAGTCCGAATCACTACCACCAGTTGTCTTCCAGCTAGTACAGAGCAGAATAGAATTAGGTAACACGTAGCGTTTATATTTTCCGAACAATGCCTAGCGTACCGACAGCACCGTGATTTCAGAACTGCGCAAAACAAAGTCTGATATCAAAGACAGAATCTAATATTAAATAAATTCAATAAGCATGCAGTGTTACATATTCATAAAGGATTACCGAGAGGGAAGCACGGCATGAGACCGGCAAATCAATACAGTGCTTGTTTTGTTGGAATTCAGCATCATGCACAACCGATTTACACTGATTACGGGCCGACAGATCATTTATTTTAAATATGATAGGAGCAAATTGCTGTAAAAGAAAGCAACATCTTTGCATACTGTACCAGATTATTTCCTATAACGACTGAGTACAAAGCGAAGGCTGAAGACAACAAAAGGATATTGAATCTAACTGTGACACACTAACGCAAATTACTGTCATAATAAGATCAAATATTTTTCTCGTCCACCGGCTACAAAAATCATTTCGAGATGACTACCTTGTGGAACACCGTATACAGGATTTGTATCGTCTGGGGAAGGTTATGCATACGAACTGCCTCATTTGCAGGGCAGTATTACAGTCACTAAAATCAGTGTTCCCTCCAAGTTCCAAGCGAGTTAGAATATAGTTAAGGAAGAACTCTGCTACATACTAAAAACCTAAGGTACGAAATTAGGAAATCGGCAAGACTCAGATTACACGGTTCAGTAATTGTTTCTTTCCCTCTGATGGCAAACTCTGGAATCCCTTCCTGCTTCTGCTCCTTTTTTTTTTACTACTTGATTGAACCCCACCCTTTTTTCTATCTTCTTCTTTTATCGTCTTCGGACCTGGGCTAGAAAAGCTCACCAGACTGAGTGTCATATTATTTAAAAGATAATCAAAACAGAGAGTAGAAAGACGGCAGATCTTGAGTCCTTGGGAACTGTTTGGTACCTGAGGCCCTGAGGAGTTTAAAGACTGGGGTACTACTAACATCATAGCACTGGGGGAAGGCAGTCGGATGTGGGGGGGAGGGGGGATAGGAGGGGGGGAGAGAAGCCAGCAAGACCCAAGCTAAGCCATAAAACCCCATCAGGACAAATGCTACAAGAAGTGTGAGCAGCAGGACCGAAGGTTTATGGACGAATAGCTCCTGAAGATGAGGTGGTATGAACCCAGCGTTATAGAAGAAGGTTTTAAAGAGTGAGAATGTCGCCTTGAATTATTGTGACGTCCAAATCTCTCTCTCTCTCTCTCTCTCTCTCTCTCTCTCTCTCTCTCTCTCTCTCTGTGTGTGTGTGTTCGATCACAGGCCAAGGAATGAACGGTATAAGCGAGTTGTCGTAATAATCGGTGGACCTCTGTTGACCTAAGTAGTGAACTGAACACACGACTGTTAATCATCTGCTGAGAGAGAGAGAGAGAGAGAGAGAGAGAGAGAGAGAGAGAGAGAGAGAGAGAGATTAAATACCGGACACCTCACCACCAAAATCTTCACAAAATCTCACTTCTCACTCAGGTGCCCTCTCTTTGTTTACTTCACACGGGCATCAGCTTCTTCTACCCGACTTGCATACCCTCCTCCTTGAGAGGTCAGCTTCTCCCAAAGGTCAGCGAGCAATTGAACGTGTCATGTAGGGTCATGCCAGGTTCTAAAGCCCGGACTGGGAGTTGCTTTGTTCCTTCAGCAGGTTACGGATTCTTCCTTGTTCGGGTGAAATATTCTGATGGTTTTTGCAATTTTCAAATTAAAAATATTTTCAGGATGTGGATAATTAAACAATACTTTAAATTTTTGAGAGGAAATGTTTATTAAAATGACAAAATTGAATTGATGTTAAAATTATTTGTAACCCTTTTTTTATTTCTTATTTCCTTTTGATAATGTTAATTTTCCTTTGCTAAGAACAAATTTAAGTGTTATTAAAGCATGGGTATAATTTTCTTCCCTTTTTAAAGTAAAATTATTTTCGGAATATGACGACTTTCATTGCAAAACACAAAGTCTCACTTGTTTAGAAAGAAAAATTTGTCACCAATCTTACTCCAAGAAAAATTTGCCACCAATCTTACTCCAAGAAAAATTTGTCACCAATCTCACTCCAAGAAAAATTTGTCACCAATCTTACTCCAAGAAAAATTTGTCACCAATCCTACTTCAAAAAAATTTTGTCACTAATCTTACTCCAAAAATTTTTTGTCACCAATCTTACTCCAAAAAAATTTGTCACCAATCTTACTCCAAAAAAATTTTGTCACCAATCTTACTCCAAGAAAAATTTGTCACCAATCTTATTCCAAGAAAAAGTTGTCACCAACCTTACTCCAAGAAAAATCTGATTTTAGAACAATACGTATTTCAGGTGGTCAGAAGAGGCCTAATAGTTTAGCTGCACCTCTTGAACGTTACATGTTTTCATAAAGTATTTGTGTAATTTTTGGGAAAAAAATTTGTGCCCAAAAATTAAGTATCTTAAGTGTTAATATACGGCAATAACTTTATTTTCATGAACAAAGGAAAAAATATTTTTTGAGACCAAAATATTATGACACTGGTGAAAAGAAGCAAATATAGATAAAATATTTTTTCTTATAATTTCTCGAGTTACTCACTTATTCCTTTTAACAGCGCAATTTCCTTTGGAAGGAGTGTTACCAGAAGGTGACTGTCATACGGTTAACAGCAACCCAACATTGTCGAATAACTACCAGGTACATAATTAGCTGATTAGGTCAAGAGAGTCGCAATGGAACATAACTTTAAATGCCTGGAGCTATTGCAGAATCGGCATTTATAACCTCAAGTTCAAGATTTTGTCAACCTATTAAAAAATTTTATTTCTTTTTTAAATGAGTAACATCATTATCGTTACATACTAACAAAATACTACATTCATGAAAAGAAATTTATCTTCAAGAAATATTTGAAATTTTCTTTACTTTCTCCTATTTCTGCCTACCTCCCTTCAACCCGCAGAGCTTATCACGTTTGCTTGAATCAAGTGCAAAATTTCTCAATCACGAACCAGCCTCCAATAATGTCCAAACCGGCTCTTGTTAGCCTGCTTCTCTCTCTCTCTCTCTCTCTCTCTCTCTCTCTCTCTCTCTCTCTGTACTAACGATCCACTCACCTGTAATACCAGGTACGATCTTCTCTTTACTCTTCCAACGATCTCACGACCTCCTGCCTGTGTCCCATTCCTGCCCAGACTTGACTTCTGTGGCCTGTTGCAAGCTTCTAAATATTAATTTTACGGATGAGGTTAGCGTATCAACAGTCAGGCACTCCTTTGGTGGTCACCCATCCAAGTAGTGACCAAACCACAGGATATTTTACTATCTGACATCACTTCCCTGTTGAAAGTAAGTATCTAAATAGTAATTTTACGGATGCAGTTCGCATCAACAGAGTCTGACACTCCTTGGTGGTCACCCTTCCAAGCAGTGACCAAACATATTTTACTATTTGACATCACTTCCCTTATGCAAGTTTCTAAATGCCAATTTTACGGATGCAGTTCGTATCAACAGAGTCTGACACTCCTTGGTGGTCACCCATCCAAGTAGTGACCAAACCACGATATTTTACGATCTGACATCACTTCCTTGAAGGTTAAGCCCCACTCGGTTCCCCCCCCCCCTTTTTTGAGGGGGTCTGGGCACGTTAGGGTTGATTCGTCCGTCAATTTCAGCGCTTTGTTTTTGAAAATTAATTCTGTACGAATCAAGATTCATGGTCACTTTCATTACTGACACTTATACAAATCACTACCCTCTCGAAAAAAAAACCAACGAATTTGTTACAGTTAAATCATTATTCGTTTGAGTTTAAACATCTGTGGCGATAACTCTTAAATATATATTTCTAAGTCAAGTATTGTAATCGATTTATATTCTATCTGTATCGTATTTATTTTTTCTCCCCTCTTTTCTGCCTTCTCTTTCTTTTAACGTCCGTTCTTTACATAATATATATACTGTATATAACACACACACACATATATATATAATATATATACTGTATATATATTATAAATATATATACATATATACATATAAATATACTCATATATATGATACAGAATTTGAAAAAGTAAAAATTACAATTATAATCACAGCAGTAGCAACTGAAATAACGTACCGTATTAAGAACAGAAATGAAATATGCCATGATAAATACATTAGAGTTAACTGCTAGCGCAACGACGACGATAAAAATATTACCGGTCAAATAAAACAGTAACAATAGTACTAACAATAGTACCACTTCTACAAAGAACAAACAAACCACCACCAACGCCGCGACGGAGGAGCCTCTGCAGCAAAGAAATTAAACCAAAGGAAATCCCGGCCTGTTTCGCCACTAAGCAACCCCGACATTATCACCAAAACAAACAGGCGTCGCACTGCGTGAGGTTATCGCGATTTTAAACAAATATGGATGTGTTTATTCATACTTATTTGACGTCTGCCCGATGGCCAATCCCTAACCGTCCCTCCCATCTACATCCCCCCCGCCCCCACCCCCCAAACAACCTCCTTAGACCTTGGTTCCTTCTAAAAATTTTTTAAGTGGGGGTTACGTTTATTGTTGCTTTTGAATGTATGAGACAATCATTATTGATGAATATATATACAGTATATACACAAATTTATATAAATACATAAATCTATATATATATACATATATATATTAATTTTTGTATTTCTTATATTTTTTCCTGTGGATTCTGAATCCCATAGGAAAAATAAAAAAATGAATATATATATAAATTATGTATATATATATGTATATGTATATATATATATATATATATATATATATATATATATATATATATATATATATATATATATATAGAGAGAGAGAGAGAGAGAGAGAGAGAGAGAGAGAGAGAGAGAGAGAGAGAGAGAGAGAGACCGGTCCTGGGAAGAGCAGGAAGAGACACAACAGTTCTATAAGACCTGCCGAATATTGAGGGCTGGGTCCGGTCATTTGTCATAAGGTCCAGAGACCTGTGTTCTGCAGGCAGGGGGTCCAGAGCTAGCTTTATGCTCTGGGTCGAAGCTAGAGACAACGACAACAACAACGTCTGCAGATATCTGTCTTACAAACAAAAAAAAAAAAAAAAAAACACAAACATACAGTCACATACGACTCAAATTTGTCATACAAACACGCAAGTACACACAACTCAGCAGTAACATACGAGGAAAGCATTATGTCGCTGAATAATTTGCAACAGGGAACCAGAGTAGCTCTCTCTCTCTCTCTCTCTCTCTCTCTCTCTCTCTCTCTCTTCTCTCTCTCTCTCTCTCTCTCTCTCTCTCTCTCTCTCTCTCTCTCTTTCAAAGAAACGTAGAAACGCAGTTTTATTTTTTGCCTTTAGATGAAAAAAAATAAGTTGCACAATATATAAACCAAACATATGATGGAGACAGCAGAGAGAGAGAGAGAGAGAGAGAGAGAGAGAGAGAGAGAGAGAGAGAGAGAGAGAATCAGGTTACTATACACACGCATATATATAAAAAAAATATATATATATATATATTATATACTGTATATATATATACATATATATATATATATATATATATATATATATATATATATATATATATATATATATATATATATATATATATATATATATATATATATAGAAGAGAGAGAGAGAGATAATATATATACTATATATACACAAATACACACATATAAAATATATACAAACGTATAAGCAAGAGAGAGAGAGAGAGAGAGAGAGAGAGAGAGAGAGGAATCATGGGAAATAAACACTTGCACAACGGAGGGTAAGAGCCAAAGGATCGAAAATAAAAATTGCGTCATTGTCATTCCCCTTCTGGATCTGGCTGTTAACACGCTTCACTAATGGACGCAAAATCTTCAAAAGGATTTGCCTGAAGGACACGCCAAACACGCACACATATATACGGCCATGAAAACACTATTATTCATATATATATATATATATATATATATATATATATATATATATATATATATATATATATATATATATCAAACACCATATGGATATAAAAAATTCAGGTGTCGGAGAGATTATAATCTCACATACATACATGCATACATATATGAGTAAATACATACATACACACAGACATGTATATCTATTTTATATATATATTATATATATAGATATATATATATATATATATATATATATATATATATATATATATATATATATATATATATATGAAATTGTAAATCCATATTTCATTAACAGGGATGGCTACACAAAAAAAAAAGTACAAATAATGGCCACTACCATATTCATACGTTACGTTAACTGCTGTTGCATGGGTAAACCCCCCCCCCTCTTCCAAAATATTCGCCACTTCATGTACCAACTCCGAAGGCTCACCAGCAGCAAGTCAGACTCCCTACAAAAACTACACCATTAACCTTCCTGATAATTACCGCTTTTCCATTTTAATACTTTTAGTACTTCCTCTGGTCCTTTCTCCATCACTTCAGAATCATCGAAATCTTCCTCACCAATATATGCTTCATTCTTCCAACATGACCAGGCCGTCTCAAAACACCAACGAATGAATAGCTACGTATTTGTTTACCAAGACAGGTAAAATTGAAGAGAATCTAGCTGTCACTATAAAGCTATGCATGTGAATATTGTGTATATTTCTATAAATGTTTCTATAAATCTATAGAATGGCGCTGACAAGAATGACAGGTATGGTTGAAGGATAGCGAGAAGTACAGTAAAGAAAAAAAGAGAGTGAGAGAGAGAGAACGAACACTGGGAAGATGGGGATAACAAATATGAACAAAATAGACAGAAACTGACAGTTGAAAAAGAGAGGAAGCAAAAAAATAAAAAGATTACTATATAACATAAGCCAAACAGAACATATAAAAAAAAGGCGAGAGAGAGAGAGAGAGAGAGAGAGAGAGAGAGAGAGAGAGAGAGAGAGAGAGAGAGAGAGAGAGAATAGCTTTTAAAGGAAGACAAATTGTATTGCATTTAAAAAACAAAAGCAGAGTGGAATTTCAATCTCCGACACATAAAATAAAACAGTTCTGGAATAAGCAAAACAATGGCAGTGTTAGTCAACTGTTTCGAATGCGTGCGTGGGGTGAAAACCACTTCTATTTCGCTACCTCTGAATGATGCGGAGAATGTGTGCGTGGGTGTATATAATATATATATAATATATATAAATATATATATACATATATATATATGCACACACACATATATATATATATTATATATGTGTGTGTGTTTGGTTGTTCTGTATTTTTTACACACACATATATATATATATATATATATATATATATATATATATATATATATATATATATATATGTTTACCTTTGTGTTTAGATAATTTCCATTGCACATATACATACATATATACATACATATACATACACAAACACAGGCACACACACACAAACATCCACACACACACAAATATATATATATATATATATATGTATGTATGTATGTATGTAAGTGTGCGCGCGTTACGTGAATTACGAACAATTACGTTAAAGTCAAAAACCAATTCTGCCAGACAAAGAAAAATAAGATACAAGTAAACGAAAAAAAACCCAGCAACACACACTATTTATGAAGAAACTAAAGAATTTGAAACCTACTCTCAAATCAGAAACGCAAGAATGTAGGGGCATTCTTCCGTCTCGCATTCTCCAAATAGCTCCCCTCCAAGCGTAGTGTAGTGGGTATTTAAGGGCAGTCATATTTCAAAACGCCGCCCTCCCCCAAATCCCCTTTCTCTCTCTCTCTCTCTCTCTCTCTCTCTCTCTCTCTCTCTCTCTCTCTCTCTCTCGCTGTTTCTTTTTCTCTCTCTCTTGCCATTCATGACACCTTGGTATCTGTATGGGGGCAAGAAATAGTCTGAGGAATGTCTTTCCTCGAAAGAGGCATTCTTCAGAAAATTTCAAAATAATTTTTGGAAGTGTTGATTGCTTGGTTTTGTTGATAATTAAATCATTTCAGTTTTCAAATAAGTGACGAAATTCATTTATTTACATTGTTATTAATACTAGGGCTACCATATTGATAGTTATTTTAGGTGAAACGCTACAGTTTATCTATTTCATTTTTCCGCAAATTAGTATTTTTAGAGTTTCGGGGTGGTACGTAGCGTTGCAAGGTTCGGGACTTGTCGTCTCGACTCTCTCTTACATTACCGTCTTTCTGTACGAGTGTGTGTACGTTAACAGTAATATTATTGGCCAACGAAATAAAAGAAAGCTCTACATTCATTTTGTTGATGACTCGATCAAGTCCGTGTAGGTAGCTAATGAGAATCTGCTCAGCTTCTACTACCAGATACTGGATGTTTTTATTTCGGTAATAACACTGACAACAGTGTCATCATTATCTCAACTTTTTAGTTGTCTGTAAAACAAAATTATTGCGCCGACTTTGTCTGTCCGTCCGCACTTTTTTCTGTCCGCCCTCAGATCTTAAAAACTACTGAGGCTAGAGTTCTGCAAATTTGTATGTTGATTATCCACCCTCCAATCACCAAACATACCAAATTGAAGCCCTCTAGCCTCAGTAGTTTTTATTTAAGGTTAAAGTTAGCCATAATCGCGCTTCTGACACCGATATAAGATACGCCACCACCGGGCGGTGGTTAAACTTTCATGAGCCGCGGCTCATACAGCATTATACCGAGACCACCGGAAGACATCTATTTTCGGTGGCCTTGATTATACTCTGTACAGAAAACTCGATTGCGCTGTGAAGAAACTTCAGCGCATTTTTTACTTGTTATTTGTTTAAGCGCACCACTGTGGTAATGCTATTCTCTCTCGTGATAGCAATTACAAAACAATAGCAATTACATAATAGCAATTATAAAACAATAGCAATTACATAATAGCAATTACAAAACAATAGCAATTACATAATTGCACTTTCAAAATAGCAATTACAAAACGATAGCAATTACATAACAGCAATCACAAGACAATAGCAATTACAAAACAACCACAACTATAATCATGAAGGTTAAAAGGAACATAAAAATAGATAATTAAAATCTTGATTATTCTAAAAAATATACAAAATCGTCAAAATACTAATGGGGTATAAATAACAAACTAAATGGTAATATCTCACCGACCCCCTATTTGCAAAAGCATTAAAAAAAGGGGGGTTTCTTTACGTTATGTTGGTTTATTTATTTCAGTTCACTTATTTTTTGAGGTGGGAGGAAAGGGGAGCTCGTTCTTATTTCAATCGAAGATTTTTATCACTTTTATTTGGGGGGGGGGGGATTTTCCCAGCTTGCACCTGCTTTCCTGGAATTTCTAAAAACTTTTTTTTTAGTGATCTTCAGCGTAAACATTTTCCTTTAATTCCATATTTTCGCACTACATTTTTCTCAAACTCCCGTATAATTTGTGCGTTTTATTCTCAATGGAAAACATTTCCATTTCATGCCCGGTTTTTTGGGGGGGTTTTCGGAAAAATTCCATTCACGCACTTTTGAGTTTGGCGCGTTTTCATCCCACGGAAATATTTTTCAAAGCTTTCAGTTTTGTTAAAAAAATTATTTCACGCAAAATACTTTTCTGCATAGCTTTACGTATAGATAATTAAAAACAGTTTTCCGCCCCCAAAAAAGTGGTGTTGAAACCAACTTGCATTTACGGGTGCAACTGATTAATGATGTAAGGTCCCCAAATACCCACCAGGGAGCATCACCCTCTGGCCTTCCCTTCTAACCCCCACCCCTCCTCCCACCAACAGTTACCATCCCAAGTATAGTCGACCGTAACGTCATATTTTTTTTTATATATTTTTCAAAGAAAGAAACCAATTACGGGTATCATTGTACCCGCTGCTACTTGTATCGGTTCCTGGGTACGCATACACGTGCCTTCTTTAGTCACCATGTTAATCTTTCAGGACTCATTGTGACCCGTAAGTGGTACAGGTTTAGATTAAGATCCGCTAGCGCGGGCCTTTGCCCATACGTGTGAACCCTGCAGGGAGGTAGTGCCGTCAGTGCACCTCATGCGGTGCACTGTAGGCATTCCTTAAGGTTCTTTGCAGCGTGCCTTCGGCCCTTAGCTGCAGCCCCTTTCGTTCCTTTTACTGCACCTCCTTTCATATTCTTTTTCTTCCATCCTCTTCTATCAATTGGTTCATAGTGCAACTGCGAGGTTTTCCTCCTGTTACACCTTTCAAACCTTTTACTGCCAATTTCCGTTTCAGCGCTGAATGACCTCATTAGGTCCCAGCGCTTGGCACTGGGCCTAAATTTTAAATTCAAGTCATACTTGTGAAAGTAAGTAAAAGGTCTGATATGGACCTCCGTACTCTGCTCCAACAGCTGAATGGCGTTATCCTTTATATTCTCTCGCTCACAAGGTCTGCCAAAAGTAAAAAAAAAAAAAAAAAAAAAAAAAAAAAAATATATATATATATATATATATATATATATATATATATATATATAATATATATATATATATATATATATATATATATATATATATATATATATATATATATATATATATATATATATATATATAATATATATATAATATATAAATATGCGAACAAATAATAGATCGCTATTTACACGGGCCAACACGACAATCCAAATATCATTATGTAGCCCACTGCCGAGGGAGACTCAAAAGGAACCAAGAAGGATGAGGCTTAATCACCCCGAAGGTAGCAAAGATCATGCCAGGGAAAACAGAAGCAGATAGGGAATTTCGAAGCTTGTCACAGGCAACCTGGTTTAAGCATTGTTCAAACAATACCGCTTTTCTAATTATTAAAATGAGAGAGAGAGAGAGAGAGAGAGAGAGAGAGAGAGAGAGAGAGAGAGAGAGAGAGAGGTAGGTTTACACGTATCAAATACGTCATTCAAGATGACACAATACTCGTTTGGTATACTTATAATCGAATCGGTAAACCTTCGGCGTTCTCTTATTTTGAAAGGGGTTCTCAGCTAATCTCCTCTCTCTCTCTCTCTCTCTCTCTCTCTCTCTCTCAGCGCCGGCAAAATGTAAAATCCCCTGTTTACAACTTTGAGGAACAAAACAAACATGTTTACCATGCTTTCTTTCTTCACTCGTGTTTTGTTTTTCTAATATCCATGTTTGGCTTTGCGCCGTCGATAAAGACTTATAGTGGGAGACCCGAGGTATTGAGGAGAAAGATTTCAAGCCGGCTTATTCTCTCTCTCTCTCTCTCTCTCTCTCTCTCTCTCTCTCTCTCTCTCTCTCTCTCTCTCTCTCTCCGGATGATAAAGAGCGTGACTACCGCTTTATTTTTCCATCCAATGGTTAGGACACTCGCTTAGACAGCAAGAGGTCCCGAGATCGATCCCATGGGAGCGGGAGAGCTCTAACTATTCTTCTTTACATTCCAACTAATTAAGTCCTTGGCAGTTAGTCGACTGTAGTGGGCTAGAAATTCCGTGGAAGAAAGGCATGATGGAGGCACCAACCCAATGCCAAAACTTGGGAGAAGATTTTTCTGAATACCTCTCTCTCTCTCTCTCTCTCTCTCTCTCTCTCTCTCTCTCTCTCTCTCTCTCTCTCTCAACAAACGGCTTTTTAAGAAGACACCACCCTTTGAGAGAAAGACAATTCAGCTCGACACCTTCAAGTCGAGACCCGACAAAAGGGCTCCTTTGTACAAAGGGCAAAAGGCTTTGACAAAGGACAATACTGACAAAGGCAGGTTTAGAGCTCTGAAAGACCCAGAGAGAGAGAGAGAGAGAGAGAGAGAGAGAGAGAGAGAGAGAGAGAGAGAGAGAGAATCTTATCATTTGAAAGAAAAATTACAATATGGAAAATGAAAATCAAGAAACAACAAAACATAATGAAATTTTAACAGCAACAAAATCACTCTTACTAACTCCTAAGGTTGGTTGCAAGCTTCATTAATTACGCATTATGCTTAAAAGACATTAAAACCATATTTAACTAACAAAAATCGAGATTAAAACTATATTTAACTAACAAAAGTCCTTGAAGACTGATCCATTATTTGTAATAATTCCCGATAGACTCAATAAACGCAATCGCAATATCATTAATATCAAATGACGTCGTCTAAATTTGACAGACATATGCCAAATAATTATTAACATGAAATGACCGCTCAGGTGAGTAACCCGATTCAGGAAATAAGAAAAACCTAAGCAAGAGGAGAATTCCAAAACCCTGGCTACAGAGGAGGAGCAACAATGACCTGGCGGAAGTTGG
This sequence comes from Macrobrachium rosenbergii, assembly GCF_040412425.1. Classification (NCBI taxonomy): domain Eukaryota; kingdom Metazoa; phylum Arthropoda; class Malacostraca; order Decapoda; family Palaemonidae; genus Macrobrachium; species Macrobrachium rosenbergii. The sequence goes on along the minus strand of NC_089794.1, from coordinate 15,847,254 downwards.
ATGAACCACAAAAGTTGAACTTTTATTCCGCTACAAGACTCCATTGGTAGAACTGAATTGAAATGAACTGATTATAGAATTTAGGCCAAAGGCCAAGCACTGGGACCTATGAGGTCATTCAGCGCTGAAACGGAAATTGACCGTAAAAGGTTTGAAAGGTGTAACAGGATGAAAACCTCGCATTTGTACTATAAATCAATTGTTAGGAGAGGGTGGAAAGTAAGAGGGAGGAGGGAGAATATAAAAGGAGGTACAGTAAAAGGAACGAAAGGGGTTGCAGCTAGGGGCCGAAGGCACGCTGCAAAGAACTTTAAGTATTGCTTATCCATTGGTAGAGAAACATGACAAAGAAATACCAACATCTGATTCTCTCTCTCTCTCTCTCTCTCTCTCTCTCTCTATTCGCACACAATGCAGAGAATATCCACAACCCGCTCACCTATAGCCTCTCCTTCACCCAGGACATAACAAATAACAACCCATCATCATTTAATAGGCATAACATCACCTCCGACATCAATCAGGCAACCCTCTATACTGGCGGGCGCCATCTTTTAACGTCAGGACGTTAAGTGGGTTCGGGAAGAGACGCGGCGGAAAATCCTTCGATACCCGAGGGATACCGACCCTTATCGACGCCGTTGCAACGACCGGCGCCTTCCCATTTGTCCGTAATACATGTTTGGAGCCTCGTTAAAGGGGACACCCGATCGAAAATCATTCTAGGAGCGAGAAATCAAAGGAAGGTTTAATTGTGTGGCAGATATTCAAGCGGCCCCCGACAGAAAACGGGGCGTTTCTTGCGCAGAAAACGCCATCAGACGCCCCCACCTGGCGGGGAGGGTCATGCTGCAAGCTGATTGGCTGTGACAGGTCACATGGGACTGACGTCACGGGCCGCCTGCCATCAATTATATTTACGGGGGGCTTATCTCTTCGACACCCCTCAATGGCGATCGGTTATTCGACGTATTGCAAAATTATACGCAGCCGATTCTTCTTTTTATTCTCTTATTTTTTTTGGAAGGAGTAAGAAGAGGAGAAGGAACAAATACGAAGGGCGTCTCACTCCTGACGGAGACGCAGTAGGCTGTCCGGCAGGAGTTATGTCCTATGCAAATTGCAGAGCGGGAAAACTCATTGATAAAGTCGAAGGTAAATGACTGGAGTTTGGAAGACAAAAGAAACGCCATTTACAAAAGGGAAGGGTATAGATCAAAGAGAGGGGTGAGACAGACACACACACAATATCTTTCGAATGGTTCCAACCGCGACAGGTTGAGGGTTACCTCGTCGAGGACCTCGCCTGCGATTACGATGGTATAGTTTCGTACGTCAACAAAAAGGTTCTTTAGTAGCATTCCGACTCTCTCTCTCTCTCTCTCTCTCTCTCTCTCTCTCTCTCTCTCTCTCTCTCATATATATATATATATATATATATATATATATATATATATATATATATATATATATATACACAGAGCGTTTACAAAATGAGATTCCCAACATAAACAATTTTTCACTGCAAGTCATATTTCGGACCAAGAAACCTCAGAGAGAGAGAGAGAGAGAGAGAGAGAGAGAGAGAGAGAGAGAGAGAGAGAGAGAGAGAGAGAGAGAGCGTCCATTAAAGGCGAACCTTTATCTTTTTTTATTCTGTAGACTTTCCCATTTTCCGCTGACTGCTCCAACCTTTTTCCCAAAGGTAAATCCAATTTCTCTCTCTCCTTCCTCTCTCTCCTTGCAGTTTCGGCACTGAATTAACTGCATCTCTCTCTCTCTCTCTCTCTCTCTCTCTCTCTCTCTCTCTCTCTCTCTCTCTCCTTCCCTTCTTATTCTCGTTCCTCTGCTTTAACATTATTTATTTGACTTCATACCTCATCTGTCGTTCTGTCTGCATTTAATAAACCGAGTTAATTTAAAATTAACTTTGTTAATGAAAATATATGAAACAAAAAATACTGATAATCAAACATAGGAATACAAGAGTTTACAACACATCAAATGAACTTGCAATTATTAACGTCAAATTGGGACTGGAATTTTTAAACTGATTTAGCAAATGCAACAAGAAAAAAAATAAAAAAATAATGAAAAATTACCATACAAATACCTGCAATTAATATTACTGAATTAGCACTGAAATTTTCGAAATTTAACAAATGCAACTAGATGTAACAAAAATCAAATAAGAAAATTATGAAAATGAATGAGCGTACAAATAACTGGAAGTACTATTATTGATTTAGCCCTGAAATTTTTTAATTAATTCAGCAAATGCAACAAGGAAACAAATACGAACATGAAAATAATAAAAAAGTGAATAAAAAATAAGCGAACAAATAACAACTGCAAACATTATTACTGAACTAGCACTGAAATCTTTAAACTGATTTAACAAAAAAGAAAAAATAAAAATAAAAAGGTGAATAAAAAAAAAATAAGCGAACAAATAACTGCAATCATTATTATTGAATTAGCACTGAAAATTTCAAAATGATTTAGCAAATGCAGCAAAAAAAAAAGAAATAAAAATAATAATGTGAATAAAAAATGAGCGAACAAATAACTGCAAACATTATTACTGAATAAGCGCTGAAATTTTTAAAGAGATTCAGCAAATGCAACAAGAAAACGAACAAAAAAAAAAAAAAAGTGAATAAACTTATCAACGCCATTCCTATAATCCACAGAACCGCCACCGCTTAATTGGCTCTGATAAGAAACAGGCTGGCTGATAAGAATGTGCCGCCGTTGCAAAGTTGCAGAGTGGACGAATCATTTCAGGCGTATTGAATATCAGAAGAACGCTGACGTCGTCAATTATGAACAGGTCATCAGAGGTCACCGGGAGGCCGATAGGGATCTTGACCTTGGGTAAATTGGGATCACGGGTACACTAGTTTTAATCAAGGGTCTATCGATGGCTTAGTAAGGTGGGTTATCGAAGCGCTCTGGTTTACAAGGGCTGAATCGGTTGCCGTGTTTTGGTTACATGGCTACAGAATGCATGAGTCATTCGACTTCTCTTTCTCTCTCTCTCTCTCTCTCTCTCTCTCTCTCTCTCTCTCTCTCTCTCTCTCTCTCTCTCTCTGGTAACTTTTGAACTTGCCTTGCTCTAGAGCCCAACTCGGAAGTGATGACCGGCAAATTAATTTTCGGGGATTTGGTCCACAAACTTTTATTAATGCATTCTTGCTTGGCAGACAAACTCCAGAAAAGAACCGAATTGTCTTGAGAGAGAGAGAGAGAGAGAGAGAGAGAGAGAGAGAGAGAGAGAGAGAGAGAGAGAGAGAGAGAGAGAGAGAGAGAGAGAGAGAGATTTTTATCAGCTTGGTGGGGTGAGGATTACCTCGTCGTGATCACCCGTTACCAATTATATAATGGCGTATATTGTGTGAGAGTCTCTCTCTCTCTCTCTCTCTCTCTCTCTCCGAGCTGCCACCTCCAACAGCTGACTAGCAACCAAGTACACAATTCACTGCTTAGGTCAACTGAGGCATATTGGACTTAGACAAAACGCACCCATCCCATTCCATTCTCATCCTATTCAGGGATCGAACGCTCGTCGTTTAGATAGCGAACGGATTGCATAATCTCTCGCCTTGAGAGAGAGAGAGAGAGAGAGAGAGAGAGAGAGAGAGAGAGAGAGAGAGAGAGAGAGAGAGAGAGGATGTCAATAATATTATAACGACATTCGGGTGATACACAAATCTGGAGACCGAGAGAGAGAGAGAGAGAGAGAGAGAGAGAGAGAGAGAGAGAGAGAGAGAGAGAGAGAGAGAGAGAGAGATCCCTGTTGTCCTGTGGCTCAGCGGGCGCGAATTAATCCCTGTCACTCGTGCGTGTTAGGGGCTTGGGCCTCCTCCAGGAGGTGAACGAGAAGAAAGATGAGGAAGGGAAAGAAAAAAAAAACAGATGAGAAAGATGGAAACGGAGTGAGAATAATCTGGGACATAGGCAAATTTGTCGCACTAAAGAGCTTATCCCAAAGACGGGCAGAGAGAGAGAGAGAGAGAGAGAGAGAGAGAGAGAGAGAGAGAGAGAGAGAGAGAGAGAGAGAGAACCATGCAGAGGTAACATGCAAATAATGAAAGAGAAAGAGACCAAATCTGTCGCAATACATATCTTAAGGAAGGGGGGAGAGAGAGAGAGAGAGAGAGAGAGAGATCTGGCATATGTCAGATATAGAGAAAAAACTTGTCGCCCTATACAGCTTATCCCGATGTCAGAGAGAGAGAGAGAGAGAGAGAGAGAGAGAGAGAGAGAGAGAGAGAGAGAGAGAGAGAGAGAGAGAGAGGTCCGGTGTCTCGTTTCCGTGCGTCTCCGGACTTTGATTCATTCCCGCGTCCGATGTTTTACACCAAAGGCTTTGGTGCTTCGTTTGTCTCGATTTAGATCCGAACATTTTCTGAACTCAGATGGTGAAGATTAAATTTTTTTTGTCAGCGATGGAAATTTTCAGACCTTCTGGTGATGAAAAGAAAAATAGTTTTAACTTCGGCTGAGTTTTTTTTTTTTTCCTCTGACGATGAAAATGTTTTAACTGTCAGCGATGAGTTCTTTCTATCTGTGATGACAAATTTTCAGCCTCATCGGCGATGAAATGTTTTTAACTGTAGTTGATGAATTTTTAAACAATTCATTTTTTATGGTGTTTACTTTTTTTACTATAATTCATATCTTAAAATCTTTAGTAATGAACAGTTTCAAGTGACAACAATATTTTAGTTTTCAATCATAGTTTTTTCAGCATAACTGGTAACTTTTAAAATATAATGGGTATTACTGATAAAATTTAAAATTAAAATTTAGTGGGTATTACTGATAAACGTTAAAATTAAAATTTTATCAGTATTACTGATAAACTTTAAATTCTAACGGTATTCCTGATAATTTAAAATTTAAAATTTTATCCGTATTACCGTAGAGCTAAGGCAATATTTAAAAATGATAATTAACGTTCCATCTAATATATTCTAACAAGTAAATTCTTAAACTGGCCCCAGCATATTTTTAATTTTCATAACTTATTGTGCAACAGTTTTTAAATGCAGTAAAATGTCATATTTTTAATTTTTATAACTTGTTTTGCAAAAGTTTTTAAATGCAGTAAAATTTAATATTTTTAATTTTCATAACTTATTTTGCAACAGTTTTTAAATGTAGTAAAATTTCATATTTTTTATTTTCATATCTTATTTTACGACAGTTTTTAAATGTATTAAAATGTCATATTTTTAATTTTTATAACTTGTTTTGCAAAAGTTTTTAAATGTAGAAAAATTTCACATTTTTAATTTTCATATCTTATTTTGCAACAGTTTTTAAATGTAGTAAAATTTCATATTTTTGATTTTCATATCTTATTTTACAACAGTTTTTAAATATAGTAAAATTTCATATTTTTAATTTTCATAACTTATTTTGCAACAGTTTTTAAATGTAGAAAAATTTCACATTTTTAATTTTCATATCTTATTTTGCAACAGTTTTTAAATGTAGTAAAATTTCATATTTTTAATTTTCACATAGTTATTTTGCAAGTTTTAAATGTAGCAAAATTTAAAATTTTTAAATTTTTATAACTTATTTTGCAACAGTTTTTAAATGTAGTAAAAATTTCATATTTTAAATTTTCATAACTTATTATACAACAGTTTTAAAAATTTAAATGTATTAAAATTTCATAATTTTAATTTTCATAACTTGTTTTGGAACAGTTTTTAATTTAATAAAATTTCATACTTTTAATTTTCGTAACTTATTTTGCAAGTTTTTAAATGTAGTAAAATTTCAAATTTTTTATTTTAATAACTTATTATACAACAGTTTTTGAATGTAGTAAAGTTTCAATCTGGTAAATTGTAATATTTGTAAGGGTTCGGAATGACCGTTCGCCAAACGGAATATTAAGAAATTTACTTATATCAATAATTTGAAACTCGAGTCATATATTCAAAATGCAAGAATATATAAAATGGTAATTATTATTTTATATTTACTACATTTTTATTAAAGCATTGCACTAATACAAATTAAGTGATGCATTTATTTCAACTTGAAGAACGGCTGAGAAATAAAAGCGTTTTGTCGAAACTGATAAAAAAAAAAAAAGGATGAGAAACATGCCGGTCGCTCGGGAAAATTAATGAGCGTCTTTAATTCAATCCCTTGTCAAAGCTTCGAAGCTTGGGTTTTTAGAGAGAGAGAGAGAGAGAGAGAGAGAGAGAGAGAGAGAGAGAGAGAGAGAGAGAGAGGGTGTTATTGCTTATCCAAAACAAAAACGAACTTTTTTATTTTCTATCACACTCAATAAAAATACTTGCAAACCTTAATACATAGTTAGAAACACGCCCCTCTCTCTCTCTCTCTCTCTCTCTCTCTCTCTCTCTCTCTCTCTCTCTCTATTCATACACACAAATATTATATATATATATCTATATATATCTACATATATCTATATCTATACCTCTCTCTCTCTCTCTCCTCTCTCTCTCTCTCTCTCTCTCTCTCTCTCTCTCTCTCTCTCTCTCTCTCAAGGGGACTAAGGCCCCCTTAACCCCGAGAAGCGACACTAAGGGAAAACAATGACTCGACTCGGGCAGATGCTCAGATATTCTATGGACTTTTGTATCGGTAAAAGAAGGGAAGAGAGAGAGAGAGAGAGAGAGAGAGAGAGAGAGAGAGAGAGAGAGAGAGAGAGAGAGAGAGAGAGAGAATGGTTTGCTTTCCTTATTTTATTGTTTGGGTGGAGTTGGAGATGAAAATAAAATTCTCTCTCTCTCTCTCTCTCTCTCTCTCTCTCTCTCTCTCTCTCTCTCTCTGTGTGTGTGTGTGTGTGTGTTTCATATCCACGGGGTAAAGAAACCCAATACTGTTTTTTGAAGGATTTTGTTAAGGCAATTAAATGGTTATTTTCACAATAGCTGAAAAGCTGAGCTATACATAGTGTGCGTGAGTGAACGTGTATACAGGCTCTCTCTCCCATCTAATCTCGAAGAGTTGCTTTCAAAATCTCCCAAAGACAGCAAACAAAACTTTGTCGGGAGTTAAATTCCACACGGGAATATGCCAGATGATAATGCCTTGATGCATATTCATAATGGTAAGGCTTCCCCTACGGAACGCGGCCGAGCTAAAAACGGTTTTCTTCTCACACGAAACTGAACGCGGCCCACCAAAAAAAAGAAGAAAAAAATATTTTTTTTCGAAAAAACAATTTTCTTTCTCTGGTTTCTTTGCGCGGTAAACCCCGTAGGGAATTTAGATCACCTCTGCTTGCGTATATATCAGAAGAATTTTTTTTTTGTTTACCAATATATTAGTTGCGCAAACTTCCGATGTTCGGAGAAAACGATACATGGAATAATTTCTCCGAAGAAGATTGATTTGTGTGTGTGTGTGTGGGGGAATGGTGGGGGAGAGTTGGGGGCGAGCGTACGACACCCAATTATTAGTACTGTGGGCATGTTAGTATGTGCATGGTCGTATCTACTCGTGAGCATGTGGGCGTCTTGGGCGTGGGCGTGGCCATGAGTGGGTGAGTGGGTTACTGTGGGGGTAGTGGATTACGATGAGTGAACTGGCCTTCTTGTGGGTGTATGGAAATGGATTAAGATGTGTGTGGGAGTGCCTACGTGTGGGGGGTTACGGAGAATGTATGTACCTTTGGGTGGGTATGCATGAGTATGCAAGGCCATGGATGAATGTGTGGGCGGGGAATGATTGCATGAGGGGATGGGGGATGGGCGTGGATTGAGAATGGTTGTGTGGGTGTGTGGGACATTCATCAGCGCGGAATCATTTCCTGATTGATTTCCTGATTTGTGGGAGAAAAATGCAAAGGAGAGAAGCATTTCCTGATTCTTTTCCTAAAATTTGTGGAGGAAAAAGGGGGGAGGAGGATAGAAGAGGATGAAGAGGGGGAGGAGGAGGAAAAGAAGAACATAGGGAATAAAAAGGAAGAAAATAATAAGAAACGTAAGCAAAGAACAAATGCTAAATACAACAACAATAATAATAATAATAATAATAATAATAATAATAATAATAATAATAATATGGTCCTTTATTTCAGCTCAGGCCCATATACAGGGATAAACAATGTGTAGACGATACAGTACACAAAGTTAAGATACACAGTAAATCTTAATAATAATAATAATAATAATAATAATAATAATAATAATAATAACAACAACAACCGTTTTCTGTTCACGGCCACAAAAATGGAGTAAAGGCAAAACTAACAATTATTTTTTTTTTTTTTTACTCAGTTCCTTTTTCGCCAAAAAGAACGCATTCCTGTTCGGATTCCATTCCGAATTTCAATCCGCCTAAAGCTACGCAGGAACAGATGTAGTAACTCGGAACTAAACTTCCCGACTACCTAACCCCCCTTCCCCTCCCTCTATCCCAAGCGTCCCCACCCACCCACCCCTCCCCGATAAAACCCGCCTCAAAAATTTCGGCCGACGCGCCAAATTTCGGCGAAATATGAGTGGTAATAAAGAGGGCCTCAAATCGAGTTGCACTTTCGCTGATGTTTCACGCAAGCACGCGGGGAGGGAGAATCCCTGCTTCGGCTACTTTTCCCGAATGCTGACTCTTTTTTACGGATCTCTTGCTCGATTTTTTAATTATTCTTTTTTTTTATTTTGTTTTATTTTAAATCTTATAAATTTTATACGACGAGTCTTGTATGATAAACAATAAGAACATTACTTCATGAATTTAAAGAATCTTCTCTATCTTTCTCACAAAGAGAGAGAGAGAGAGAGAGAGAGAGAGAGAGAGAGAGAGAGAGAGAGAGAGAGAGAGAGAATGCACTGTATTCGCATATTGCACTAACAACACATACAAATGTACATACATAATTCATGTACGATAGAAAAATGTATAAATTCTTCTACAACAAATGCTGTGAACACAACCAACACTATATACACTAGCCGACAGAGAGCGAATCACCTGTGAGAGAGAGAGAGAGAGAGAGAGAGAGAGAGAGAGAGAGAGAGAGAGAGAGTGAGTGAATCAACTCCCACTGGTCAATATAACACACACACACACACACACACAAAAGGTGTCTCCTAAGCAACCCTAGTTAGTGGACTTCAGCACTCTCCCCTGGTCAGGGACGTAATTGGTCTCAGGGATGAGATCGAACGTCTAATTGGTCTTTGGGGGATGAATGAGGAAGCCTTGAACAGCCTAACGGCCAGCCGCCGTGGGTGGAAAGATGACGCCCGCTTGCGCGTGCAAACACATACAGAAAGGAACTATTATCATTATCATCACATACAAAATGCACTAAATATTATTATTATTATTATTATTATTATTATTATTATTATTATTATTCTCAATAACAAAAAACATTCACGAACACACACTTCTGCCTTCCTATACTGTCCTTCTTATAATACGTGCTAACATGGACATTTACACAAATTGCACATATTATTATTATTATTATATTATTATTATTAACTTCCTAGGCAATGAAAAGTGTATTGATAGTAAAATAAAAAAACCTCTCTCTCTCTCTCTCTCTCTCTCTCTCTCTATATATATATATATATATATATATATATATATATATATATATATATATATATATATATATATATATATATATATATATATATATATATATATATATATATATATATATATATATATGTAAATCACAAAATTAAAAAGTTCTTAAAAAGCAAAATATAAAACAGATCATAAGAATCAAGTAAAAAAACAAAACCAAAGAATAAATACAAAGCAAGTACACCAACAAAAACCTTTAAAAAAAAACCCCAGCAAAGTGATTTAACCAAAAAAAAAAAAAAAAAAGGGTAATCAAAGAAACGCGTGTCGGGACACCCCTCCGACAAAAATCCCTGTCACGGCCGATCCAGCGAATCATAAATTATAATGAGGTGTTTGTGTCTTGCCTCCAACTCGAACACGACGACTCTTCTCCCTGTGTACGAAAGTCCAGGGACTCGTGTTTTCGTCCCGAATCTCATGCGAGGTAACCCGTGTTTATGTGCGTGTGTTTGTTTATGGCTAATTGTCCCGGGAGGTGGACAAGTTTATTCTGTATGGACGGCGTGGGTCTCCAGGCCCGGGTATGGGGTATGTGTATGCCCTTCTCATGGTACCACCTTCAATAGGGAGCTGGGGGTGGGGGGAGTGTCTTGGGTACAGAGCCTCTTGTATTGGGGGTAGCAGTCTCATGGGAAACCTTCAACACAAATAAAAAACCTGAAAACATGAATGTATGAACACAGTATGAACCCTGGGGCGGGGGGTTGTGGTTTGGGTCCTGGTGGGATCTGCGCATAGGTTATAGCCGTGTCATGGCACAGTCAAATCAAATAAAATTATTCATAATAAAATATATCCGCCGATACTCACTGATCATTACTCCAAGCAAGCGTTGGTAGACTTCTGAATTTGAATCTACTTTCAATGCAACATATTGAATGACAAGGACGTATGGTTATGGTCTGGGGTCTTAGAATGCATACTTTCAATACAAAACTTATAACTAATAAATGAATGCTTGTTCAAGAGTGTATACAAGAGATAAGATTATCCACAAGATTATTATTATTATTAATTTAAAAATACCATTAATAAGAGTGTATACAAGAGATAAGATTATTATTATTATTATTATTTTAAAAATAGAGTTTAAATATGAAAATTCAGGCAATAAAGTCAAATACATAAAACTTTTATTTAAAAAGTACATCTGTACAAGAGCTTAAAATGAAAGATAATGAGACGACTTGTGGGGAAAATGAAACACGCGTGCTTTGCTAAATTTTCACAAATAAGGTCATTTTCTACATTTACTTTACAATTCCTCTTTCACTTTAATTTCAATACAACAATCCCCCCTTTTGTCTTCATTTAATGTCTCCCTCATTCTCATTCCCTACCAATTCATTTTGGCATTTTCCTCATCGCTCCATCACTCCCATACCTCTCCATTCCCTTCATTCTGTCTCCCACCTACCCTTTCCACACCTGCCCTTCCATTCTATTATCACCCTTATCCCAATGCATTCATTCTGATACCTTCTTGCACTACTCACTTCTCTTCATGTCCTTTCATCTTCACCCTCTAATTCTCTCTATTCCTATCTTCGTGACACCTCTTACTCTTCCACCATCTTCATTTCTTCCCTATTTCCTCCTACCAATCATCATTCTCCACCTCTCCCTCTTTATATTTCAATCTCCATCATTATATGTCCTCCTCCTCCTCCTCCTCCTCCTCCTCTTCTCTCTCTCTCTCTCTCTCTCTCTCTCTCACTCTCTCTCACTCTCTCTCTCTCTCTCTCTCTCTCTCTCCCTCTCTCCATCCTCAAACCTCCAACCTTTCCCCCTTTCCTATCTCCTCACTCATTCAAACTCCATCCACTTCCTCCAACGAATGCACCCTCCTTCAGTTCCCTTACCCAATCCACGGTTTCATTACCTCCTCCAACCACCCTCCCTCCCTTTCTCCTCTTCATTCTATTCTCCCTCTTTCTCTCCTTCATTCTATTCTCCCTCTTTCTCTCCTTCATTCTATTCTCCCTCTTTCTCTCCATTCCATTCTCCCTCTTTCTCTCCTTCATTCCATTCCCCCTCTTTCTCTCCTTCATTCCATTCCTCCTCTTTCTCTCCTTCATTCCATTCCCCCTCTTTCTCTTCTTCATTCCATTCTCCCTCTTTCTCTCCTTCATTCCATTCCCCCTCTTTCTCTCCTTCATTCCATTCCCCCTCTTTCTCTCCTTCATTCCATTCTCCCTCTTTCTCTCCATTCCATTCCCCCTCTTTCTCTCCTTCATTCCATTCCCCCTCTTTCTCTCCTTCATTCCATTCCCCCTCTTACCTCCTTCATTCCATTTCCCCCAAAACAACATCACCATTCTTCTTCTATACCTTCTTTATCACTTCGCCCTGCCAACCTCCAATTCTCCTCATCTCCTTCTCCTACACCACCACCAAACTCTCCTACCCCTCTCCATCACTTCCCCCCCCAAAAAAAAAAAAACTCCCACCTCTTCCTCCCCTCCTCCAACCCAGCCCTTCGGAGTACCGAAGGCCTCCTGCGGAGAGTCTTGATTATCAGAATCCATCCATCTTCGAGGTCCCAT
>NC_089794.1:15815102-15830102 GCF_040412425.1 Macrobrachium rosenbergii | reverse complement strand
TTTAGTATCATTATATACTAAATTGTATTCATTCTTATTAAACAATGATATCCAATCCATTATCTTTAATATTATCGATTCCAAAAAGCCATTTTTCTTGATGACTTAAAAAACATTTTGGAAAATTATAATAATGATTTTTTTAATAAACACTATACAAATTGATCTATAAACCAGACGACTGAAAAATGCCATTATTTTTTTTTTATCAAAATACATCAACTTAGTAACATTCATCAGAATATAAATATTAATAAAAGAAAGTCAGCTCACAAGGCAAAACAGCTCATACTCTCTCCCACCACGAAACACTGCCGGATCCTACCTTTGACTTCTGAAAGAGAGAGAGAGAGAGAGAGAGAGAGAGAGAGAGAGAGAGAGAGAGAGAGAGAGAGAGAGAGAGAGGAATTCCACCCGATCGTCATCACGTATCTGTGATTTATAAATCCCACTGTAAGACGAGTGGTAATCGTAAGGAATATCGATCGATCGATCGGCAGAGAGAGAGAGAGAGAGAGAGAGAGAGAGAGAGAGAGAGAGAGAGAGAGAGAGAGAATTCCAATTCAACTACACAGTTCATTTAATCAGTCACAAAGATATATATACGTAATATGTATACTGTATGTTTATATATATATATATATATATATATATATATATATATATATATATATATATATATATATATATATATATATATATATATAATTCGATCACTCTTCTCCTATGGAACTAGGCATTGAATCAAGCACCTAATGTTAATCAACTGTGGTGGGTTACAGCCTGGGAAGCAAAAACGCCTTGGGGCTATCCGGAAGTTAAAGAGGGGGTGAAAGTACGTTGGCTCTGGTCAGTGCGTGGGCTGGTGACCATCAAGAGGAAAACACGAGAGAGAGAGAGAGAGAGAGAGAGAGAGAGAGAGAGAGAGAGAGAGAGAACTTTTTGCCTTGAATGCATTCGCGCACGCGCGCGCTGACGCTCACACACGCACACCAGGGATCATTGGAATCCTATGAGAGTTGGGTTTGCTTGATGGGGAGGAAAATATCGTGCTGACTCTTCAAGATAAGGCGACGTGATCATAAGCTAGCTCTATCTCTCATTCTCTCTCTCTTTCTCTCTCTCGCGAAATAAGACGTGACCTTACGATAGTCCTTTCTCTCTCTCTCTCTCTCTCTCTCTCTCTCTCTCTCTCTATCGGTTATTTCATCTCGGATTATCCTCTTATCGTTTCGAAGACTTGCTTGTTTATTTGTATTGGTTTCTCGTAATTATCTCTCTCTCTCTCTCTCTCTCTCTCTCTCTCTCTCTCTCTCTCTCTCTCTCTCTCTCTCTCTCTATCATTTTCTAATATTTTCCCATTTTTCCGTCACTGTTTTCTTCCCATTTCCCCTCTGTTATAAGCACGCTGGTCGATATTCCTTTCTCTCTCTCTCTCTCTCTCTTCTCTCTCTCTCTCTCTCTCTCTCTCTCTCTCTCTCTCTCTCTCTCTCTCTTTTTTATCACAAAATCTTTTGCTTATTATATACACTACATTCTTTTCACTTATTACCGTCTCTATTCTTTTCCTATTTCCTCCCCCTCTCAAGCACGCTGATTCTCTCTCTCTCTCTCTCTCTCTCTCTCTCCCAGACTTAATCATCTTGCATTTCTCCCTTTCTTGCCATCCTTTTAAAACCTCTTCGACCTAGACTGTAATTTTCGAGAGTTCCTCGTTAGCCTTTTCTCCTGCGGATAGATCGCCTGTCACGGCTTGTTTCCCAGTCCCTTTTTCGAGAGAGAGAGAGAGAGAGAGAGAGAGAGAGAGAGAGAGAGAGAGAGAGAGAGAGAGAGAGAGAGAGGTCCGAAGGCCTGAATATTCACGAATCATCACCAATATTACAAGAAGAGAGAGAGAGAGAGAGAGAGAGAGAGAGAGGTCCGAAGACCTGAATACTCACGAATCATCAATATTGCAATAACATTGAGAGAGAGGGTCCGAAGACCTGAATATTCACGAATCATCACCAATATTGCAATAAAATTGAGAGAGAGAGAGAGAGAGAGAGAGAGAGAGAGAGAGAGAGAGAGAGAGAGAGAGAGAGAGAGAGAGAGAGGTCCGAAGGCCTGAATATTCACGAATCATCACCAATATTACAAGAAAATTGAGAGAGAGAGAGAGAGAGAGAGAGAGAGAGAGAGAGAGAGAGAGAGAGAGAGAGAGAGGAGAGAGGGGGGGTCCGAAGACCTGAATACTCACGAATCATGAATATTGCAATAACATTGAGAGAGAGGGTCCGAAGACCTGAATATTCACGAATCATCACCAATATTGCAATAAAATTGAGAGAGAGAGAGAGAGAGAGAGAGAGAGAGGTCCGAAGGCCTGAATATTCACGAATCATCACCAATATTACAAGAAAATTGAGAGAGAGAGAGAGAGAGAGAGAGAGAGAGAGAGAGAGAGAGAGAGAGAGGGGGTCCGAAGACCTGAATACTCACGAATCATCAATATTGCAATAACATTGAGAGAGAGGGTCCGAAGACCTGAATATTCACGAATCATCACCAATATTGCAATAAAATTGAGAGAGAGAGAGAGAGAGAGAGAGAGAGAGAGAGAGAGAGAGAGAGAGAGAGAGAGAGACTCAAACATTTACATTCATCACCAATATTGTAATAAAATTGTTCTAACTTGGTAATCACAATATCCAAAATAAATAAGAATTATACTAAAATCAATGCTGAGCTAATATAATAATAATAATAATAATAATAATAATAATAAGAAGAAGAAGAAGAAGAAGAAGAAGAAGAAGAAGAAGAAGAAGAAGAAGAAGAAGAAGAAGAAGAAGAAACGGTTGGGAAGAGAAAACTTGTAGAGGGCAGGGGAAAGAAGTCAGGCGGTAGGCCTACAAGCAGAGGCCTATGTCAATCACGAGCATTAATCGCTAGACTACACCAGGGGTCTCATCAGCGCTATCTCGTTCAACGGCACTCTCATCAGAGAGAGAGAGAGAGAGAGAGAGAGAGAGAGAGAGAGAGAGAGAGAGAGAGAGAGAGAGAGAGAGAAATATCTGAAGATTAACTCGTGGAGAATCCTCTGCTTCTTAATCATATGATGTTAAATATTTTTTAAACCATTCTTTGGACCACGTGATACTGGTTACACCGCCTCTCTCTCTCTCTCTCTCTCTCTCTCTCTCTTGGCGAGCGCGTTTGCCATGTTTTAACGTCCAATTTAAATATTTTTTCATCTTATTTTATTTATTGTTTATCTTGTGTAAGTGTATGAAGCAAGAGAGAGAGAGAGAGAGAGAGAGAGAGAGAGAGAGAGAGAGAGAGAGAGAGAGAGAGAAGCATCACGTGGTTCAAATTCCAGTCAACATATGGCGTCCACGCGATTCTAAAACCAACCACTAGATGGCAGTCATCTGGTTTTTAAAGCAACCAACAACCTCTCTCTTCCGTCATTGCAACTCTCCCTCTCTCTCCGCGGACACACGCAAGACAAACAATAAATAAAAAGGGAAAAATTAATTAAAAATATTCTGCGTATTAATATATGATAATCAAATAAGTTACTAATCTTTACGATACATTAGGATACCGAATGACTGGCAGAGATTATCTTATGAATGGTTTCAACCTCAAGGGAGGGCTATGATAACCTCGTCGAGGCCCTCCTGATTGAGAGGGCAATGAACCAACTCACTCTCTCTCTCTCTCTCTCTCTCTCAACTGCAACCCACAACGGCTGACTAACAACTAGGTACGTAACTCACTGATCTCGGTTACCCCAACGGAGAGAGAGAGAGAGAGAGAGAGAGAGAGAGAGAGAGAGAGAGAGAGAGAGAGAGAGAGAGAGAATTAAACATGAATTTGAGAATAATGATATACAAAATTAGAATTAACAGGAATTAAGAAACTTTCGTTATGAGAGAGAGAGAGAGAGAGAGAGAGAGAGAGAGAGAGAGAGAGAGAGAGAGAGAGAATTAAACATGAATTTGAGAATAATGATATACAAAATTAGGATTGACAGGAATTAAGAAACTTTCGTTATATGAGAGAGAGAGAGAGAGAGAGAGAGAGAGAGAGAATTATCCGGCGGGAGAGCAAAAGAGATACAACATACCGACAAGAAGAGGCCGCAAATAATGTAACTTCCGGTGAGCTGCTGCACACGCACACAGCGGGCCCATTACAATTTGGTGGAACTAACGAGCCTCCAGCAGCCACGGTACCGCTTGTAGGAAGGAGCCTGGACACGTCAGACACACCCCCAGTTACGGAGGCTTGTACCTCCTCGTCCACTATTCAGCGTTTTAATAATAATAATAATAATAATAATAATAATAATAATAATAATAATAATAATAATAATAATAATAATAAACAAATCCACAGTTATGTATATGTACATAACTGTGGATTTGTTTCTCCATTTTAAGATTCATGTACTATGAGTATTTAATAATAATAATATTAATATTAATAATAATAATATTAATAATAATAATAATAATAATAATAATAATAATAATAATAATAATAATAATAATAATAATAATAATAGTAAGCTATATTTCAGCTTGGGGCTATATACAGAGATGAGAAGTATAGAGACAAAACTATACACAGAAGTAAGATACACAGTAAATCCTAATAATAATAATAATAATAATAATAATAATAATAATAATAATAATTTGTTTCAGCTTAGGGCCATATACAGGGATAAATAGTGTGGAGACAATACGGTGAATAATAATAATAATAATAATAATAATAATAATAATAATAATAATAATAATAATAATAATAATAATAACAGACAACTGATTTCAGCTACAGAAGATCAGCGTTCAAAAATACAGGAGACTTCGACAAACACAAACGCAAACAAGTCCTGTACATACATGCAAGACTCTGTCTCTCTGCATCTCCTACACAAACACACGCACAAACACACCCTAAGACAAAATACAGTCCGCAATCTTCAGAGAGTCACAAAGGCAAAAAATAAAAAAGAAAAAAGGAAAAAAAAAAGAAGTAAAAGATCAACAAACTTAATACAATTCCCTAAGTGCCGTTCTCACGTACTTCATCATTACTGCTCCTCGCAATTGCCTTCATCTGTAGAGAAAAATTTCTGCTCTCTTTGCCGCCACTCCGAGAGGACAATCTTTAGAAGAAAAAAAGACTTTCCTCCTTGTCTTCTCCTCCAAGGAGGTAACAGAGATGAAAAGATTTCCCAGAAGCTTTCAAGAGGCAAAAAAGATCTCTCATTGTCTGTGCTAAAGCCTGCTGTCTGCCTTTGTTCCGAGAGGACAATCTTTTCTGTTTTCATTCTGAGAGGACAGTCTTTTCTGTCTTCATTCTGAGAGGACAGTCTTTTCTGTCTTCATTCTGAGAGGACAATATTTTCTGTCTTCATTCTGAAAGGACAGTCTTTTCTGTCTTCAATCTGAGAGGACAACCTTTTCTGTCTTCATTCTGAGAGGACAATCTTTTCTGTCTTCATTCTAACAGGACAATCTTTTCTGTCTTCATTCTGAGAGGACAATCTTTTCTGTCTTCATTCTGAGAGGACAATCTTTTCTGTCTTCATTCTGAGAAGACAGTCTTTTCTGTCTTCATTCTGAGAGGACAATCTTTTCTGTCTTCATTCTGAGAGGACAACCTTTTCTGTCTTCATTCTGAGAGGACAATCATTTTTGTCTTCATTCTGAGAGGACAACCTTTTTTGTCTTCATTCTGAGAGGACAATCTTTTCTGTCTTCATTCTGAGAAGACAATCTTTTCTCTCTTCATTCTGAGAGGACATTCTTTTCTGCCTTTATTCTGAGAGGACAATCTTTTCTGTCTTCATTCTGAGAGGAGAATCTTTTCTGCCTTCATTCTGAGAGGACAACCTTTTCTGTCTTCATTCTGAGAGGACAATCTTTTCTGTCTTCATTCTGAGAGGACAATCTTTTCTGTCTTCATTCTGAGAGGACAGTCTTTTCTGTCTTCACTCTGAGAGGACAATATTTTCTGTCTTCATTCTGAGAGGACAACCTTTTCTGTCTTCATTCTGAGAGGAGAACATTTTTGTCTTCATTCTGAGAGGACAACCTTTTCTGTCTTCATTCTGAGAGGACAATCTTTTCTGTCTTCATTCTGAGAGGACAATCTTTTCTCTCTTCATTCTGAGAGGACATTCTTTTCTGCCTTTATTCTGAGAGGACAATCTTTTCTGTCTTCATTCTGAGAGGAGAATCTTTTCTGCCTTCATTCTGAGAGGACAACCTTTTCTGCCTTCATTCTGAGAGGACAACCTTTTCTGGCTTCATTCTGAGAGGACAACTTTTTTTTTCATTCTGAGAGGACAACCTTTTTTTCTTCATTCTGAGAGGGCAATCTTTTCTGTCTTCATTCTGAGAGGACAACCTTTTCTGTCTCCAGTTTGAGAGGACAACCATTTCTGTCTTCATTCTGAGAGGACAACCTTTTCTGTCTTCATTCTGAGAGGACAATCTTTTCTGTCTTCATTCTGAGAGGACAACCTTTTCTGTCTTCATCCTGAGGGGACAACCTTTTTTCCTTCATTCTGAGAGAAAAATCTTTTCTGCTTATAGAAAGAAACATTTTCCTCCTCGTCTTCCCCTCCAAGGAGGAAACTGAGAGAGGAAAAGATTTCCTGGAAGCCTTCAAGAGTTAAAAAAAAAATCTTTCTACGTCTGTGTAAGGCATGTCATTCCTAACCTCACGAAGAAAATTTTTCTTCTTCGTGAGGAAAACAGCTTTCCTACTGCGTGAGGAAAATCCTTCCTCCCGCTGTGCCTGCTCTCGTCAGGGGAAACTATGCGAAAACTCGTATAAATTGTTTCTGGACTCAACTCCTGCCTCATTACTTTGCGAATCTGCCGTAGTAGAGCTTCTGTGCTGCGGATAATAATAATAATATTAATAATAATAATAATAATAATAATAATAATAATAATAATAATAATAATAATATAAACTACCTCATTACTTTGCTAATCTGTCGTAACAGAGCTTCGGTGCTGCGGATAATAATAATAATAATAATAGTGAGTGTTGAACTGTTATATTACTATTAACGACAGTCTTAGGTATAACAGCATTAACGTAATAATATTATCATAATAATATTTATTATTAATGCCTTGGGTGTAACTTAAAAAATAATCTATTGACATATTAAAATCTTTAAAAAACCACTGCTACTGTTAATTATCATTAACAAATATATTACTACAATCTTTTACATTTCGGCAAGTTTTACATATTTCTTCCAATAATCTCTCTCTCTCTCTCTCTCTCTCTCTCTCTCTCTCTCTCTCTCTCTCTCTCTCTCTCTCGGTTCACAACCAGAGGAACCCGCATTCGATTCCTGAACCAGGCGAGGAAAGGAACGTTTGTCGAGATAGCCTAAATAATCTAGCATTTCTCTGTTGACATAATTTACGTATCTGGTTACTAGTCAACTGTTGTGGATCGCATCTCGGGATGGAGAGAGAGAGAGAGAGAGAGAGAGAGATCAACACTAGGAAAATATTTACGGCATTCTCTACAAAGGGCCTCGACGAGGTAATTCTCACCCCACTGGAAGGAAACCATTCATTAAACAATTCTCTCATGGACTGGTTATTTATCGTTCATATATTAGTTTGATCTCTCTCTCTCTGAATTCAAGAAAATAAAATGAATGACCTTCGGGGTAAAAAAAATCGCCCCAAAAACCAGAGTACTTTTTATTTTCGTGGTCATTAATATAGTTTTAATCTTCAGTCACCATTTCTCTTTCTCTCTCGAGTTAATAAAACAGAAAGGCTTCCCAAACATCTCCTCCCCCCCTCTCTCTCTCTCTCTCTTTGTCTTTCTCACTCTCTGTAATCCCTTTATTATTCAGAATTCTCTCTCTCTCTCTCTCTCTCTCTCTCTCTCTCTCTCTCGAAAATTTGTCAGTTAATCAGTTTACGATTCTTCTTCTATTGATTCACCTCTCTGTCTCTCTCGCTCTCTATCTGTCTCTCTCACGCGTTAATAAAAGGTTCAAAAACCTCACCAACCCCCTCCCTCCTTCCCTCGCCCCCCCCCTCATCCCACTTTCCCACCTTCTATCCCTCCCTCTCCACCAATCTCCCGTTCCATCTCGGTTACCTCAAGTAACAGAGCAGAGCTGCTTTAATCAAAATCTCAACCTCAGAGGCATTGCGGTCTTTTTCTCCTCCCCCCCCCCACCTTCCACGCCTTTCTCTTCATCACCATCTCTTATCCTCCAGTTATTCTTCTCACCTTCCTCCCTCCTCCTCCTCCTCCTCCTCCTCCTCCTCCTCCTCCTCCTCCTCCTCTTCTTCCTCTTCTTCTTCCCCCTACCCCTTTCTCTTCATCCCCATCCCTTATGCTCCAGGTATCCTCCTCCTCCTCCTCCTCCTCCTCCTCTTCTTTTTCTTCTTTCCCCCACCCCTTTATCTTCATCCCCATCCCTTATCCTCCAGTCATTCTTCTTCTCCTCCTCCTCCTCCTCCTCCTCTTCTTCTTCTTCTCTCCTCTTTTGCTGCTGCTGCTGCTACTTCTTCTTCTTCTTCTTCTTCTTCTTCTTCTTCTTCTTGCCTGCATGCCTCCACTCCAGACCTCAAGACATCTTTCTTTCAATTCGATAGCATTCGCAAAAGCCTAAGTCACTTCAATGTCTCCCGGCCGGCGGAACGTCATAGATCTGATTTCCTTCCGAGAGGAAGAAATGCGAACGGGAGGAGGAGGAGGAGGAGGAGGAGGAGGAGGAGGAGGAGGAGGAGGAGGAGGAGGAGGAGGAGGAGATAACTTCATGGAAGGCTCTGTCTGTGTTCGCATGTCTGCCTTATCTACCGCGATCTCATCGCCGGAGGAGGAAAGGAACAGAATGGAAAAGTCAAGAGTAAAATAAAGAAGACCACTAATTTGAGGGAAAAATCAAGAGGACTTCTGATTAACAAAGTCAGTTTCACACCTGGGCGTTGACTGAATGTGGTTGTGGCCGCAAAAGGATCAAAAATAGGAACTGACCACCTCATCCCATAACACTCGCTCCAAAACAGAATGATAGCACATTCTGGGGTCAACCCGTTTCGGAGTACAAGCGGGCAATACCTTTGGCTTTTAACTCTGTACCTTGACATCTTAGAATTATATTTAGTTCCAGGCTCTCTCTCTCTCTCTCTCTCTCTCTCTCTCTCTCTCTCTCTCTCTCTCTCTCTCTCTCTCTCTCTCATTCTCATCGGTTTTATTTATTTATCGTGGGTCAATAATGAAGCGGATAAAATTGAAGATTTCTACTGCATTGTAGAGTCATCCTCAAATCAGCTGTTAAATGGTGAACGCCGGTATATATATACATTGTGTTATATATATATATATATATATATATATATATATATATATATATATATATATATATATATAAATATATATATATATATATATATATATATATATATATATATATATATATATATATATATAGATATATATATATATGTGTGTGTGCATACAATTATATATACAGATATATATATCTATATATATATAAAATCCTTACTGATATATTTACAGTCTTTCGCCCTCTATCGCTCTCAAATACACCTGCCTCACTTCTCCCGCCATTCCGACCAGAAGATCTATTTTTTTTTTGCTCTTTTTTTATATTATTCTGTTTTATCTCCTCATCTGACATTTCATCCTCGGCTGCTTCTCCTCATCGGGCTGTTTCAAAGAAACTCGTTTCGTATTCCAGGGACGTCGTCGCTCTGTGTTGCATTCCTCGCGTTTCGCCATTATCCTGCATTGCTCCACTATTCCCAGGTTGCATTTTTGGCCGGTCAACCAAAATGAGCGAGCGTGCTAATGCACTTAATGCACACACACACACACACACAATATATATATATATGTATATATATTTATACATATATATATATATATATATATATATATATATATATATATATATATATAATATACATACATATACATACATATGTATAGACAGTAAGAATGGCTCTCCAGGAGAATCAGGAAAACGGTTGCTGTCACACGCGTGCACTCATGTGTATATGTGTGTGTGTGTATGTATATATATATATATATATATATATATATATATATATATATATATAGTATATATATACAGTATACACACACACACACACACAATTGTCAACATTGTAGAAAATGACTTATGCAGTTTTAATTAAAATTACTTCACTGAATAGTTATTGAATACTTTTAGGCCAGTTGTTGTTAATATTAACGGCTTGACCCGATACTGTTTTAATCCCTATATTGTAAACATACATACATACAAATATATACAGTATATATATATAATGTATATATATATATTTATATATGCAATTTACAGATTAAAACAATATCAGGTCAAACAGTTAATATTGACAACAACTCGCCTAAAAGTATTCATGAACAATTCAGCGAAATCATTTTAATTAAAACTGCATAAATAATTTCCCACAACGTTGCCATAATCTGGTCACCGAATACTCACCCTCTGAGGCGTCATACTCGGACAAGACACGATTCATACCTGAAAAGATAGAAATATTTTTATCATTAAAAGTGAATCATAAGACGGTTATTTTATACAATTATTTTCTGTTCGTCCTCTTAATGTAATGGTTGAGGTTTAATTATATATTGTTGAGGTTTAATTATATACTGATGATGGTTGAGGTTCAACTAGAAATTGATGACGGCTGAGGTTTAAATATAAATTGATGATGGTTGAGGTTCAATTATAAATTGATGATGGTTGAGGTTCAATTATAAATTGATGATGGTTGAGGTTTCATTATAAACTGATGATTTATTTTTTTTTTAAATTTCTGAAGATTGATTTTTTGTTTAACGAAACTTCCTCAAAAGCATCTACTGCACGATTTGGTGATGGTACATCTACTATGGTATTTATGTACAAGCATAAATAAATACATATTAAATATTTAACAAAGACCAAATAAATCAACATTTACCATTGGATTACCGTACACCCATTCGTGCATATTAGTATATATACGTATATGATATATATATATATATATATATATATATATATATATATATATATATATATATATATATATATATATATATATATATATATATATATATATATATATATACTGTATATATGTATATATATATATATATATATATATATATATATATATATATATATAGTGTTCTGTTTTCCCTAGTAGTTTTCTGCACGAAATGTTAACTTTCGATTCAGTAGTTAAAGTATGAATAAGTATGAATAAGACAATGACTTTCTTGGTTAATTCTCTGGAGCCACCCATTTTTGGGTATCAGCGTAATGTTGTAAATAGCGTGAAAAATGAGTTTATCCCTACCTCGCACCCAAAATGAAAAAATAAAATGAAACAAAATACTTAAATCACAAATATGACAAACTGATATACTCACAAAAGGTCCAGAAGACAGACCTACCTCCCGACACAAAGAAAAGAAAAAAAAAACAAAACAGGAATAAGACAAAGAGATCAAACAGAGGACGATCAAGAAATCAAGAAGCAGAGCAAGAAATCGCGGAGGAGAGAAAGAAAGAAAGACGGAAAGAGAAGAAAGAGAGAGAGAGAGAGAGAGAGAGAGAGAGAGAGAGAGAGAGAGAGAGAAGGACCTTTTAGGCAGAATCATGAATTCTACAGAGCGTGTCTAATGGCTGGAGCTTTTATCTTCATTTCAAAAAAGACAATTCATTGGAGTCTTTTACCCTCATGATTTACGCCTAATTCAAAACTTGCTTTATATTTTGGCTGGGGGAAGGGGCACGGGTGTCTTGGGAGGAGGAGGAGGAGGAGGAGAGAGGGGGGAGGAGAGGGAGGGAAGGACAAGAGACCGGGGAATTATTTTCGAAATGGGTGGCGGAGGAGGAGGAGGAGGAGGAGGAGGAGGAGGAGGAGGAGGAGGGGAGGAGGAGGAGAGAGAGAGAGAGAGAGAGAGAGAGAGAGAGAGAGAGAGAGAGAGAGAGAGAGAGAGACGGTGGTGTTTTATATTTCAGAAGTGGGAAGGAGTATTTAGGGAGGGGAGGTAAAATGGTGAGGTGTGTGTGTGGAGGAGGAGGAGGAGGAGGAGGAGGAGGAGGAGGAGGAGGAGGAGGAGGAGGAGGAGGAGAACAAGAAACCGGGGAATTATTTTCGAAATGGGAGACGGAGGTGATCGGGTGAAGGGTGTGGGAGGAGGATGAGATAGGAAGAAGTAGGGGAGAGAGAGAGAGAGAGAGAGAGAGAGAGAGAGAGAGAGAGAGAGAGAGAGAGACGGTGGTGTTTTATATTTCAGAAGTGGGAAGGGGTATTCAGGGAGGGGGAGGTAAAATGGTGAGGTGTGCGAGGAGGAGGAGGTGGTGGAGGAGGACGGAGTTTAAGGATGGAAGATGGTGGTGCTTTATAATCGAGGAAAGGGAGGAAAGATGAGGGGTGAGGGTAAGTAGGATTGGGGATATAAGGGGGTAAGACGGGTTTGGGGGAAGGGGAGGGTGAAAATTTGTCTCCCTTAATTTCTCCTCATTTTTCATTCCCGTTATACTGCTTACATTTGATCTTTCTATTTGGGACAGTGGTACACCTCCAAGCTCACGTTTGCTGGGTTCCTGGCCCACCCCCCACTTGAATGGTGTTAAGTCTCTCTCTCTCTCTCTCTCTCTCTCTCTCTCTCTCTCTCTCTCTCTCTCTCTCTGGCTGCATTCAGCGAGTGTTTCTCATTTGTCGCTGGATGATCCCAGATCTCATTATAGCTTCATATTTTCTTTCTTTATTTTAAGGGGGGTAAGAAAGTCTGATAAATTGGGCCACACCTTCTTACGACCATAAATATCAACCTAAAAACATTGATGATGTTTTTTAAGAACTTTTCTTAAAACACCTGTAATGATTTTGTGTTGAAAACTTACGTCCTTTAAATACTCAAGTAACTTTCCACAAGCTTCTCACCTAAATTTTGTTGTTCCCAAAATTTATTATCTTAATTCTCAAGATCATTTCTCTTCGTTGAATTTCGATGTCGCTTAATCGAAGACACCCGGGATCTTCAGCAAATACTCCCTTCATCTTCAAAAGCAATCCAATCGAATGCAACCATGAAATTTTTAAATAGAACACACAACAATAAGATATACTCTAAAAACTCCCCAGCGAGTACTGATCACTCACATTCCTTCTCTCTCTCTCTCTCTCTCTCTCTCTCTCTCTCTCTCTCTCTCTTAACCTAACAATGATCTCCAACAGTCGGCTAACAACTAGCCACCTAAGTCAAGGTTCAGGTCAAGAGCGGCCTACTAATTTTCAAGAAAACCCATCTGGATCGAACGGGGTCTCTTGGTTATGACCCAAAATCGGTCGCCCCTTGTAGAGAGAGAGAGAGAGAGAGAGAGAGAGAGAGAGAGAGAGAGAGAGAGAGAGAGAGAGACGTATGGCACCCATTAACACCGTTAACAGTCAGCGTCCCTCTACAGCAGAGACCTCGAATGGAAATTCATCAAAAGTGATCACTTTTACGAGCGATTCTGAAGACGGGGAAACGACGCTTTGGCGAAATATGGTTATACAACGGTCGTAGTAAACAGGAAAAAAAAAAAGGGCAAAGCAAGTCTTCTGTTCTCGAAAATGGTGAGTAAAACGGCCCCCGGGGTGAGATGATGGTGAATAACACGTCCCCCGGGGTGAAGGAATGGCGAGTAAAGTGTCCCCCAGGGTGAGGGAATGGTGAATAAAACATCCCCCTTGGTGAGGGAATGGTGAATAAAACGTCCCCCAGGGTGAGGGAATGGCGAGTAAAATGTCGCCCTGGGTGAGGGAACGGTGAGTAAAATGTCCCCAGTGCGAGGAAACGGTGAGTAAAATGTCCCCAGTGCGAGGAAACGGTGAGTAAAATGTCCCCAGTGCGAGGAAACGGTGAGTAAAAAGTCCCCCGGGGTGAGGCAACGTTGAGTAAAATGTCCACCAAGGTGAGAAAATGATGAATTAAAAAGTCCCAGGGGTGATAAATAAAAATGTGCCACCTCGAGAAAATGGTGAATGAAACCGGATGGAATGATGAATAAAACGCCATTCACTGTGAAAGGGATGGCGAGTACAATACTCCCCGTGGAGAGGGAATGGTGAGTACGATGTCCCCAGGTGAGTCAATAACTCATAACAGACTGGAATTAAATAGCTGACAATGTGAAAGAAAACATTTAAAACCACCACCATCATACTCCCAAACAGAAAGAACAAAAACATAATCAATCACAATAAAGAAAAAACACGAACAGTAACAAATTGCATAAAACTTCAATAACAAAAAAAAAGACTACAATCAATCACGATAAAACTTCAGTAAAAAGAACAATCATCAATCGCAATAAAAAGTCACTAAAAATAACATAAAAAATCAATACCAAGATTTTGATTCAGTCTCCATTTCGGTAAGAGCCCAGCAACCGATGACCCTCTACCTGGCCGCCGTCCCCCCCTCTCCCTCAATAGAGACCGATCGTCAATCTAGACATCAGGTTATCCATCACAAAAAGAGAGAGAGAGAGAGAGAGAGAGAGAGAGAGAGAGAGAGACCTGGACCTAACATCATGGACCCTTTAGGAAGGCCTCAGTAATAATAATAATAAAATAATAATGTTACATTACATTCAATATTATGAAGTGGAGATGAAAAATTACTAATAAAAAACAGAAAACAAATTTGGCTAACTTTGATCTAATTTCTGTCTTCACTCCAGCCAAGGAATTCTCCATCTTCTTATGGTTTCCATTTGAATCTTATTACTTAGTGACCGTAACTTCTTCAAGCCTGGGCAATGTACAGTGTCACGTACCTTACCAGTTCGTTGGTCTCATCTCCAAACAAATTAATAAAAAGGTTACGACAAAAAAAATGAAAAATCTACATCAAAGACCATTTGTAAAGAAGGAAAAATAATGAACAACGTAAAAGAGAAAAAAA
>NC_089794.1:15800102-15810102 GCF_040412425.1 Macrobrachium rosenbergii | reverse complement strand
TCATATCCTATGTGCATATCATTCCGTATCAATTATACATCAATTGAAAATAACCATTCGTAGGAACACAAACAATATTGAAAGCAATCTTACTCTCCAAGGCATATATACTGTATGTATGTATGTATGTATGTATGTATGTATGTATGTATGTATGTATGTATGTATGTATGTATGTATATATATATATATGTGTATGTATATATATATATATATATATATATATATATATATATATATATATATATATATATATATATACGTGTGTATATACACACACACACACATATATATATATATATATATATATATATATATATATATATATATATATATATATATATATATATATATATATATATATATATATATATATATATATATATATATATATATATATATATATATAGCTTGGAGAGTAAGATTGCTTTCAATATTACCAAATGAATTCACTGAATGATTATGAGGAGGGAAAAGATAAAAAAAATTACAAGGGAAATAATTGCACACATGAGAGAGAGAGAGAGAGAGAGAGAGAGAGAGAGAGAGAGAGAGAGAGAGAGAGAGAGAGAGAGAGAGAGAGAGAACGCAGCTGATGTTAAGTACGAGAGACAGACTTCTTAATTTTCAGGAAGAAATTTCACATTCTTTCGACCTCCATTAATAAAATACCCAAAACTTCTTTATTGCTGGTGAAAAGTGTTGAGAGAGAGAGAGAGAGAGAGAGAGAGAGAGAGAGAGAGAGAGAGAGAGAGAGAGAGAGACTCTTTTGCTCTAAAACTTAAATGAGAAGGAACTACGACAAAGAATATTGTTAAGGAGCTGAAAGACATTTTATCAAGATCACAAGATTTTTTTTACTGACTTTCTCGATCAAAATTTACAGTACAGAAAGCCATGAATAATAATAATAATAATAATAATAATAATAATAATAATAATAATAATAATAATAATAATAGCAGTAGCAGTATATACAAAACGCTTCTGCATTTCCACAAGTATCGATATTAATAAAAATGATAATCACCAGCATACTGATTCCATTTCCTTATAGCACACGGAATTCTCTGTTCCCTGAATATTTCTTTCATTTACTGATACCAATTAAACATTTCTGCATCCATCGCACTTGCTTTGAGTCAACCTTGCCCATCTCGGAATCTCACAGATTTCACCAATTAAAAAATAAAGAATAAAAATCTATGACCTCGTCCACCACTGTGCCCAACGCGTACAAATAAAAAAAATCATGATTGTATCAGTTTAGCTCTGTGATAAAATTCTATATAAGGGATTTCGCCAGTTCGACCCAAAGTAAAAAAAATCTGGAAATCCCACCAATTTAGTCCTATGGAAAAAAATTCAAGATTTCACCAAAACAGTTCCGAGCATAAAATAAGCCATTTTACCAACTCGGCTCCGTGGAAAATAATCTACTGACTTATACAAATTTGGACATATGAAAATACAGTACCAACTGTATTTTAATTTTTTTCTGACGCGGTCGAGTTGGTACAATCGTCGGTAGATTAATATTACATACGGTCGAGATAGTGAAACTAAAGATTTTTTTTTTATACTTATAGTCCTTTTGGTGTGAGTTGATGTTCCATCGTCATTGCATATTTCCGTAGGGTCGATTTCATGAGATATCTCTCATGGGGTTTACTTGATATAGTTGTTACTATATTAAGTAAATCCTATGAGAGATATGTGATGAAATCGACCCTATGGAAGTATATGACGATGGAACATCAACTCAACCCAATGGACTATAAATATAAAAAAAAAATCTGAAGTGTCACTATCTCGACCCTATAGAAAATTAACCTACCGACGATTGTACCAACTCGACCGCGAAAAAAATAAAAAGTTCACCAATTCAGGCTCAAGAAATATAACATGACGACTATAGCAACAACATGGCCTCATAAAATAAAAAAAATTTGCTTTTCAAAAATGGTCCCTGAAAAGTTTCCCTTCGATCTCTGATGTGAAAAAGTCGACTGGCTATTTTTGTACAAACTCGACCATATGAAAAAAAGATATTTTAATTCCGCTTCTACCAACTGGGACTTAGGAAAAAAAAAATGATCTGCTGATTATTACATCAGCTCGGCTCTCCCCTCTAAACACCTTTGCAACACAGGCCAGGCCATTTTAAAATATTCAGTTACGTCCCAACGGAATACAAACATGACGCAAGCATTATCATCCAGAATTTGACTGAAAATTTAAAAGCACGTCGGCATGGAACAACGATCCGGGGTGGAGGGGAGGGGGAGACAAAGATCCCACTGGAACCAAGTGTGAAAAAAAGGTTTGAGTTTTGTTGCAGTGCTCGAACGAACAACAGGGATGCATCGATGTGAAATTGTGGGAAGGAAGGTTAGAAGGTTAGATAGAAATTGTAGCAAAGACAAAAAAAAACTATACGGAAGACTGTAACAAAAAAATACATGGAGGATTGAAAGTTAAGTTTAAAAATAACACAAAAATTTGTGAATTTACTCTGAATTTTCCCATACGTGGATCTAGATATCATTCGTTAAAATTACTGAAAGCAACGAAGTTACATCCGACTCAGCAACATCACCCTGCAATGTGATGGCGTCTTGGCCCGTCCAGTACGGTACCAGAACTAGTCTAACTCATTTACATATAAGCGCACTACTTGATTAGTGATGGCTAACATGCACTAATAGATTATTCTACAGAGTGGGTTGGGGTGGAGAGCATCGAACAGCATAGGTCCCGTTCATTTTGCATAAGTACAAAATTTAAGAGGATTTGTGCCTACCTAGGTGCCACCTCGCTACACCAATTTTAGTCTAAGCTTGATACGGAAGGGTATAAATTTGCTCAACTCTTTCGCGAAGTACCGTATCACTAGAGTCATTAGGTTTGGAGGTAGTTAGCTTGGTAAGGAGACCAGACGATGAATAATTATCCCATAACAGGTATAATCAGCGTCGCCAATACTGTATAGGTAAAAAGGATTACTATTGAGATTTTCGTGAAAATACCACAAGTGTTTCCTACACCCTGGGATTGGTAATGGAAACACAAAATAAAAAGGTATCTAATAATATGTCCGAGTCTTTAATGTATTTGAATGTAAAAGGTTTAACTTAAAATGATTTATAATAATAAAAAATATAATAAATAATTTTATTTTCTGTAAAAGAAAACTGATGAGATGGCTTTTTGTCTGTCCGTCCGCCCTCAGATCTTAAAAACTACTGAGGCTAGAGGGCTGCAAACTGGTATGTTGATCACCACCCTCCAATCATCAAACACACCAAATTGCAGCCCTCTAGCCTCAGTAGTTTTTATTTTATTTAAGGTTAAAGTTAGCCATGATCATGCGTCTGGCAGCAACACAGGCCATCATCGGGCTGCGGCTGAGAGTTTCATGGGCCGTGGCTTAGTTTCATACAGCATTATTCGTTGTACAGAAAACTCTATTCCGCCGAGGAAACTTGGGGGCATTTTTTACTTGCTTATAGGCAAAAATACTTTACGACAGTTCAATACGATTCTGTCAATGTGAGTTGGCCATGTCAGGTCGGAAATTACGATTTCTTTTTACAGCTTCTCCATCTGGATCGAGAGAGACTTCGAAATTTCGTGATTTCTTACGAGGTTTCTTTTTTTATCTTTCCTAGATATTGACCCCCAAGGGTTTTCGGGGGTCGGTATACAGGACTAATATTTCTTGGGGGTCATTATCTTTATGATATTTACAGTCTTTTGTTTATGTTTTTACTATAATCCCCAACGGCCTGTACTAAACACGCCACAAAAGTGGAGACACACCGGGTTAAAACCCGTGGGGGTCACTATCTAGGAAAGATCCGATTTGCCTTCAATAAAAGTCGATTCGTGTCTCTGCAACGAGAGAGAGACTACATTAACTACTCCATTTGGAACAGAAGGCAGGTAATGTATAAAAATACAAAATACTGTAATGAGGAGGCATAAAACTAAATGTCCAAGTCTCTACGGTACCTCAAAGTAAGAGTAAAACATTAAATCATTTATATTAAAAGTGTATTTATCGACGCAAAAGCTACACATGTCATTGGAAAAGAGAAATATACATAAAAAAAAACACACACAAATAATGCTTTCACAAAATTAAGTGGTCAACTTAGCACCAGGAGAATACAGATCGATACCAGGGGGTAGGAAACACTTTGAGGTAAATTCCTGAAATCATTTGTATCCCTTTTTCCTTATGGAGCGAATGAATTACCTTGTGATCGGTTGACTGTGGTGGGTTGCCGCAGCAATGGAGAAGGAGACACACACACACAAATATAATGTAATATATATATATATATATATATATATATATATGAGAGAGAGAGAGAGAGAGAGAGAGAGAGAGAGAGAGAGAGAGAGAGAGAGATTATATACTGTATATAATGGCGTAAATCATGAAAACACAGAATCACGCATCAGTGCTCAGACACCTTACCCGCAACTTTACTTCTCTCTCTCTCTCTCTCTCTCTCTCTCTCTCTCTCTCTCTCTCTCTCTCTCTGTGGTTTCCCGAAAAGCTTTCAACATCATCGGCGGCATCAAAACGCTCATTATTTCTTATATTATCAGACTGGTCTTCCAGAGAGAGAGAGAGAGAGAGCATTATTCTCTCTCCCTCTTCAGCCTCAGACTGACAACCAGGTAACTTCACAGACTCCTTAGGACAACAGACATTGTGGGCTTTAAACGAGAATCTACCGCACCCATTCCTAACTCGCCCCGCCTAGGGATCGAACCCAGGTTCCTTTCTTGTGAGCATGGGCCGCTAAATTATGAGACGAAAGGGGCAGCGAATGTTAGAAGTTCACCTCATAGGCCTAATGGTTTTCTTATAAATCTAGATTGCATTTGTTATTTTTAAAGGCTCTTTAATTATTAATATGAAAATTCTAATTAGGTGAGATTTTTTTCCTGTCAACAGGTTTTACTTTTTATTTCATTACATATATGTAATCTTGTTACGTTCGAATCTACAGTAATATATCAATCATTTCAACTTTGCAATTTATACCATATATATGCAGATTATGTTTTTTTTTTTACCTTCCTTTGTATAACATAAAAATGGCAGCGTTGTCAATTTTTAGTTTTCTGTAAAAGAAAACTATTGTGCCGCTTTGTCTGTCCATCCGCACTTTTTCTGTCCACCCTCTGATCTTAAAAACTACTGAGGCTAGAGGGCTGTAAATTCGTATGTTGATCATCCACCCTCCAATCATCAAACACACCAAATTGCAGCCCTCTAGCCTCAGTAGTTTTGATTTTATTTAAGGTTAAAGTTAGCCATACTCGAGCTTCTGGCACCGATATAAGATAGGCCACCACCAGGCCGTGGTTAAAGTTTCATGGGCCGCGGCTCATACAGCATTATACCGAGACCACCGAAAGATAGATCTATTTTCGGTGGCCTTGATTATACGCTGTAGCGGCTGTACAGAAAACTCGATTGCGCCGAAGAAACTTCGTCGCATTTGCTACTTCTTGTTGTACGGTTTGGTTTCCATATTATAGTGCTGCTATCTTAAGACGCCCGCATAATATTTTATTTATTTTAACACGTATTTTATATCATATACCAACATACCTGACTTGTACACTGTCTTTCGTTTGTAGCACAAAAAAAATTAAATTGTTTGCCATGTTTTTTTCTCTCTCGCTTTTGTTGTGCCAGGCTAAAAGAGGTCACGACTTGAGTTTTAATCTTTAATCTCTAGGAAGTATAAAGCGGGCTTGTTGGACTTGCGTGTGTGTGGAGAGAGAGAGAGAGAGAGAGAGAGAGAGAGAGAGAGAGAGAGAGAGAGAGAGAGAGAGAGAGAGAGAGAGAGAGCAAACAGCTATATGAAGGAAAATACAGAAAGAAGTGAAAAGACAGTCCTAAGAGAGAGAGAGAGAGAGAGAGAGAGAGAGAGAGAGAGAGAGAGAGAGAGAGAGAGAGAGAGAGAGAGAGAGCGCAAACAGCTATATGAAGGAAAATACAGAAAAGAAGTGAAAAGACAGTCCCAAGAGAGAGAGAGAGAGAGAGAGAGAGAGAGAGAGAGAGAGAGAGAGAGAGAGAGAGAAAGAGAGAGAGAGGTTTTTTTTTTTTTTTTTTTTTGCTCGATTCATGTGTTAAGATATTTTGAGTTATATCAAGATCTACTGTGTGGAAAGGGCTGCGTTTCATGGGGAGGCTTAAGTTTCTTCATTTATTTATGCGCATGGTTTAAATGTGTGTATGTGGGGTTGGTGGGGGGTACGCTGCCCTCAATATCTGGGCATTTGAGGGACGGTATGGGGAGTTAATTTCACCGAGGAATGAAGTAACTATATGGAGCCTTATTTTGCAAATAGTTTAATTTAATCACCGCCCATGCTCATATGGTGTTGAGGTTTAGGGGTGGGTTAAAAGATTTGATGTTCCAGAGGGGAATCAACCTCAAATTTCAACCCCATTCTGCAATCATAACTCAATACTCATAACCCTGAAAAAATGATGTTCATTTTATTAATAGTTCGCAGGTGGTTGTGGGGTCTTGGGGTGGCTAAGGGAAAAAATAGAACTGAGTGGGCGGGTATCGCATTCTGTAGGGTATAAATACCCATCCCCTTCATGCCTAAATCTTACATAAAAATTAATAATTCAGAACAATTTTTTTTTGCAAATTTGGTTAACATTGCGCATGCGCGTCTGGGGCTGGGGAGCTGGCTTACAGGACATACATATGTGCGTGGGGGCAGGAAGGGAGGGAGGGAAGGGGGAGGAATTCAATTCAGAGGGGTCTACACCCCCTCCTTACTACTACTACTACAACAACCTTAATCTCCAAGTTGAATCAAGTCGTTATCGTCAGAATTGCCAGCCTTTTATTCTCAACCCACCTGCTACCGATTACTTTTTTTATTTCTTTTCCTTTTCTTCTTCTTCTTCTTCTGCTGATAGGGGGCTCCGCCCTTTCGATCAGGTAGCTCTGCCGGAAGTTGGGGGTGGGGAGGAGTCGGTGAGTGATTCCCTTGGTGGGGAACCCGAGAATTCGTGAGGAATATAGTTGGGGAAGATGAGAGAGAATTGGATGGATAGTTTGGGGAATTTGACTGTAGACTGAAGGGTTTATAAAATGTTTTAAAGTTACTGGGATCCAACAAGTGTTTCTTTTGTTGGGTAGACGAATTTAGGATTATTTTAACGGGAAAGATCTGGATCACTGGATAAGACCTGGATCATTGGATAAGATTTTCGCTGGGAAGACCTGAATCATTGGATAAGATTTTCACTGGGAAGATACGGATCATTGGATAAGATTTTCGCTGGGAAGACCTGGATCATTGGATAAGATTTTCACTGGGAAGATATGGATCATTGGATAAGATTTTCACTGGGAAGATCTGGATCACTGGATAAGATTTCAGCTGGGAAGATCTGGATCACTGGATAAGATTTTAACTGGGAAGCTCTGGATCACTAGATAAGATTTTCACTGGGAAGATCTGGCTCATTGGATAAGATTTTCACTGGGAAGATCTAGACCATTGGATAAGATTTTAAATGCGTGATGGAAAGGAATATTAAACAATTCTGAGTTAGTAAAGACTAGAGTGATTCTTCCTACAGGAAGAAGAAACTGGGGAAGAATTACTCGTAGGCCACGTAGGCAGACTGGATGAAAAGATAGGAAGATTTACTGAATAACTAAGATAATAAAATGAAGTAGTTACTGGGGAGGAAGAGAACACTTCCGTTATGGGAAGAAGACACATTTGGTTTGGGAAGAGTAAGGAGTTCGGGTGATGAGGGAAGATTTCCAAGACTGATGAGAGGGAATCTTGAATATTTTTGGATACTAGGAAGGAGAACTAGTTGATTGGAATTGGAACATAGAATTTTGGCCAAGAGGCCAAGCACTGCGACCTATGAGGTCACTCAACGCTGAAACGGAAATTGGCAGTAAAAGGTTTGAAAGGTGTTAAAAGTAGGCAAGCCTCACAATTGCACTACGAAACAATTGTTAGGAGAGGGTGGAAAGTAAGACGGAAGAAAGAGAATATGAACGGAGGTACAGTAAAAGGAACGGAAGGGGTTACAGCTAGGAGAACTAGCTTATATCCTCACTGGGAAGACGAATTTGAGAAGAGTTTCGCTGTGGAAGATAAAACGCCGATTGGAAGAAAATATGAGATGATTTTAATTCTTCTCTTCACTTACACTTGCCATATGAAAGAGCATAAAAAAGAAGGAAATTGACACGAAACTTGATTGGAGAAAAAATTGGAAAACGATAAGAAAAAATAATAAAACAGATGTCATTCGGAAGGCAAATAATTATATACCAGTAATAGTGTACAAAAATCGGCCGAAAAGCATAAATAACGATTAACATAGGTTATTGTATATAAAGTAAATAATAATAATAATAATAATAATAATAATAATAATAATAATAATAATAATAATAATAATAATAATAATAATATTTAGCAGAATATTAATAAAAATATAAAATAATAGAAATACAAATACAAATACTAACAACCATAGCAATAACTGAATATAAATCAACATGAAAATAAAAACAGTAACACAGTAAAAAAAAAAAAACATAAAAGAGGGAAAAGACGCAAAAAGAAGAACGCGAAAGTCAAGGAAAATAAGACAGCAAGAGAGGGGAAGGAGAGGCTGAGTGTATCCTACATAATATAGGAGCTTTTAAATGTCCTTTTCGGCATCCCTCGCGGTCAAAGGAAAGCAAAGGGCAGGAAGGAAGGAAGGAAGGCAGGAAGGAAGTAGGGGAACAGAGAGAGAGAGAGAGAGAGAGAGAGAGAGAGAGAGAGATCAAAAGCAGTAAAAATGAAACGATGCCTTTTTCTGCTTCTCGTTTCCAGAGTTTATTAGACCACAATTTTTCTGAAATGAAAAAGGAACACGTACGTAAAAATACTATATATATATATATATATATATATATATATATATATATATATATAAATATATATATATATATATGTATGTATGTGTGTGTATAATATATATTATATATGTATATATATATATATATATATATATATATATATATATATATATATATATATATATATATATATATACAAATACACACACACACACATATATATATATATACTGTATACACAATATAAAACACAAAAATATAAACTTCTTTCCTATGTATTTAAAGTTCAGCTCAAGGATAAACTGTCAATTTTGAACGAACAAAATAAAAATATATCTAAATGCCAAAGCACAACTTGTAACAGCAAATGGTCATGAGAAGAGGTTCATATATTTTTTCCAAGGGGGGGGGTGGGGGGGTTTCAGGGAGAGGAAGGACAGCGGATAGGACGGGTGGGCCTCTTAGACAGACTTCGTGGGTTACGGTCTATGCACACACGACCACCGGTTATAGTCTGTGTTTGAGAGAGAGAGAGAGAGAGAGAGAGAGAGAGAGAGAGAGAGAGAGAGAGAGAGAGAGAGAGAGAGGGGAAACCATCTCGCATCAATCCCAGAAAAGCCACAAAATATGTACAGCTCATTCGTTGTTCTCAGAAATCTTTTGCTCGGCTGCAATGTGTCTGCTCGTGTTGGGGTGATTGACTGTGAAGGTGACGGAATATACTTGTGTGAGAAGATATTTAGATAGATAATAGACAGACAGATAGATTAACAGACGGACAGACAGATAAATATACAGGTAGACAGATATATAAATTGGGATTTATGAAATGAGTGATTACTTGTATTCCTTCATTACTTGTATTCCTAAGTGTATTTTTATACCAATCGACACAAAGAACAAGTTACCAGCGAGAGAGAGAGAGAGAGAGAGAGAGAGAGAGAGAGAGAGAGAGAGAGAGAGAGAGAGAGAGAGAGAGTGTGTGTTTTCATGTATTAAGTGTATTTTTATACCAATCGACAAACTAAGACTACAAGTTACCAGAGAGAGAGAGAGAGAGAGAGAGA
>NC_089794.1:15787602-15790102 GCF_040412425.1 Macrobrachium rosenbergii | reverse complement strand
TCTGTCTCACACCACAACTGCGGCGTCGATGGCCTACGTCTTAGAATTAGTAACGCCAGTACCCTATGCGGAAAACTCAAATCAATCCATAATATATAAGTATATAAGTATATAATTATATATTTATATATATATATATACATATATACAGTATATATATATATATAAAACTATGTAATAATTTAATATATACATATAATTATACAACTATATCAAAAGGAACCTTCCAAGGATTATAGACTTGGACTGAATAATTATAGAAACACAAACGAGGGTGGAGATTTCCAAAGCTTATGGTATAGAAAGACTTAGGCTAACCCAAACTATTAACTCCTCAACTGGGGATTTCCGCAGACTATTCTTCACAATGACTAATACTTTCTTTGTACTACCTGGCTCCTGATTTCTCTTCTTGCTTCCGTGATTCCTGGCTCTCATGGCCCGTAAGTCTCATTTTTTTCCTATTCTTTATACTTGTTTTCTACCGGTCTGGGCAAGAAAAAGGGTATAACACTGCCCGTCCTATTAGCCTTTGAACTAACATCCGATTTATATCAACTGGCGTCACAAAACCGATGGTCAGGCTAGAGACACGAACAACCACGATAAGGAATAGATAAAATATTGGAATACAGAATTTTAGGCCAAAAGGCGAAGCACTGGGACCTATGAGGTCATCCAGCGTTGAACCAACTGTTAGGAGAGGGTGGAAAGTAAGATGGAAGAAAGAGAACATGTACGGAGGTACAGCAAAAGGAATGAAAGGGGTTGCAGCTAGGGGCCGAAGGGACGCTGCAAAGAACCTTAAGTAATGCCTACAGTGCATAGCGTGTGGTGCACTGACGGCACTACCCAACCCCCCCACCCCTACGGGGAACTATGATAAGTCATGAGTCAAGTGAGTGATGAATAAGGCGAGTCATCAATGACTCACGAGGGGAACTCACTAACTCAGCAAAGGTTATTGGACTCAGCCAGTTGAGTCACAACACGAGGTTGATTGATTGAGGAGATCTGACGTCACAACTGCATAGGTCACTGACGCCGATTACAAAGGTAGGGAGGATGGTAAAACCCAGTAAGGGTAGACTCTTAGTACGAGAAAAATAAGAGATAAATGAGAGAAACATAACAGAAAAACAACAATAGCAAAACAAAACTGTAAAACAATCACGACAAAACACAGAAATTGTAAAATTAAGGAAACTAAATAATAAAATCAGCGCTGGTCAGAAAACAGGATAATTCCAATGAGAGGAAATGGAAGAATTTTCAGTTAAAATAAAACATGAACGAAATCATATAAGAGAAATGAAAAAGGGGAGAATGAATGAAAAGAATAAATGAACAGGAGAGAAAAGGTAGAGAGAGCAGGAAAAGGAGGAGCGATAAAATCTAAATAACAGAACAAAAGACGTAGAAAATAGGGAATCATCAAAAGTATAAAGAAAAAAAAAAAGAGAACACGACATCCAACCAAAGAAATACAATACGAAAAGAGAATAAAACATAAATCATGATGAGAAAAGGGGAAAGTAAATTCTAAGTAATAGAATAAATAAGAGATTATGAGATGACCAATGAGAGAAAACCCTGGAGCGAAAAAATAGAAAAACAAATAACACAAAGAAGAAAAATTATGAGTCAGAAATACACGAGAAAATAAGAGAATGAAATATGAGAAATTCAATAAGAGAGGATCAATGACATGAAGCAATCCCTACCAGAAAACCAATAAGAGAAACCCCACTCCTGATGCTGTAATCATATGGGAATGAGCCTTGGTCACGTCCAAATCGGCTGGCTCTCCGATGAGCGCGGAAGGACACACGAAATCACGGATTCCTAATTTACCAAACATGCTACCTCCCAAGCGAAGATTTCGGGGCTCACACGAAAGATTTGCTTACACGAATAGTTTGTTTACACGAAGCGTTTGCTTGCACGAATCGTTTGTTTACATGAAACGCTTGCTTGCAAATGAAAGTTTGTTTACACGAAACGTTTGCTTACACGAATCGCTTGTTTACATGAAACGCTTGCTTACAAATGAAAGTTTGTTTACACGAAACGTTTGCTTACACGAATCGCTTGTTTACATGAAACGCTTGCTTACAAATGAAAGTTTGTTTACGAAACGTTTGCTTACACGAATCGCTTGTTTACACGGAACGTTTGCTTGCACGAATCGTTTGTTTACATGGAACGTTTGCTTGCACGAATCACTTGTTTACATGGAATGTTTGCTTGCAAGAATCGTTTGTTTACATGAAACGTTTGCTTGCACGAATCACTTGTTTACATGGAATGTTTGCTTGCAAGAATCGTTTGTTTACATGAAACGTTAGCTTGCACGAATCGTTTGTTTACATGAAACGTTTGCTTACAAATGAAAGTTTGTTTATATGAAACGTTTGCTTACACGAATCACTTGTTTACATGAAACATTTCCTTACAAATGTAAGCTTGTTTACATGAAATATTTGTTAAGAAGAAACGT
>NC_089794.1:15775102-15777602 GCF_040412425.1 Macrobrachium rosenbergii | reverse complement strand
GGAGGCTACGGTTATAATGGAAATGTGAAATAAGTGAGGGGAAGAAGAGGGGAGACAAGAGGATCAGAAAGAGAGGATGAAACGAGAAGAAAATGGGGAAGGCAGATGATACGAACGAGGGGAATGGAGTGGAGGAGACTAAGAAAAGATAAAGGACAGGTTGACAATGAAGAGAAGGTGAAAAAAAGGGAACTTACGACGGGGGGGGAGGCAGAAAGATGAATAAGTAGGAAAAGAATACAGAGAAGGGAGACATGCAAAGAGATAGAGGGGGAAACAAGTAAATCCCAAGTTGGGGGGACTTGTCACCCCCCCCCGCTTCCCCTTTTACCTCTGATTGACGCGCGAGGGGAAGGGTATTAAAGCTTAATGAAGAAGTTTAAAAAAAGGAGAAAAAACTTCAAAAAGCACTCCTCCACTCGTTAACTCGTTAACCGGCCGAGTGACCAAGGATCCGTGTGCTAAAGCATCGGTTAACGAGCGAGAAATTCCGCTCGTTTAGCACATCAACGAGGGGTGGGGGAGGGGGAGGGAACTTTTTTGTGTGTGTGTAATGTTTTTAGATAAATTATTTCTCTCTTCTTAAGTATATTTATGTCAGTATTCTCTCTCTCTCTCCATCACAAACGGTGACCACCTCACCTCCCCTTCTCCCCCATCTCTCTCTCTCTCTCTCCACCACAAGCGGTGACCACCTCCCCTCCCCTCCCCTCCCCCCTCTCTCTCTCTCCACCACAAGCGGTGACCACCTCTCCTCCCACCCCTCTTCTCTCTCCCCACCATCTCTCTCCACCAAAAACGGTGAACACCTCTCCTCCCCCGCCCCTCTCTCTCTCTCCACCACAAACGACGACTAGCCCCTCCCCCTCCCCAAGCCCACCATAACTTGCTCAGGTGTTGATAATTGAGGCTCCCGTAACTTAGGGAAAGGCTTCGATAACTTTGCATCGTCGGCCGTCAGTCTGAGGTAATGGGATTATGGCCGACTAACTTGACCGCCGTTCGTCCGTCAAGCTGTTTGCTCCTTGTTTCTCCCTTCCACAACACTTGTTGAAGTTTAAGGA
The DNA here is from genome assembly GCF_040412425.1 of Macrobrachium rosenbergii. NCBI lineage: Eukaryota > Metazoa > Arthropoda > Malacostraca > Decapoda > Palaemonidae > Macrobrachium > Macrobrachium rosenbergii. The sequence goes on along the minus strand of NC_089794.1, from coordinate 15,776,538 downwards.
GAGAGAGAGAGAGAGAGAGAGAGAGAGAGAGAGAGAGAGAGAGAGAGAGAGAGAGAGATAATGATGTTATTTTCCTAATTATACGTAATTTGAGGAAGCACCGATCACTCACACCATTTGTTGACCTCTCTCTCTCTCTCTCTCTCTCTCTCTCTCTCTCTCTCCTACTACTACCCACTACAATCGACTGTCTACCGTGTACATAACTCATTATGGTTAAAAGAGCGAGCCCAGTATGTTCCAACTCCTCAAGTGGTTCGAACCCGGGTGCTCGTATATGAGACATGCGTAGTGCTGCATATTCGCACGAGAGAGAGAGAGAGAGAGAGAGAGAGAGAGAGAGAGAGAGAGAGAGAGAGAGAGAGGTGTAGTCACCTTCCGCAGGAAATAGGAAAATGGGTGAGAAAGTCCCTCAACCGTCGATGCAACATTATCTATAATTGCAAGGTTATTCAAGTCGTCGTCGTCGACGTCGTCGTCTCCTCCTCCTCCCCCTCCTCCTCACTGCAGAACGTTGCAACAGAGTGACACAAGACTTCGTTTCTATAATTGAATGATTGTTTATGATGAATATTTACCGAAATGATTGTCGCCACTGTTATAACCTTGACGGACCTGAAGCAGAGGTGAAAGGTTGACAGATGGTATAGCGGATTTAGTTTGAATATTAATACATGCACATATACACACTCACAATCACACACACACACACACAGAGAGAGAGAGAGAGAGAGAGAGAGAGAGAGAGAGAGAGAGAGAGAGAGAGAGAGAGAGAGAGAGAGAGAGAGAGAGAATCTTTGATGGCCAAATAGATTTATTGTACAAACTCAATAAAACATACAGAACGCCCTGAAAAGCATGAGAGAGAGAGAGAGAGAGAGAGAGAGAGAGAGAGAGAGAGAGAGAGAGAGAGAGAGAGAGAGAGAGAGAGAGAGAGAGCACGCAAAACGCCTGGTTAAAATACCACAAAGTAGATATAAAATCGACATCGACTTCGTTTCTGCTTTGTCCTCTGTGAGAAATCAAGTGATGATCTCGATACAAATTTCAAAAAGTGTGAGAATTCGCGACAAATACCTTGAAAATAAGCGACGACCTGATAAAATAAGAAACAAGAACAGCAAAAACAAACCCAACTACAATAACAACCATAAGGGCAGTCACAACCGGGCCGTCAGGAATAACAGTGATAAAAACTGTCCATAGCAGGGCTATCAATTATAATAACAACAGTGTCAACAACAACAAAGAACAATCCTGACCACTGGAACAACTTTTAACTTATATAATCATAACACCAACAGGCACAACAATGCATGCATAAACAGCTACAACAGTCATAACTACAACAGCAACAATACCGTGGAAAACAAACCCAGTTATTATTACAACACCAGTACAGCACTACAGTATACCTTTATCCTTAAAACAATATC
>NC_089794.1:15745102-15770102 GCF_040412425.1 Macrobrachium rosenbergii | reverse complement strand
GTTGTTTCTCATGAACAACGGAACAGGAGGAATAGGAAGTATGGTAGGTAATGGTGTGGGTGGAGGGGACGGGACAGACACACACACACACACACACACACACACACACACACACACACAGAGAGAGAGAGAGAGAGAGAGAGAGAGAGAGAGAGAGAGAGAGAGAGAGAACGGCGTTCGGATATGGTTCCTATGTTCATATACACTTGTTTGGTTGTGCTTATGAAGTACATACCTTCATTTGGGGTCGGTTCCAATTCCGGATATAACTGTTCGGATATAATTCCGAAGTCGAGTGCTATGTCCGATTACTGTAAGTGTCCGGATACGCGTCCAATGTTTGACCACCCTTGTTCCAGTACGGTTAAGATGTTCGGAAGCCGGCCCAAGTGCCAAGATACCGTTGCCAAACTACAACTCCGCTGTCAAGTTTTCAGATTCTTCAGACACGGATCAGATATGGAATATACTCGTACAGTACACAGTCCCTTGCTAATGTCAAACCGGATTTTACTCGGATACAGATAAGCAAGCATGCCCTTCAATGGCCTCTGTCCGGATACCAAGGGCGTAATCTTTCCACAGCTTTCATCGTACTCGGAAACTGTCCGAATACGGAAGGCTCTTTCCTCCTCTATCAGTGTCCGGATAACTCAGATCATATCCTCCTACCTACAAAAATATACTATTAATGGATGGCTCCAGATGACAAAAAAGAAGAAAAAAAAAAAGAAACGATGGCCACTACGACTGTCATATTTTCACTAATGAATATTCCCTCATCAACAGTTCATTGAACCCCCACAATCTTGACTTAAGACAAAATTGACGGACATCCTTCTGTCAGTTCAAGGGGAGATACTTTTAAGTCTCTCTCTCTCTCTCTCTCTCTCTCTCTCTCTCTCTCTCTCTCTCTCTCTCTCTCGCTAAATTTTCTGAGCTTATTTTATAAAATCTAATTTCACAAAAAAAAAATTACGGAAATTCAAAATATGCGAAAGATATTTCGCCTCTCTCTCTCTCTCTCTCTCTCTCTCTCTCTCTCTCTCTCTCTCTCTTTCTCTCTAGAAAATCCTATACAGCTGTCTCCACAAGGCTATTTCGCTCCTCTCTCTCTCTCTCTCTCTCTCTCTCTCTCTCTCTCTCTCTCTCTCTCTCAAGAAAATCCTATATAGCTGTCTCCACAAAGCTATTTCGCCCCCTCTCTCTCTCTCTCTCTCTCTCTCAAGAAAATCCTATATAGCCGTCTCCACAGGAAACCTTTTTGACGACAGATGAAAAACTCGAGCGGGGCCGGGCCCGTCCCCTGCTTCCTCGGTCTCCCGTCTACGTAAGGTAGAGGACAGGAAAGACGGCCGGAAGGAGTAGACGGATACTGCTGGAACCTTGGCTGGAAGCGTGGCTGGAAATTCCTATATTTTCTCTAAGACGCTGATCGCTATTTATTAGCCGAACCGTTCGTGTAGAGTCGGAGATCTTGGGTTTATTAAGCGTTCATTGTCACGTACAATTATTTTACATTATAACATACGGATTGCACTTGAAAACAAATTAAAATTGTAGCTTACGTTATTCTGTTTGGTGAATGGGGCGAATAGGTTGAATGCAATAAAGTACACGAACATCTCTATCTGAATAACACACGTATACTCTTGCATTATGAATGACTGTCGGTCATTACAATGTATACATGTTGGTACTATTCATCACCAGGGTACTGCATATTCATAACTGACTTGCATGAAGACATATACCGGTGTTTCTATCTACATTTTAGATTAATCTCCGTGGTTTTCATTATTTTAATCGTTGATTATAATTGTGAGCCAAATAAGGTAGAACACTGCATACATGTATACAGATGTATATGAGTCATCAAAATAATTAATGCACATATCTACACTTACCTACAGATTCAGTAGCAACATAATTATTAAGCCTTATGGTGAATAATCATAGCATACATGTATCTGACTATAAATACAAGTTTGTCTAGAACTCTAGATTATGTTTATCTAGAACTTAAGATTATGTTTGTGGTCTTTTCTGATGAAAAAAATTTTTAGAAACCCTTCATGTTTTGACTCATGCTCAGAAAAATGTCACGAAGCCTATAATGTTTAACCAATATCTAGAATCTTTAATGGTTTAGAGAACTGCGCAGGAGGCTTTGTTCTGTTTAGAAACTAAGATCAGAGCTTTATCGTGTTTAGGCAAGTGTATCAAACCATTCATGTACAGAAAACTTTTCAAAAGCCACTTCTTTCTCAGAATCATGTTACGAAGATGCCTTCGACGTTCAGACACCTTCATACTTGGAAATACTGGACGTACCTATTTCCTCCTATTCAGAAAAGCGTTCAGAATGCCTCCTGTGCAGAAAGCATTCATCTACATCCATACGCTTTCCCGTAATCTGGCCTTGGGTGGGTGGAGAATGGAGAAGGGGACAGTTTTCCGCTTGCGTAACTTTGCTCCTGAACGGGCCCTTAGCGTTTCCTGTCACGCTGTCATTAGCAAAGAGTCGCCATCAGGTTGGTCAAGTAACCAGGAGTATGAGATTATGACGAATAACAAAGGTGAGAGGTATGCTTTAGTTGTCGAAATCTTCTTCTTTTATTCTTTTAACGTGCTTTAATTATAATAATAATAATAATAATAATAATAATAATAATAATAATAATAATAATAATAATAATAAAATTTCATTGCATCATATACCTACATAATATGTACATATATGCATATTCACGTGTACCTTAACGATTATATATAAAAATCACGGTGATGTGATAAAAATTCATATGTACACATATATAATTATATACAGTATATATATATATATATATATATATATATATATATATATATATATATATATATATATATATATAGAGAGAGAGAGAGAGAGAGAGAGAGAGAGAGAGAGAGAGAGAGAGAGAGAGAGAGACTGCTGCCTTGGAATCATTTGAATCCACACTTTGTGATACATTAAATCCAACAGGGCCTCTCTCTCTCTCTCTCTCTCTCTCTCTCTCTCTCTCTCTCTCTCTCTCTCTTTAACTGTCACTCCCTACAGAATTTACCGTCCGGGAATGATCATTAACAAGAGGCAGTGACCAGGCTAATCTAACGGCGTGGGGACTCGCCCTTACGAACCCCGGCCGTAAGGTCGACTTTCCCCTAAAGCGGGAAAATTAGTCATCCTACAGTTCTGTATTCCCGTATCCAACGCTATTTCCTTGTATTCGGTGTGCGTTGTAGGGAGATTTATTGTTTCGCCTTGTGTTTATTGTATGCCGTATACTGGATTTATTGCCACTGGATTCAATAGTACGCAGTCGTTTCAAAGTTCTTTATTGTGTTCACTGCGTGCTAATTTGATTTAATTTTACCAGTCATATTTATTGTATCTTAAAAATATTCTTGTTATCCAGTGTATTTGCTGCATGTTACCAAGGAATTTAAACTGCTGTTTTCTGTTAACTAGATGCTATAGCAGTATTTTCTCTAATGCATTCACTTCGCGTTATTTGTATGATGGTCAGGTATATATGATATTTTCAATGGAGATATACAGTAATATCTGTTCTTGCGACCTGAACTGCTCACACCTCCCCTCCCTTGGGATCGATCACGGGATGACATGACTTGGTTGAGAGTCAATGATCCACTTTTATTATTTTTCAAGCTTTAATACCGTTGGTCCATTTTTATTATCATATAAAAAATAAACAATGAATCGAAATCAAGTGGACCTGTTTTGTGCACCAAAAATTACTTCGAGAACGAAGCCGCTGTTTCTCTATCTTCTTCCTCCGGTCGATGAGCACAAACGAATTTCCTCCCCAAAGAAAAACACCAACTCAACTTCTGAACGTGACCGCTGCCCTCAAGAACGCAGCCATCGTCTGTCTGTCTTTTCTTCCGTTCTTTCGTGACAGCACAGTATCGTTTACAGCCACCGGACACAGCAGGACAGGGGAACATTGATACGTCTCTTCCCTTTCCTCTCTCTCTCTCTCTCTCTCTCTCTCTCTCTCTCTCTCTCTCTCTCTCTCTCTCTCTCTCTCTGCCAGGTGTGGGCAAGGGAGTTTTATCTTTCCCCCCCCTTCCCCCTTTTCCAAGCCCCTCTCTCCCCACCCCCCATCTTTCCCCAACCCCAACAAGCCTTTGCCCCCTATTCCAGTAACCTATATTCATTCCCTCGTGAGCTTTCCCCGTGCTTAATTTTTTTTTTTTCCCTCTCTCAGGATGTTGGTTTCCGTCGCGAACTTTGGCGCCCATGTGCGATATGGAACGAGACTTTGTGAAAAAAAAAAAAAAATTATGTGATGTCGTATACTAGTTTGGGACGCCAGGCGGCACAGAGAGAAGGGTGAGGTATATTTCAATGTTTGTGTTAATATTTTAAATGATAATTCAACATTCACTTGAATACGTATATACAAAACACTAAATATTACCATGACAGTTTGGGTAGAGTGTAGAAGACAAATGTGTTTAAAGTGTGGAAGCTAAACAGATTTTATGACGATATGCATCAACGATAGAAAAAAACAAAAACTTGTACGCTGCATGATGGGGATTTGAGTACAGCGCGAGGTAAGAGCGTATCATTTAACATTTTCGTTGTGATACAAAAGCTAAATATATTTTAACTTTCGAAGAATTGCAATTATTAACTCGTTCTAAACTCCCACTTCGACTCGATATACATTAATCAAAACAAGTTCTCCCTCAGAAAAAAAAAAAAGAGTCCTGTGAAGTTGCAATATTCAGCGTAATTTAATTTCAAACTGTGTGTGTGTGTGTGTGTGAGAGAGAGAGAGAGAGAGAGAGAGAGAGAGAGAGAGAGAGAGAGAGAGATCCCATTTAGTTGGTACACACTTTTGATGATGAAACGAACACTCAGGTCTTGATTTGTCTCTCTCTCTCTCTCTCTCTCTCTCTCTCTCTCTCTCTCTCTTCTCTCTCTCTCACACACACACCCCGATACGACCCACAACAGTCGACTAACAACTAGGTATTAAGTGCATACTGGACTTAATGGAACATACCCATCTATTCTTCCTCATCCGGTTCGAGGATCGAACACAAATCGTTCAGTTGTGGGCTAGAAGCGCTACCACTAAGCTACGAGAGAGAGAGAGAGAGAGAGAGAGAGAGAGAGAGAGAGAGATAAGGGGGGGAAGAGGATGGAAGGGGTGGAGGTGATGAAAGAGAAGAGGAGGTGGGGGAGAAGATGTGGATGGGATGGGGTGAAAGGGAAGGAAAGAGACAGGGCGGGGGTAAGAAATGGGTGGGGGAGGAAGATGCAGGTGGGGAAGGGAGGGGAAGTAGGGGGTTATCTTTGAAGAGGGGGAGTAATGGGTGATGGTGGAGGGGGAGGAGGTGGCGGTAATAAAGAAGGAAGAAACGAGGAGGAGGAGGAGGAGGAGGAGGAGGAGGAGTTAGCAGAACTCCAAAGCACTCCCTCAAAATCTCGACTAAAATGAATCTGAAGAATTCATTTAGAGAGAGAGAGAGAGAGAGAGAGAGAGAGAGAGAGAGAGAGAGAGAGAGAGAGAGAGAGAGGCGAAGTAGTATCTCGTGCAAGCAACCGCTCAAACTTTCTCCTCAAACACTTCATCAAACACAGTTTGCTCAAACAAAATGTGGGTTGAAGAACTTATGGCGGTGCGGAATTCGAAAAAGAAAAATTTAATTAATGTAAACGGCAAGTGTGTGCCTTGTATATTTGCCACGAGTACGCGAGCGCGCATGCACACATACGCACGTACCACACCCACCCACACACACTATATATCATATAAAAGTGTATACATATATTTATTATAACATAGTACACACACATATCTATATATGCATATAATACATGTATGTAAGTATATGACAACAAAGGTAAACTGGATTTCTTGTGAAAACATGTACAGAATATCTTTCCTTTCCACGTTCAGCTACAGAGAGAGAGAGAGAGAGAGAGAGAGAGAGAGAGAGAGAGAGAGAGAGAGAGAGAGAGAGAGAGAGAGAGAATCGTCTTCCTTACACTGACCGCAATTTGGCGTTTAAGAGAAAATACGGCTGGTCACGATCTCTTTTTCTTTGTTGCTAAAGGCTACATTTGCATCAACAAGACACTAACAGCTGTATGGAGGTGGGAGGGGGAGGGAGGGGAAATAGGTAGGGGAGGGAGGGGAAATAGGTAGGGGGGGAGGAGTTCTAAACCTTACGGCCATGTTACTATTCGTTATTATTCCGTTAGTTTCTGGCAACGAAAAGGAAGGAGAGAGAGAGAGAGAGAGAGAGAGAGAGAGAGAGAGAGAGAGAGAGAGAGAGAGAGAGAGAGAGTTAGCTAGCTTGATCAGGATAAGTGCCTGGATAGCACAGGGACCAAGATAAGAAAGGGGTATATGACAGAGAACTTCCATAGCAGTGAAGAAAAACAATACTTTGAATAGAGGAATTGGGGCTTGGAGAAAATCACTCTGTAGATTGATCAGTTTGAAAAATCTGCTTTATACACCAATGAGAGTTTGGAAGAGGAAATCTGGCAATGATAAGAATTTAGAAAGCCATTTCAAACAATGATCACAGTTTGGAAATTCATTTCAGACAATGATCACAGTTTGGAAATCCATTTCAGACAATGTTCACAGTTTGGAAAGTCATTTTAGACAATGACCACTGTCTGGAAATCCATTTCAAACAATGCTCACAGTTTGGAAAGCCAATTCAGACAATGATCACAGTTTGGAAATCCAATTCAGACAAAGATCACAGTTTGGAAAGCAAATCAGACAATGATCACAGTTTGGAAAACCAGTTCAGACAATGATCACAGTTTGGATAGGCATTTTAGACAATGATCACAGTTTGGAAAGTCATGTCAGACTATGACCACTGCCTGGAAAGCCATTTTAGACAATGATCACAGCTTGGAAAGCCATTTTAGACAATGATCACAGCTTGGAAAGCCATTTCAGACAATGATCACAGTTTGGAAAGCCATTTTAGACAATGCTCACAGTTTGGAAAGCCATTTTAGACAATGATCACAGTTTGGAAAGCCATTTCAGACAATGATCACAGTTTGGAAAGCCACTTTAGAAAATGATCACAGTTTGGAAAGTCCTTTTATACAATGCTAACAGTTTGGAAAGCCATTTTAGACAATGATCAAAGTTTGGAAAGCAAACTCCTCGATACTATGATCCCAGTTCGACTTTAGGCAAAAATCAGAGTTTGAAAAATGATTTCAGGCATCGATCACAATTGGGAAAAACATTCCAGACATGAATTACACTTTTGAAAGTAATCTTATATAATGATCACTCTTTGGAAAATTAGGTTAATATATGAACGTAGTTTGAAGTAATTATTCTATGCTGCGATCACAATCTGGAAAATGATTTTGAACTGAATCGAACTGAATATAGAATTTAGGTCAAAGGCCAAGCACTGGGACTTATGAGGTCATTCAGCGCTGAAAAGGAAATCGACAGTAACAAGATTAATTGTTAGGAGAGGGTGGGAAGTAAGATGGAAGAAAGAGAATATGAAAGGAGGTACAGTACAAGGAACGAAAGGGGTTGCAGCTAGGGGCCGAAGGCACGCTGCAAAGAACCTTAAGTAATGCCTACAGTGCACCGCATGAAGTGCACTGACGGCACTAACCCCCTGCGGGAGGAAATTGATTTTGGACATGGAATAGCTTGGAAGCTTATATTGGGCAATAATCACAAGTTAAACTTGGATGAATTTTTTGATGAATTTTTGGAAAATTGATCCAAAACAATGATCACGTATGACAAAAATAACTTTAGACAATCACAGTTGGAAAATAACTTCAATCAATAATAATCACAGTTTGGAAAAAAAAAATTACTGAGCCATTACAGTTTGAACAATAGCATTTAACAATTATCATTAATTGCTAAATGAATTTAACCAGTGATTATTTTGGGAAACGAGTTTCGGGCAATTATTTATGGAAATGATAATGATTTTAAACAATCACGTTTTTAAAAGTGAATGTGATTATCGTTTGCATATTTAATTTAGACAGAGATCAAAGTCTGAAAGGTGTTTTTAAACGATAATCTCAGTTTAGAAAGTAACTAGATATAATCACAATCTGGAAAATGATTCCAGACTACGATCTCTTTAGGAAATCGGTTTTAGACGAAGTTCCAGTGTCTAAAACGATTTCAGGACTTCGGCCACTTTAGGAAAACGGCGTTAACTACATTCAGCTTCGAAAATGATTTTAGACAGATCGTTTTAGGAAAACGGTTTTATACAACAGTCCGTTTCTACAATTTCAGACTGTGATCACTTAATGAAAACGGTTTTAGACAACAGTGAAGCTTCGACAACATTTCAGACTTCGGCCACTTGGAAAAAAAACTGCGTTAGACAACAATCAGCTTCGAAAATGATTTCAGATCACGACCACTTTAGGTAAGCGGTTTTAGACAACAATACCTCTCGAAAATTTCCCATCGCCATCACTTGAGGAAAACGGTTTTAGACAGCATCGCAGCTTCGAAAATGATTCGAGACAATGATCACAGTTTGGAAAAGGACATCAAAGCCACCTCCTGCCTACCCCTGGCTCATCTACACTATAAAGCCGAAGTGTTTAACATACGTTACACGGGCTACTGACAAACGCTCTCCGGGCCCCGTCAGACTCCCAGGCGTTTTACCTCGGCTTCAAAAAACTCGGCTTTAACATGGCGTGAAGGAAAAGTTGAAACAAATGATTAAAGCTTACATCAAATCATTAAAACCTGAAACTTTTTTTTTTTCGTTAATGATATACCTGTCGTTTTCCTCATACTTAAAGACCGTAATATCCATGTCAGTTCTGTTATTTAATATTTTTAAATAATTAATGTTTTCAACTTATTTCACGATCCCATGAGGCAAAAAGTATTCACCTCGTGTTCAAAGAGAGAGAGAGAGAGAGAGAGAGAGAGAGAGAGAGAGAGAGAGAGAGAGAGAGAGAGAGAGAGAGACTGTAATATTAATAACTATTCTATTTTTCAGTAATCTACATTACTAATTTTCAACTTATTCACGATTCTATATAACAAACGCCGTAACCTTAAGTTGAGAGAGAGAGAGAGAGAGAGAGAGAGAGAGAGAGAGAGAGAGAGAGAGAGAGAGAGAGAGAGAGAGAGAGAGAGAGAGAGGGTATAAATTCTATTACTCAATATTTAATTACTAATTTTCAACTTCCTTCATGACTCTATATGTCAAAACTTCCTCACCTTAGAGAGAGAGAGAGAGAGAGAGAGAGAGAGAGAGAGAGAGAGAGAGAGAGAGAGAGAGAGAGAGAATAAATTCTATAACTCAATATTTAATTATTATTTTTCAACTTACTTCATGACGCTATATGACAAAACTTCCTCACCTTAGAGAGAGAGAGAGAGAGAGAGAGAGAGAGAGAGAGAGAGAGAGAGAGAGAGAGAGAGAGAGAGAGAGAGAGAGAGAGAGAATATTACTAAATATTATTTAATTATTAATTTTCAACTCACTTCATGACTATATGACAAAACTTCCTCACCTTAGAGAGAGAGAGAGAGAGAGAGAGAGAGAGAGAGAGAGAGAGAGAGAGAGAGAGAGAGAGAGAGAGAGAGAGTATATTACTAAATATTATTTAATTAATTTTCAACTTACTTCATGACGCTATATGACAAAACTTCCTCACCTTAGAGAGAGAGAGAGAGAGAGAGAGAGAGAGAGAGAGAGAGAGAGAGAGAGCCGACGATAGGGTCTTACCATTGATCTGTGGAACAAGGCCTTGATCACGCCTCGGGCACTTCAGGTAAACAGCCCTAACCCAAAGGTATCAGCGGGAGGAGGAGGAGGAGGAAGAGGAGGAGGAGGAGGAGGAGGAGCAGGAAGAGGAGGAGGAGGGAGGTCAATGTGAATTATCGGCCTCTTTGACTGGGTATTACCTCCGTGGCATGGGTAATCGGGCAGGGATTCTGGGGCATTTCTTCTTTTGTTTACTAAAAGGGGATTTTTCCGAGAAGGGAAAGGTTCTAAAAAAAAAAAAATCCGCTAACGTGAACCCTTTGTTGCTTCAATGCGTCTTTGTGTCTGGGATGGTTATTTTGCAGGTCTAATTTTTTTTTTTCTTAAAATCACGGTACAACCCATAACTCGCAGCTCATAACTGAGGGACCTACGTTCGATCCCACGGCCCAGGCAAGGAAAGGAAATAAAGGCGCATTTAATTGAAAATGAAGTATGTCTCTTGGCCTTAGAATTGGATTATGTCTCTTGTGATCAGTCAGCTATGATGGAGCGCATATGATCATATATATATATATATATATATATATATATATATATATATATATATATATATATATATATATATATATTAAAAGAGAGAGAGAGAGAGAGAGAGAGAGAGAGAGAGAGAGAGAGAGAGAGAGAGAGAGAGAGAGAGAGAATATCAAGCAATCAGGGTTCAGTTAAAACTTATATCTTCATACCATAACCAAAAGCACACATGAGATAACTCTCTCTTTCTCTCTCTCTCCCCTGGAACATTTGACACGGCCCCTTTCAGAACTCGGGTGTGTCAACACTCAAGGTCTTAAGTCCTTAACTGGCATTTGCAGGGCAGGCCTTATTTTGGGCATCTTGCCCAGCACAATCTCTACATAAAAAAAATACCCTTAACTGAACCATCGATATTCATCCTTATAATCCCATAATCTATGAATTCCCTACCATGGACCTTGATGGGGGCACAGACTGGGCACCAGTGTTAAACCTGAAATATTTCCCTATATATATTTATAAGTCGACTTCTAAGGGGTAAAGCTCCACCGGCTTATAATTTCATAATCTCTGTGACAAATTCGTTATTCCCAGCTGGGTATCGGGGTACCATGCCCAGCAATATAGAGGAACCATAACTGTACTACTGCCCTTCAAGGTGGAACCTTGCTATATTCAAAACTTTCTGGTGGTAGGTATGACCTATCTCAACCTTCAAGTGAAGGATATGACCTGGTATACATATGCTATTGTCTCAACTGGGCATTATGACCTGTACTCATAATATCCAAGAAGGTATGACCTATTGCCACAAACCTCAAGTTGGATGAATCATACTGAAGGTATGACCCATACTCATTAACCTTAAATGAGAGGCGTGACTTCAGGTCAACTCTTGAGTGGAAGTATGCCCTATACCGGTCAATGGGTGGGTAAGATGACCTCTAGCCATTATTCTTCTTTTAAAAGAATGGCTTATAATCATTCTTTTTGAGGGAACTTAGTATTATCACAGGTAAAAATGACTCAAGGGCGTCAGATCAAGGGAAAATCATACCCATACCATACCCATACCCCCATCGTAACGTCCTATGATAAGGTAATCATTGCCTCATTCAAGAGTCATTTACAGAGAGCATCTTCAAATCCATACCTTCTAATGGGGAGTCATGCTCCAAATACCCTTTAAGGGGGAACAGTCGAAAAGTGACATATTTCAAGGGGGAAAAATACCCAAGAACAGTGTACCAATGTGATATTTTTCAAGGGGAAAAACTCCCGAGACGCAAGGAGAAACCATGCCAAATACCCACAATGGAAAACAATTGCCCTACGCCACATAACCACAGAGGTTAGAACCATACCTCGACACCATTCCCCTTCGAGGGCATCCATGCCCTTCATACTTAATTTCACTAACCCTAAAGACCCAGCCTCCTCCCTTCAACAACCTATTATTTAAAATCATGCCCCAATGCCCACACCCTCTCCCACTCGTGCCCGACGCTGCCCCACGGATATTGTCGCCCTGACCTGGGCACAAATCGGTAGTCACGGTCACGACCGAACGACGGCTTTGGGTCTCATGTCAAAACGCCTCTCTCTCTCTCTCTCTCTCTCTCTCTCTCTCTCTCTCTCTCTCTCTCTCTCTCTCTCCCAGGTCTTCGCATTGAAAGTGGTAACACTCTCGGCTTACAACCAAGGTATACGACACAAAACATAGGTGGCCAAAAAAGCATAAATAACGAAATAAATAAATGTAAAGAATAGACGATAAGCCAGCAATAAACAAAAATTAACTGGCAAGAAAATACTATGATAACAGAAAACAAAATACAATATGACAACCCAGACAGAAAAAAGGCACAAAATAAAGAGACAAAAGGTAGAAAATAAAAAAAAACAAATACAAAGAAGGAAAATCATCATCAATTTACTTCGACCCATAATTTTTCTTTTGTCATTCTCGAGTTCTTCTGACCTGGGCTAGATACGGACACCAGAATGCCAGTCTCACCTACCGCTGCATCAAAAATAAAACTTACCTACCGCTGCTATCTTTCTCCATACGTTTAGTTACAGTCAACCTTACCTGCAGGAGAAAATAAATAAAATTAGATCACGTATTTTATATCAAATGTGTAATATATTGCAATAAATAACTAAAATTTTTCAGTATGACTCCGCTAGTGTTGAATATACATTAACAATAAAATACATAAATACCAATACCATATATACATATCCATACCTACCTACATACATACATTATATATATATACGTATATATATATACAGGTATACATTACATTATATATATATATATATATATATATATATATATATATATATATATATATATATATATATATATATGAGAGAGAGAGAGAGAGAGAGAGAGAGAGAGAGAGAGAGAGGAATGCTGAACTTCCTTTTCTCAATGACAGAAAAGCAGAGGTCAGAAAAACTGTTGCTTAAATGCGTGCATGAGCGCGCGCGCGCGCACGAGCAGTTAGGCCATCATCGTATCCCGAAGCGCATTTTGATAAAGGTCTTGATGTCCATCTAACACGCAATGGTTCTGCTGTTCTTTATGGGCTGGCGCTCTCTCTCTCTCTCTCTCTCCCCCCCCTCTCTCTCTCTCTCACTAGTTCATATATTTTTCCCTTCTCATCTTTCTGTTCTTCATATTTATCGAGTTTTTCTCATTTCGTGTGTACGCTTCATCTCTTTCTCTCTCTCTCTCTCCCACCCTCTCACTCTCTCTCTCTCTCATTAGTTCGTATATTTTTCCACTTCTCATTTTTCTATTCTTTATATTTACCGAGTTTTTTCCTCATTTCATGTGTACGCTTCATTCTCTCTCTCTCTCTCTCTCTCTGATTAAAGTCCAACAAGAAACACGCCCACAAAAGGAAGAATCTCCACTCATTTTTTTCGAGCATCTTGCCCAAGGCTTATCCTGATTTACTGACCAGTTATTACGTAGACGGAGCTAATGATAAACCCCGCCAATTCACCGTACTGCCGACCCCATCATTGGCGCGGTTTTAATTTTCGCGCACGGCAATAGAAGGCAACGATTAGATATAGCTAATTATAAAACTGGCAAATTTTCCATACTGCCAACTTCATAACTGACGTGGATATAACTTTCGCGTGCAGTTGCCAACAGTAAGTTTTTGTTCAGCTAACTATAAAATCCGCGAATTCCCCTCGCTGTCAACCCCGTGATTGGCGTGGGTTTAATTTTCGCGTGCAGTAGCCGACAATAAATTCTTGTTCAAATCGCGTTTTTAAGACACGGGGATTCGTTTCTGCTGTAGGAAGCAATCCGATTACATCTTTAATTTATTTATTCATCCATTATACAGTTGCATTTCTCTATTTACAAGTGTATCTCTTTCTCTCTCCATCTAACTGGATACAAAACTTTAAAAGGAGCAAACACACACACATATGTATGTATGTACTGTATGTAAGTACTGTATACACACACATGAATAATACTCTCAATGCTGCAAGTAATTTACATACTTGACCTGGGCATTTACTTAACTTTGGGAATTATTTCAGCTAAAAGAGAGTCAACTGAGGGTTTACATTTGAAAGTATGAAAATGTCCTGTGTAAAACTAACAAAAATAGCCATGAGTTGAAAACTTGGTATAAAAATTTCTTGGTGGTGATAGAATGATTTCAATTATAAGTACAGATCATGAGATCAACATGAGTACATATAATAACTGTATAAAAACAACACACTAAAAGATGTAAAATACACAATTACTACTACTACTAGTAGTATTACAGCTACAACTGAAAATAGAAGTAATTTCTTTCAGTTTTCTAACATTCTCACAACAACAACAAGCAGCTTAGTGTTTTACCTGTGGAGTTCTACAACCTCCAACCGTCTCCTAATGACAACAAAGCCTGGGGTCATCGAACCACGAAACCTTTACTGAAATTCTCGTGCACGAAACAGAACAATATGCTTGACCCTCGACCATAAACACATGCCCTTCACTCTAGCTATATGCTTGATCCCTGACTGTTTACAGTCGAACAGCCCTTGCAATTTCAGCCCATTCTGCTTTATCCCGACCTAATCTTCTGCCCCATTTTCGGTTTCGAGGGACACCTCTCTCTCATTTCCAAGCCCTGTTTCCGATCCCGGGAGGGCATTCCCACAATCCCGCGGCCTTCTTTTCCACGGCCTAACCACCGCAAGGCGGCCCAGCGGCCCATCACTTCTCAAATCGATCCATTTCACGAACAAGGACAGCACGCTCCTCTCGAAGTCTCCGAGAGGAGAAAACGGCCCCGGTAAATGATCGCCTCGATTTTTGTCTTATCACGGCAGCGCCCAATAGTTCCTAATCACGGGTGGCAGGGCCAACTCTTAATGCCCCCGTCGGAGCAATTACAGGGTCTTTGCCAAATTAACGAGCAATTACAGACGCAGGGATGCGAGCGATACACGGGAGTGGGGGCACGGAGGAGGCAGGACCCCTCCGGAACGCACTCCCGCACGCGAACATGAAAGATACCTGGACTCCGAGTCTGGGAACTTACACGTAAGCGTCTAGTGCATTTCTGCTATGACTCTGAGAAAGGAAGGAGGGAGGGGAGGATGGGGGTAGAGGGGAGGAGGAGGAGGAGGAGGAGGAGGAGGAGGAGGAGGAGGAGGAGGGAGGAAAGCAATCAGGCATGCGAGCAAGCAAGGCAAAGCCGCATTAACTTAACGCAAAGTTCCGGGAACTTCCATATATGCGTTTCATGATTTTTCTGTTATGGCCGAGAAAAGGAGAGGCTTCAGGCACGTAAATAAGCGGGGCAAAGCCGCTCTTCTCGGCCCATGAGCTGACAGCCTTTTCAAACATTTCTGTTTTAACTCGCAAAACGAGGGATGGGTGGAGGAACTGATTAGGGAGAGAAAGGTAACGATGAAAAAGAAGACAGTATGAAAGTAATAAAAACATGATCAGAGGCGTACGCACAACAATTATGAAGGGGTACAGATGAGGAAGTGTAATGCTTGTATTTTTACATATGAAGACCTGGAAATGTTCCAATTAAAAACAAATGGTTTCACGCAGCTGAAGCTACTAACTGGACACTGAACTTGTGGATGAGAAATAACGATGCCAATTATTATTATTATTATATAATTATTATTATTATTATTCAGATGATGAACCCTAATCATATGGAACAAGCCAACCAGGGATAACGACTTGAAAGTCAAGCTTCCAAAGTATAATGCCAGTTGAAAGTAGAAAGAGGTAAGAGGAACCACTCATCCGTAATAAAAGATTTGGCGCTCCGATTCCGACCAGAAAACCTTACGCCGGTAATTTCAACATTTCTACTTAGGAGGCAGAAGGCACCGGCAACTAGTACAAACAAGAAGAGCAAGGTGAAGGTAAAAGAGAGAGTGAGGATTAACATGAAAGGAAACTACAGATTTCCCTTTCTTAAAAGGAAGGATTATGAGTTATGGAAAACAAAAGCGTTAAGAGAGTTCCAGGAAATCCCGTGGAGGGAGGCTTATTAGTGAACATAATACGCCACTGTGGAAGGTTTTCCTAAAAAAAAAAAAAAAAAAAACATTCGGCTTCACTCATAACTACTCGTCTACAGGAAATGATAAAATTCTGTAATGAAAAACAGAAAAAACAAACTATTTTGTACCAGAAAAGAAAACATTGCCGAGATATTCTTTTTCCCTGGCCTACAGACAAAGGGACTATTAAAGAAAAAAAAAAAAAAAAACCGCAGTTATGACAGAGAAACATACTAGCCTTTGTCTCTCTCATTCTGGCCTATCAAGTCACTGGTAAGATCTCAGTAGTATGTTTCGCTTTCTACCTATCTCTCAGTCAATCGACAGTATTCGTCTTTCTCTCTCTCTCTCTCTCTCTCTCTCTCTCTCTCTCTCTCTGGTCTTTCATACTCTGGTCTTTCTCAGTAGTATGTTCCTCTTTCTATTTCTCAGTCAGTCAGTCTCCCTCTCTCTCTCTCTCTCTCTCTGGTCTTTCTCAGTAATCTGTCCCTCTTTCTATCTCTGGTCTTTCTCAGTAGTATGTTCCTCTTTCTACCTCTCAGTCAATCGACAGTATTCTCTCTCTCTCTCTCTCTCTCTGGTATTTCATACTCTGGTCTTTCTTAGTAATCTGTTCCTCTTTCTATCTCTGGTCTTTCTAAGTACTATGTTCCTCTTTCTACCTATCTCTCAGTCAATCGACAGGTTTTCCTCTCTCTCTCTTTCTCTCTCTCCTATTTCAATTTCTCTTTCTGGTATTTCACACTCTGGTATTTCACACTCTGGTCTTTCTTAGTAATCTGTTCCTCTTTCTACCTATCTCTCAGTCAATCGACGGTATTCTCCTTTCTCTCTCTCTCTCTCTCTCTCTCTCTCTCTGGTATTTCACACTCTGGTCTTTCTCAGTAGTATGTTCCTCTTTCTACCTATCTCTCAGTCAGTCGACAGTTTTTCTCTCTCTCTCTCTCTCTCTGGTATTCCACACACTGGTCTTTCTCAGTAATCTGTTCCTCTTTCTACCTATCTCTGGTCTTTCTCAGTAGTATGTTCCTCTTTCTACCTATCTCTCAGTCAGTCGACGGTATTCCTCTCTCTCTCTCTCTCTCTCTCTCTCTCTCTCTCTCTCTCTCTCTCTCTCTCTCTCTCTCTCCCGAGATCATCGGGCCGTTAAAGCTGTGTTTTAATGTGAGTGACTTCGACTGTGTGGACTTCCAGTTGCTATGGTTACTATCAATGTTACTCTCAAGGCAGATGCTAACACTGTAACACCCACCTAATGGTCTGGGCAACTACGGTTGGTTTGTTTGTTTGTTTGTTTGTTTGTTTGCTTCTTGTTCCTGTTGTTGTTGTTCTTCCTCCGACGTGTATACGTTGCCCTTCGTGCATGCATGTATTCATGCGTGCGTTTGTGTTGCTTGTTACTGATTTAAGTTTGCTTAGCAGTCTGCTGCTTGCCTCTCGTGGCTTGAGCTACCTGCTATTGTTGTTGTTTTGGCTTCATATATATTCATACATACATACATAACATACACACGCGCACACATACATATATATATATATATATATATATATATATATATATATATATATATATATATATATATATATATATATATATATATATATATATATATATATATATATATATGCAATGAATATATATGTATATATATACATATACATATACATATATATATAATTTGCAAGCATTTTTAGCTCTCACCAACAGGCATTCTATTCTGTGGAAGCTGGCTTTGGGAACTGATGCTCTTTTAGGCTTCTTCCTGTTAATCTTCGCTCATTTTTAATAATAATAATAATAATAATAATAATAATAAATGATGATAATAATAATAATAATAATAATAATAATAATAATAATAATAATAATAATAATAATAATAATAATAATAATAATAGCCTTTGAAAAAGTGATGCTAAGGATGATAATTTTTATTACAGTACCGTAAAGCTCATATTTCGTGTCATTATATAATAAAAAATTTTTGTTGTATAATACATGTGCTAATAATATTCTTTTTTCTTATCCTTGATAATTTTCCTTTATAATTACGTCTTTATCATCTTATGGTTAATGATGCTAATGAGAGAGAGAGAGAGAGAGAGAGAGAGAGAGAGAGAGAGAGAGAGAGAGAGATATAAATTGCAATTACAAAACAAAAATCACTTAGTGCATCCCCTCCACCCAAAGCGACCTTGACATTCCTTATAGAGCGTAATGGTCAAGAAGACGACATCCTACGGAGTCCTACGAAGAAGTCCCACCAAGTCCTCCGCCAGGAAGTCCTCCTACCAGGTACTCCAAGGAAGCCAATATAGGGACTGCGGTGGTATAAATTGTCCCAATGGCTGTCCACTTAATGCCCTATTGTGAGAATGAGACCAATTGTGCCATCATCAATAACGAAGACGCGCCTCCGGGCATCGGTGGGGCATGGAAAGGGTACCGGAGTGGGGGGAGGGGGGAAGGGGAAGGGGGTGGTGTAGGGGTAGGAGAAGACGGGCCCTTAGGTGGTTCCCTAAAGATGCTTCGGAGGGGATGATGGGAGAGAGGAGATGAGATCTGATGCGTAAGGCGGCCCCTCCGTGGCATGGGCGTCTTATGGGCATGAGATGAAGAGGGGGGGGGGCTGCTAGGAAGCATCAGAGAAGCATGGAAGAGGGAGGGGTTTGGGGCTCCCTAACACATACAGGTGAGGCACAAGCGGGCAGGCAAACGGAGGAGGAGGAGGAGGAGGAGGAGGAGGAGGAGGAGGAGGAGGAGGAGGGCATCCCTAGAAGGTATCGCAGGCTGTCTACTGAGGAAGGGGGGGGTAGGGTATGGGAAGGTCCTGCATAGGGGCACCAGAGGGGACGGGACCAAGGACACGGAGTCCCAGCTTGTATCGGCTTCTAATGGGATAATTGAGGCGGAGATGATGTGCTTATCACACCCTTATTAATATCAGCAATTCTTTTACCCGTCCTCTGTAGCACTCTCCTCCTCCTCCTCCTCCTCCTCCTCCTCCTCCTGTTCTTCAGCTAAGCCTCAGCACATTAGCCATCATTATGCAGTAATTTCTATTATCTCGAAAGCTTCAATGAAGGGATTATGTGAGAACGATTTCACGTAATCTGTTGGAAATTAAAATCGGTGAAATTTCAAAGTGAGAAGGATACAATTATATATATATATATATATATATATATATATATATATATATATATATATATATATATATATATACATACACACACATATATATACATATAATATACTGTATGTATATATATATATATATATATATATATATATATATATATATAAATATATATATATATATATATATATATATATATATATATATATATATATATATATATATATATATATATATATATATATATATATATACACAGATAAACAAAAAGTTCTTGTAAAGGCTGTTGAGTTGTACATATAACTAGTTATTGAGAGAGATTAAATTTCTTCTGACGGAAGGAAATAGGATGTTAAAAAGTGTAGACGGGAGAGTGAGTGACTGGTTTGGTGCTAAAAGTGGGTGTGGGGAATTGGTGTGTTACCCGTCTATGGTTGTTTAATATTTTCATGAAGTGGTAGTGTGGAATCGATGATGTTTGCTGATGATACACAAGTGACTGGGGATTGTGAAGAGAAATTTCAGAAACTCGTCAGAGTAAAAACTTTAAAAGAGGAGAATGCTTACATAAAGACGACAACTAAATTGAACTGAATATAGAATTTAGGCCAAAGGCCATGCACTGGGACGTATGAGGTCATTCATTGCTGAAATAGAAATTGTCAGTGAATGGTCTGAAAGGTGTAACAGGAAGAAAACCTCGCAGTTGCATTATGAATCAATTGTTAGGAGAGGGTAGAGACTAAGATGGAAGAAAATGCTGGATAGATGAAATTAAAGCTGCTGTAATCGACGGTATCTGGAATATTGCAAGACAAGAGGCCAATGGCACAATTTATGTAGGGGGTCTGATACACTGCTGATGAGGTTTCTATGTAGGTGTATGAAGCGGATAATACCGTGGTAATTTTCTGCACAGAAGCCTACCGACGCCACAGCTGGCAAACATGAATGTGTCAGTGATCACTCTCTTGAAATTTATTATATAATATATATAATATTAATATATAATAGTGCAATATCGGCAACCCCGAAAGTTCCAATAGAGCACTAATATATCATACGTCGCCAAAAACTAATTTTTGAAGAGAATTTAAAGACATTCAAAATCAGATCTGGAATCACGCTAGTCACTTGAAATGTGTACTCCACAAACCTGCTCTTTGCATACAGACCTGTGGCCACTTTGGGTTCTATTTTGGGATCCAACATTGGAATACATTCGAAAATATTCAGTTTTCATTAACTGTAGAAGAATAAATTGCCAAGTCACCTCCTGCAGTTAAATCAGAAACTGTCACCATCACCATCACCAACAACACCATCTTCTTGCCCAGCTTCCCTCCTTCACCTTCAACTGGGGCGGCGGTGCGGTGGTTCAAATAACAATTATGACGTTGCATCTTGTCATCACCAGCGAAGGGGTTCTCGAACCCCTTCAGAACCCATTCCAAAAGGAGAGACACAAACGCACACACAAACACTCCCCAACAACGCTCCACACTTTCCCCCAACACCTCTCTCTCTCTCTCTCTCTCTCTCTCTCTCTCTCTCTCTCTCTCTCTCCACCTTCCCCCCCTTTGACGATTCTTGTCAAAGACACTGAGAGCCTGGAAGCTCGCTTTGAAGTCTTGGGGCGATGAAAGGAAGCTTTGGTTGCGTCGGTCAGTTGAGAGGAGGGGAGGGGGGAGGGGAGGAGGGGAGGGAGGGGAGGGGGAAGAGGGAGGGCTGGAAGAGGGAGGTGGGAGGGAGTGAGTTTGGGAAGGGGGTACAGAAAGACTAGGCCTTCCAGAAAGTGCTTTTCCAGGGAGTGAATAAGCCGGGGAGCAGCTTCCTGAAGAACGTAATCACCATGCCACCTCAAAGACAAGCATACTGGAGGAGAGCCTTCACGAGATTTTGAGTAAAAGGAGAGAGAGAGAGAGAGAGAGAGAGAGAGAGAGAGAGAGAGAGAGAATAGGCCACAGTGACTTTGGACCTTCCATTCAGTTACCTACACTTTGCAGAAGTTAATTACCTGGAGAACAACACCCTTGAAACATCACAAGCATACTGAACAACAACTGTTCTAGATCAATACTAAATTGTTCTATTGGTCATCAGAGAGACCGACTCTGTGTGTGTGTGTGTGTGTGTGTGTGTGTGTGTGTGTGTGTGTGTGTGTGTGTGTGTGTGTGTGTGTGTGTGTGTGTGTGTGTATATTTTGGTCTTCTTGATTGGTAAAAACACCAAGAAGGGCAAAGAGACAAGCTGACTGTAGCAGGAAATACAGAAAAGAGAGAAGAATTCTACTCTCTGACAATGAACACTCTAAAAAGAAAATCACATAAAATATAAAATTGCAGCTTCCAGTAAACTTGTTGATAAAATCATCTAGATAAAAGAGCATAATATAAAACAACGTCGATGACCTTACACATTGCGACGACTACTTGTAATATTATGCTTTCTACTACAGGACGTACACACGTACACAGACAAATATGTCAACATACTGATTTAAGCTTACTTCATACTTTCAATATCTGTCTTTCTCATAAGTACCTTTTGAAACTTCACTCCGCAATTTTTGCTTTTCACAGTATTCACATCAGCATCTCTCTCTCTCTCTCTCTCTCTCTCTCTCTCTCTCTCTCAGGGACAACAATTGCAGCTAGGAGGGAGCGTAGGTGGCCGATTTATATCAACTATAACGGCCATCAATAACGGGTATTTCTCATCCGGTGAGATGTGAACAGTTCCCTCTTAATTGCCAATAAATTCAAGCCGGTGAATTCGAGAAAGATTCCAGCTGAAAAGGGACGAGTTCTATAAATATTTAATCTAACGACAAGATGGTTCAGGAAGAATTCCACAATAAAGAAGTCAATCAAAACTGATAAATTTAACGAGGTAAAATTCAAAAGTCAGGGAATTCAAGAATATCAATTCAAAGAATGAAAACAGATTTGCCTCGTTAAATTCAATACACCGAAATCAAACATTAAGAAATATTTTAATTTACAATATATCGAAGTCAAACATTAAGAAATATTTTAATTCAAAACAGAGATTTCAAGTCAATCTCTACCTCTCTCGTTCTATCAACTTATGCCTACGTCTCCTTCTCTCCATTTTTCATTATCATCTGGCTTGCATTTCTCTATCTATCGCACGAATATCGTACCTGTTCAGTCGGCTGATGTGGGTCGCCGCAGGGGATGAAGAGATACACGCTACAATAAGACATTCTCGACGAAGTAATCCTCATCAGAATAGCCAGTATCCAGGCCCGTTCTCTCTCTCTCTCTCTCTCTCTCTCTCTCTCTCTCTCTCTCTCTCTCTCTCTCTGGCTGTAATCTCTCATCATATTCTCGCATTCATTACTATTAGGGCTTTCGGTGATTGGATAAAAGACGGAATAAAATTAAAAAAAGGGGAGGGAGGGAGAGGGAAGAATGGGAGGGGGAGGAAGAAGCTTACAATTCCCCTATTTACACATTCGATTCAGTAATAAGATTTTAGGCACTTCAGCCGTTTTACGATCTGCTCCATTGTTTTCCCTTAGGGGGAATATATAATGGCCCTCTTGCGTCCCAAAATGATACAGTGAATCTAGGAAGGAGAGAGAGAGAGAGAGAGAGAGAGAGAGAGAGAGAGAGAGAGAGAGAGAGAGAGAGAGAGAGAGAGAGAGAGAGAGAGCATTCCTATTTCTTTTCCTCTGTGCTGTCCTTACAATTTCTTCTTCTTCTTCTTCTTCTTCTTCTTCTTCTTCTTCTTATTATTATTATTATTATTATTATTATTATTATTATTAGCTTACACCCGTACAGGGCCAGCAAAAAGGACCTTCAAGTTATTCAGTTGATGATTTCATTAAATAAATAAAAGAAAAAAAAAAGATTTCATGACATTCATTCTGCCAAGCCAAGCACTAGGACACTTTCGGCTATTAAGCAAGCTTCAAAAATAAGTCACATCCTTATAAGAGGGAGAAACAGCGTAAAGAAGTCAAGAAGAATATAGATGAAAAATGATATACTATGTATATATATATATATATATATATATATATATATATATATATATATATATATATTTATTATATATATATATATATATATATATATATATATATATATATATATATATATATATATATATATATATATATATATATATATATATATATATATAACTAAAGGGCGCTAAATTATGACACTGTTCTTCCTAACACACACGGAGAAATGCAATAAGTGGTTCAGAAGAGACCAAAAATAATAAAAATATTTTAAAATTACTGAATCCTTCTTTATATCCATCATTCGTTTTATCTAAAGCAGCATTTAATGTCAACACTCAGCATCATTCCACGTCATTCTATTTCCATGACGTCATACTCCCTTCTCATTCTTTCCCGACTGACTTCGAGCTTGAATACCCTTGACAATTTTGAAATTTGATAGTTAATAGGGCCATGGCGAACCAACGGTGAGTGTACACCTCTGACGGGATATTTCGATCTTCTTTCAAATGATTTAATTACGTCTAAAAATTAAAATGCTGGGAAATGAAAATTTTGTTGCCATAAACTGGGTGGGTTTATTATCAAAGTGACCTGATTTGAGTTGTAGTTAAGGAGATTTCAACTTGTCCGAGTCAAAATAACTCGGACTACCATATTTCAATCTATGTACTTTTCCTCTTGACCATATTTCAACCTATGTACTTTTCCTCTTGACCATGTTTCAATCTATGTACTTTTCCTCTTGACCATATTTCAATCAATATACTTTTCCTCTTGACCATATCTCAATATATGTGCTTTTCCTCTTGATCATATTTTCAATCTATGTACTTTCCCTCTTAACCATATTTCAATCTATGTACTTTTCCTCTTGACCATATTTCAATCCATGTACTTTTCCTCTTGACCATATTTCAATCAATATACTTTTCCTCTTGACCATATCTAAATCCATATACCTTTCCTCTTGACCATATTTCAACCTATGAACTTTTCCTCTTGACCATATTTCAATTTATGAACTTTTCCTCTTGACTATATTTCAGTCTATGTACTTTTCCTCTTGACCATATTTCAATCTATGTAATTTTCCTCTTAACCATGTTTCAACCTATGTAGTTTTCCTGTTAACCATATTTCAATGTATGTATTTTTCCTGTTAACCATATTTCAATCTATGTACTTTCCTCCTAGAAGTAAACAGCCGTAACAGCAATATTTTTAATATACTTTCACCAAAATTCTGATTCATTTCCCATCAGAGTAAATGGACATATCAAAATATTACGACCATTTAATCGGATTTCCCTCAAAAACCTTCAAACAAGAGGCCTATAGGTTGAACTTGCAACTGTATGATTAAGCCTTTCCAATTTATTCCTGTGTAAAACTTTGGACCCTTATTGCGGCTTGAACCTGGCTTCTCAGACCTACATAAGGACGATTGCATAATTAAAACCAGCCCCGAGAGACGGGGATTTTCTGGAATGATTTTTGTTCCACATATTCCTATTCCCAGACCCAGTGGGTCGAGAGAGAGAAGGAATTCTTAATGACCGCTACTCCTAATTTTTAGAATTTCTTAATTAAATACTCCTTACTGGAGGAGGCGTGGCCCACATATGAACAAAAAGAATACTCTCTACTGAAGGATTTGTGTCATGTTTGGTTGAAATTGATAAAGGAGTTTGTGGAGAAGTCGAAAATGTGAAAAGTATATCCCAGACAGTCATACGCACATACAAACTTTTATTAGAAAAGCTCACTTAGAGCCTCCAGCACAGCCGAAAACTGAACATTCACCAAAAGTAAATTACCTTTAGAAGCAAATACACCTTCCTTAATTTCATAATATCTAAAAAAGAATTCCTAGCGCGGACGCATCAGAAGTGCTTCGGCAATTCTGAAGCGTTCTCCAGTTTTATTCTATTTTCTGCTTACGTCTCTGCGTCCGCTGTCACTACTCGTTTCGCCCTTCCCT